>NC_134570.1:243805690-244109364 GCF_050947875.1 Dermacentor variabilis
CACCAAACAACGAGGAAATATGAAAACTAGATGAAAATTTGTGCAGTTGCATGTTAAAAAATTAGCACAGCAACAGATGAAGACATAATGAAGGAAGCGCGTGGATGGTTTATTTTGGACACACGAAGCAATATACTTGAAAGATGCATATGAGCTTACACGTGGAGAAATATTTTTTATGTAGCAGCTAAACTACGAACAGGCCTAGAACACACTGATACAAGGTGTCGAGCATGTAAATCTTATCATGCCCTTAAGTCAAAGAAACATGGCTGTTTCTCATGATTCGCTACACATGGCTGGCTCACACAACTTAGCCACTTCTATATATGCCTTGTAATTACCAGGTGGTCTGTATGACATGTGCAAGCTTTAAGACAATTGAAGATGTACCCGGCGTCGGCGAGACAGACAGTTGTACAAGATGGCGTACACAAAACTCAAGCTGGCGTCCTCAGCCTCTGCTTCTTCTTCTTTAGCCCCCACCTCGTGCCGAGCGCGCGTTCAAGTCACATCTTTTTCAGCGCTGGCGCGTGACAACTAGCGGCATTATCCCCCCGCCAAAAGAAAAGCACCGACCCGATGCTTACTAAACTACGATGCTTACTAAAAGAAAGTGGAAGTGTGGTAGTCGTATGAGATCAGTTGGCGCCGCCTGAACGCGCGAAATACGGTTTGAGGCGAACAACATGCACTATCTCTGAGTGGTGCTGTCGACGCCGAGGCGACGCGGCACCGTCGGGAATGACCTCATAATTCACCTCACTAACGCGGCGTATCACTGTGTACGGTCCAAAGTATCTACTCAGCAGCTTCTCAGACAACCCCTGGCGACGAATTGGAGTCCACACCCAGACTTGGTCACCTGGCTGGTATTCGACTTGCCGATGTCGAAGGTTGTAGCGTCGCGCGTCTGCACTCTGCTGCGTCGTGATGTGTATGCGCGCGAGTTGACGAGCTTCCTCGGCGTGTTGAGTAAGTTGCTCGGCGTCGGAAGTAAGTGATGCGTCGGTGTCGTGCGGGAGCATTGCGTCTAGCGTGGTCTGGACCTCGCGCCCGTAGACAAGACGGAACGGTGTAAAGCGTGTTGTTTCCTGAATGGCGGTGTTGTACGCGAAGGTAACGTACGGAAGGACTTGATCCCATGTTTTATGGTGGACGTCTACATACATAGACAGCATGTCAGCAATGGTTTTGTTTAGCCGTTCCGTCAGTCCGTTGGTCTGCGGATGATAGGCAGTGGCCTTGCGATGCTGCGTGCAGCTCAGCTCGAATATGTCCTCTATCAGTTGGGCCGTAAAGGCAGTTCCTCGGTCGGTGATGACATGTGATGGGGCACCATGTCTTAGGACTATCTGATCGATAAAGAACTGGGCAACTTCGTAGGCGGTGGCACGTTGTACAGCTTTCGTCTCGGCGTAGCGTGTTAGATAGTCTGTAGCGACTATAATCCACTTGTTTCCGCTGGCTGACAAGGGAAAGGGTCCCAGAAGATCCATACCGATTTGATCAAACGGCGCGCTAGGTGGTGCGATGGGTTGCAGTAACCCCCCGGGCTTCAAAGACGGCGATTTCCTGCGTTGACACTCACGGCAGCTTTGGACGTAACGCTTCACCGTGGGAGAAAGTCGGGGCCAGTAGTACGTTTGGAGTACTCTTGCAAGAGTGCGTGAAAATCCCAAGTGTCCAGACGTGGGCTCATCATGGCAGGCTAGGAGAATGTCATCACGGAGGGTGGCAGGTACGACCAATAGATACTCTTTGTCGCTAGCACTCGAGTTTTTCTTGTAGAGGACGCCCTTTCGGAGGCAGAAGGTCGAGAGACTGCGAGAAAGGTATCGTGGAAGTGTAACATTCTTGCCTTCTAGGTGATCGATGAGAGGGCGTATGTCGGCGTCCTCGCGCTGTCGTGTGATCAGGTCAGAAGCGGTGAGGGCCCCAAGGAATGCGCCGTCTTCGTCCATGTCCTTATCGCAAGTTTTGACGGGAGCGCGCGACAACGCGTCAGCATCTTCGTGTTTGCGGCCCGATTTGTATACGATGGTAACATCGAACTCCTGCAGACGGAGACTCCATCGAGCAAGTCGCCCGGACGGGTCTCGTAGGTTGGCTAGCCAACACAAGGAATGGTGGTCTGTCACCACGTTGAAAGGGCGACCGTAGAGATAAGGCCGAAATTTCATGATGGCCCACACAACCGCTAGACACTCTTTCTCGGAAGTGGAGTAGTTAATTTCGGCACGTGAAAGGGTGCGACTGGCGTAAGCGATCACTCGCTCGACGCCTTCCTGGTGTTGAACGAGAACAGCGCCAAGACCGATGTTGCTTGCGTCGGTATGCACCTCGGTGTCAGCGTCCTCGTCAAAGTGAGCGAGAATGGGTGATTCCTGCAGGCGCTGCCGTAACTCGGTGAAAGCTGCGTCCTGCTCATCCGTCCAAACGAAGGGTGTGTCTTCTCGCGTGAGGCGTATGAGTGGTTCGGCGATCCGGTAGAAATTTGCGATGAAGCGCCGATAGTACGCACACAGACCGAGAAAGCGGCGTACTGCTTTCTTGTCACGAGGAGTCGGAAAAGCAGCAACAGCAGCTGTTTTGTCTGGGTCAGGCTGGACACCGTCGGCGTTCACGACATGACCGAGAAACTTCAACTCTTCGTAACCGAAGTGACACTTTTCTGGCTTTAGTGTGAGATTAGCGGAGTGGAGCGCCTCAAGTACCGCCTCTAAACGCTTCAGATGTTCTTCGAAGGTCGCCGCAAAGACGACGACGTCATCTAAGTATACTAAACAACTGTGCCACTTGAGACCCGGAAGAACAGTGTCCATCATTCTCTGGAATGTGGCCGGTGCAGAACACATGCCGAATGGAAGTACTTTAAATTCGTACAGTCCATCCGGGGTAACAAAGGCAGTTTTTTCGCAATCTCGTTCGTCAACTTCGATTTGCCAATATCCACTCTTCAAATCTATTGATGAAAAATACTTGGTTCGCCGCAGCCGATCTAACGAATCATCGATCCGCGGAAGCGGATAAACGTCTTTTTTTGTGACGTTATTCAACTTTCTATAGTCAACACAGAACCTAAGCGTTCCGTCTTTCTTTTTGACAAGGACCACCGGCGACGACCAAGGGCTTTGGGATGGTTGTATGACGTCATCGTCAAGCATTTCTTTCACTTGTGCATTAATCACGTTGCGTTCTTTTGCCGATACGCGATAAGGCAGTTGTCGTATGGGACGAGAATCGTCGTACGTGATTATTCGGTGTCTCGTGATGGGCGTCTGGCGTACCTTAGAAGTAGATGCGAAGCACTCCTTGAACCGAAGTAGTAACTCACGCAGCGCTTCTTGCTTTTCCTCCGAAAGGTCTGAATTGATGTCGATGTTGCTGAGTGTGTGAGCTGGGTTGTCCTTTGTCATAGACGCAAAGCATTCAGCAACGTCTGCTAAGGGCTCAGCAAAAGCGATAGTAGTACGACGAAACAGGTGCCGATGTTCCTGGCTGAAGTTCGTCATGAGGAGCGCAGAATGCCCACCTCGAAGCATAATGAGACTGCGGGCTGCACATACACCATGAGTCAGCATAAGGGAGGAATTGCCCTCTGCAACAGCTTCGCCGTCACGCAGATCGTCGCATACGACCGCTACCAGGACACTTGCGCGTGGTGGTAAAGTTACACTGTCGGCGTAAACCCGAAGCGCGTTACGTCGGCAATTGTCGCGGCTGTTCGCTGCTCTCTCTGTCGAAAAAGTCACTGTGCGTGCCCGGAGGTCTATAACGGCACCATACTCTCGCAGAAAGTCGACGCCCAAGATGAGGTCTCGAGAGCAATCGCGGAGTATAAGGCAGCTGGCTGGAATCGTGGACCCACGAATTTGTACTCTGACCGTGCACATGCCCAACGGTGTTACGATATGCCCGCCAGCAGTACGAATTTGCGTTCCAGACCAAGGCGTGATAACTTTTCTAAGTTCCGTCGCTAGTTTTCCGCACAAGATCGAATAGTCGGCACCCGTATCCAGTAACGCACTAACGTGGCGGCCGTCGAGCACAACAGGTATGTCTAGCGAGAGTCTGTCGCTGAGTTCGGCTGCTGTCGTCGCTCAATCGTGCTGAATAGACCGTGCTTGCGTCGATGGGAGGTCTTCGGAAGGGCGATTATCAGCGGCCTCGCCCCCGAAGGTCGCTGTTCTTAGTTTTCCTGGCGAGGGCTTGGCGATCGTCCCTGCGCTGCCATTGGAGGGCTTCTAGGAGCTGGGGAAGATCGCCTGGGGGACGGCGAGCGCGACTGCCGCCGCGGGAACAGTGGCATACCCTGCTGGTTCAAGTACTCTTCAATCGCCCTAGGCCTTTCGCCATATCTGGGCCTTGGTGAATCCGCGGCGAAACCTAGCAGTCCAAGGCGGCGGTATGGGCATTCGCGGTATACGTGACCGGCCTCTCCACAGTGATAGCACAGAGGCCTTCTGTCCGGGGTACGCCAGACGTCAGATTTCCTTCCGAGCGGGCGCCGATACTCCATACGTTGGATCGGTTGCACTGATGGGAGCGGCGGGACGTATGACGCGGCGTAAGACGTGGCGGGGATGAAATGGGTCGGAGCGCGGACAGGGACTCGCCCCAAAACTTCCGCATACGACGGCCGCTGCAACTGTGCTGTCACAGGCGGCGCATTGCTGCTTGGGACGGGACCTTGGATCGCTTGCTGCACTTTACTTCTCACGAGGGCAGAAATGGAACCCAGCGTGGGCTGAGGCGGGCAGCTGAGCCGTTGAAGCTCCTCACGAACCACAGAGCGGATAAGGTCTCGGAGAACGTCCAGGTTTCCAAAGGTAACCGTGTCCGTTAGTGAAGCAGCATTCGCGTGCCTGTCATAGGTAGCTGAGCGCTGGTCCGAAGGTGAAGCAGCGTTCATTTGCCTTTCATAGAAGGCTGAGCGATGGTGCAGCATCTTTTCCATCGTGGTGGCTTCGGTTAAGAATTCACCCACGGTCTTCGGCGGGCTTCGAACCAGGCCAGCAAATAGCTGTTCTTTAACTCCCCGCATTAGATGGCGCAGCTTCTTCTGACATGGTAGGGTCCACCCGACGGAAGAGGCGCGTCATATCCTCTACGTACGACGTCACGCTCTCATTCGGCAGATGAATGCGGGATTGGAGCGCCCGTTCGGCTCGTTCGCGGCGATCAGCATTGGTGTATGTTTCCAGCAAGGCACGGCGGAACTCGAGCCACGATTTCAGGAGCCCTTCTCGGTTCTCGTACCAAGTGCGAGCACCGTCCTCCAAGCTGAAGTACACGTTTCTCAGCTTCGCCGCGTCGCTCCATTCGTTTATCTCAGCAACGCGCTCAAACTGGGCTAACCAGTCTTCAACATCCTCGAAGACATCCCCGTGGAACACTTTCGGTACTCTGAGATTCTGGAGCAGGTACTGAGTTGCCATTGTGGCCGTACCTTGCATAATGGTCGATGGAGACGTCGATGTTCCTTCCATACTGGTCCGTGGGGGCGTCGATGTTGTTGCGGAGAGGTGATCAAGCTCCGGAGGTAATCCTCGGATTCTCCTGCTGGCCCGGTGAACAGGGGTGTCCACTAGTATAGGGCTGGTACTCCGGCTACCAGGAGGAGTTTGTGGCATCGGATGAACCGTACCCAGCACCTCCACCAGTTTTGTCACGAAAAGACAATTGAAGATGTACCCGGCGTCGGCGAGACAGACAGTTGTACAAGATGGCGTACACAAAACTCAAGCTGGCGTCCTCAGCCTCTGCTTCTTCTTCTTTAGCCCCCACCTCGTGCCGAGCGCGCGTTCAAGTCACTTCTTTTTCAGCGCTGGCGCGTGACAACTAGCGGCAATATGTACAAGTGCCACGTAGCTGGACAGCACCAAGGTAATGTCGTTTGCCATCATTTTAAGGAAGTGAAACCAATTCTTGCATTTTTCCTAATTAGGTAATTAGTTAATAACGATTACTTAACTGCTCAAATATTATATTCAAAGCAAAAGTGTCAGTGCGAAAATTGTAGAGCATCCTGAAAAATTCCCAATCCAGCTTTCTACTGCTCAATAGGTGCAACAAATTTTTCTTTCAAGCTTGAAAGAAGCCAGTGAACACATGCAAGAAGTGCCGTGCAACTAACCGCTCGTGCACCTGAACACCATTTGGCTCCTCCTTTCATGCTTGAAAAAAAACTTTTTGAAAAGAATATTTTAGAAATTGATTAATTATTATTGACTATGTTTTAGGCAAAATGCATGAAATAGTGTGACTGCCACCTCCATTTGCGGCGACATGAATTGACTCCATTTTCATGTCCAAATCCAGCTATACATGGTGCGTGTTTTGAGCTGGTTCTGTAATTTAGGCTGGTTTTGACTAATTGAAGCTTCGCACTTTAATAATGGAGTCAGGTTAAAAAGAAATTGGTACATAAACGGTCGCTGTCAGTACTCCATACTCCTTTAACTTAGTGCAAAGTGCTTGTGAGCCAAGAAGTTGGTAGTTCTAAGCAGTATTTCTCATTTTGACCTGGTGTTATAGCCCACTTACTATGATGCCATGCTGCTCAGTCATGCTGGTCCCAGCTTCAATCTAGGCCATGGCAGCTGCCCTCCAATGAGGGTAAAATGCAATAACACTTATGCACTTAGATTCAGGTGTACATTAAAGAAGGCCAGGTTCCCAAAACTTCAGGTTGTGACTTTGGAATATAAAAGCCCATAATTTAATTTTAAAATCTAAAGGTGCTTTATTAGGAGCAGGGGCATCATCTTGAGCTTTTACTGCACTGCCATGGCACCAAGAAGCTCCAAGTAAATAAAAACAATTTCTTAGACAATGTACATATCTTGCAAACATTTAGATCCGTATGCCAAGGCGGGTTATGATGTTAGAACATGTTTCAAACTTGTTTTTTTTTACCGCTTTAAAGTTGTTGGTTACTTTGCATCTCATTGTGTCGAACGCACATTTCAGTGCATCAATTTCTTCAGAAAGTGCACTCCTCTTTATTTATCTGTGCATGCAAAAAGGGTTCAGAAGAACTGCTTTCTGAAGGTCTTTATAACAACAAAAAACAATTCTATGTAGGCTGCACAAAGATCAAGGATTGGTTTGTAAATATGTTATTTAGTTCTTAAAAAAAGAGGCAGCTGTCAGTATTCTGTTCCAAACTAAAAATTGCCCCTACCTGGCTCTGCTTCAGTTTCCGATGTTGATGGTCCATTCGGGGGCACTCAACTGATAGGCTGCACTTTGGCGATGTCGGCTGTGCTGTCACCAGGCCCAAGGTCGATCGACATCCTCACGAAAAGTCGAGTCCAAACGCTATAAAAGAAATATCTCATTATTTTGCTATCAGTTTTGTCATCTTGCGTGTTTCACACACGGCCGTCAGTGGAATATTTCGTCACTTGGATACTGAAAGAAATTCAAGCATTTTCTGGCAGCCAAGCTGATGATGATGATGCGCGGTGTTTTATGGCGCAAAGGCCAGGTTTGGCCAAAGAGCGCCACGACAAGTGGTAATGTTGACGATGTATTATGGAAGATGTACCTTGGCTGTAAACTGGCCTAAAAATTGTCGCTGTAAAGTGCGTAAAATCTACGTGCTATAAAATTATGGCGAAGACTAATCACGAATACTATGAGCATTAAAATCCATCGTGGAAGAATGATGCAAAATAGAAAATATATAGGATGGTAAAATTACTTCGAGCACTGCTGCCTCGCCAGAGCCCTTGAAACACAAGGGCCTAGAGGCATGTGCTATACGAAAGAGCTATCACAGCGGCATCCTCTGAAGAGAGGACGGCAGCCAAGCTGAATACACAGTAAATGGAGAACATTAAAGAGCAAATGCAGTTGTCACATTAGATTGATCAAGTACAGCAGAAATGGAAAATAAATCAGTGATACTGTGTCTGTTGGCTTTGAATGCAATAAACGTAAGAACAGGAACTTGCAGCCACGCCACTTTAAATTTCCAGCGTTTGCTACACCTCACAAGTTTGGCATCGTCCGGTACTCGGGGATAGTAACCGCTTAAAATCAAGATGAACGAGCGTCGGCATAAATTAACAGGATACTTAACCGGGCAATATTGGCGCATAAAACAACTCACGTAGCGAAGCTACTGTCAATTACCCGATGACGCATCTGCAGGCGGTGCGGTTTGGGCGAATTCAAAAAGGAATGAGAGTTTCACTTGTTTCAGGCCTACTAAGCTAAGACAGAATTTGAGCTTCTTACTAAACTATACTGGATATTTACGCTCCGAATAAAACGCTGGAAATTTTGTTACGTCACATTGCGTACGTATGAAAGTGAGGAAATTGCTTTTATTGTATTCTGCCAAGGCGGCATGTAGCAGCTACCACTCTCATGCAACAAAAGCATGAAAATGGTACTCGTGACACCGTAAACAAACATATACAGCGCCAACGTTACGCCCCTTGGAGTTGGAACTAAGCACGATCAAGCCATTTTTCTAGCCTTCATAACGCCATGAACACGACCAAACATCGAGCGAAACAACTCTCTGCTCTCGAAAATTATTACCGCTTCCATTTATATACCTATCGCTGCCACAAGCAAAAGTCAATGGGCTAGCTGTCCACAAGCCGCAGATTAGACTGACAGCAACATATTACGGTAACGTAAAACAATTTCCACGCTAACTTAGCAGCCGCGGTGTGCTCTAAGTGCCAAAGTTCTCGTTTGCCGCTCGAAATTCACACCATGATGACGGGCGCTGCATCTTTCACATGAAATAGTGCACGCTTTGCTCCGGAGCTCAATAGGAGGGCGAAACGCATTTGCACGTACCTGAAATCCGCATGCCGGAAACCCGTCGACGCTTCCGAGAACGGGGCGCACAGCACCCGTACAGCACCCACGGCGGCTTACAGCCGTACGGCGGCACAGCACCCGTACGGCGGCTTGACTTGGACGTGAGGCACTTCTATCAAACGTTTCACATGCGACATGTTTCACACCGATTGCGCGAACACCAGAAAATGACGCAGGCCGCATTGCGACGCCGAGCAGACGTGCATCCACCGATGAGCTGTGTACGCGGATTGCAGAGAACAAAACCACACAATACGTTAGGCGCGAGAAGATGGCGGCTCTCGTTGCGGAGACGAAGCGGACGAAGCAATGATGCGCGAATGAATGTTGCCAACTGTTGGTTCCGCGTTGTGCCAGCGGTGGTGGCTTCAGTGGCGTGTGTTGCGGCTGTCTAATTTTTTATTTCTTTTCCCCAAACATTATAGCTAAGATCAGTTATTTGTTTGAATTTTTAACTGTGTCGTTTGGCATTATCTTTGTCTTTTTATGCTATTAAGCGGCCAATTATGACCTCCCAGGTTCGCGCGCGCCAGCTTCGCGCGCAAATCCCAGAGGCCATAAGACAACTCGTTAGAAAATGCCGTTCTTGACGTTAACGTTTCATCATCGTTTCTTCAACTGAGATAGGTAGTGTCCCTTTTCCCGGGGTTGGAAGGGGGCGATCAAGACGGCATCGCTCAGCGGGGGGCGGGGGAGTGGGTTGGTGTTGGTTCTTATCGCGAAATTCGCGAACACTGCGATTTTTTTTATAACGTAAGCATTTCTATACTTATCCAACAAGAAAAACCATCCGTCCGTCAGTCCTACCGCACGATATCTTTCAAAATAGAACCTGCAGCAGCGAGTGAATTCACCTTCGTGCTAGCTCTCGCTTCAACGCGACCGAAGCGGCGAGAACACTGCGCTCACGAAGCTCTCAGCTCATGCCGCACTATGCGCTTTTCGCAGATCACTTTCAAGATAGGTGTACGCGCGGCTGTTTTCAAAGCGAAGTAAACGGTGAGAACACAGCGCGTGAAGTTTTCAGCAGTGGGCACACTCTGTCCACAATGCAGTTCGCTTTCAAGATACGGTTCGCGCGGCCGTGCCACAAGCAGCCGCCGCCGGAGAACGGTTGATAATGGTTCGACGCGGATGAGGAGGGCTAAAGAGCGATAACAGCTTAAAATGAACGGAACGTCACCAGCGCGCCTGGCCCCGCCACCTGCAGTACTTTGCTTGCGCCGCCGACCAGAGCAGCTCGTGTCGCCGCAGCGCTGTCGCTTATACTTGTCGGATCAAGTCTCATAAGATTGATAACGAATGGACTGCGTGTAGATGAGGAAGAGTCACAATGCTTACGCACACTTAGACAAATCCGAGAGGAGTTCCTGCGTGATTTTTTTTACCGGAAATGTGCAGTCAGCGGTGGGACCCAGAGTTGACAATGCCTGTAAGAGGGGTGCCAAGCTTCTTTTTTTTTGTGAGAGTCCTGCCCAGCTCACAAAGATCTGCTCAAGCTAAGACTTGCTGATGGCTGTATGTGTTTTTTTTTATTGTCGCATGCCCTCGAACCGCCACAAATCCTACAGTGTAATGACATTAGAGCAGTATTCTCGTCCAAAGGAAAATGCAGCCGGTAATTGGGCTGCCTAAGGTTTGCGGCCCGGCGGCAGCTGCCCTCCCGTCCCCCGTTTCCGTTGACAAGTTAGGGGGAGGGGTCTAGAGCAATCTTACACCCCCCTCCCCGCAGTGGCGTAGCCAGAAAAGTTTTTCGTGTGAGAGGGGGGGTCCCAATTGACCGTGGAGAAGGGAAGGAGCGCGGCCATTGCCATAGCAGCAAAAATTTTACTGTTAGTGAGCGTTACAAGTGCCCGGCATGCCCCAATTGGCTACGCCGCTACTAGCCCCCCCCCCTCCCCCGCAATCGACGCAAATCGAGCTACAGAACGTGCATGACACGCATGCATGACATAACATGAATGACATGCCGCGAAGCTAGCATGGATGTCGTCACATCATCATCATCATCAGCTTATTTTGACGTCCATCGCAGGACGAAAGCTTCTCCAGCGATCTCCAATACCCCTGTCTTGTGCTAACTGGTTCCACGTGTCTACAAGTTTCCCAATTCCATCACGTCCAAATCATTCTCTGCCGTCCTCGACTGTGCTTCCCTTCCCTTAGCACCCATTCTGCAACTCCAATAGACCAGCAGTTCTCTCCCTTACGCATTGCAATGTCTGCCCAGCACGACTTCTTCCTCTTAATGTCAACCAGAATATCAGCTATCCCCGTTCGCTCTCTAATCCAGATCGCTGTCTTCCAGTCTATTAACGTCATGCCTAATAATTTTCAATCCATCGCGCGTTGCGCGGTCCTAAACGTCTTCCCAAGCTTCTTTGGTAACTTCCAAGTTTCGGCCCCATACGTTAGTAGCGGTAGAAAGAAATGGTTAGCCCTAAGCTCCCTGGTCATGACTTAGTAATGCCTGCCGTAAGCTCTCCAGCTAATTTTTTATGTCTGTTAACTTCCTTGATCAGAGGCCCCTGCGAGTAATTAACCTCAATAAACATATCTCTGTGCAGGTTCTAGAGGCTGACTGCCGACCATGACATTCGTTCTCTCGCCAGGCTGCGGAACATTACTTTTCTCTTCTGCATACTAACTCTCAATCAGACTCTTACACTTTCTTCGACAAGGTCCTCAAACGTTTGTTGCAAATAGTCTGCAGCGTTGCTGAGTATGCCAATGTCATCTACAAACCGTAAGTTGGTGAGCTATTTACCGTTAGCCCTCACTCCTAACCATTCCCAGTCTAACTGATTGCACACCTTTAAGTATTCAATAATAGCATTGTCGATATTTCGCCATTGAAGCCTTTTGCAGATATCTGGCTATGCAAAGTCTGCGCGTTAGTGTCATCCGTTCGATATCAACATTCGTGGGAAACTTCATTTTTGACCACTATTCGGAGCCAGTGGGCTGCTGCCTAGATGCCCCGATCTAATCATTCCAGCTACCTGATTCAAGCGCAGGTACACCCGCCGTGGTTGCTCAGTGGCTATGGTGTTGGGCTGCTGAGCACGAGGTCGCGGGATCGAATCCCGGCCACGGCGGCCGCATTTCGATGGGGGCGAAATGCGAAAACACCCGTGTGCTTAGATTTAGGTGCACGTTAAAGAACCCCAGGTGGTCGAAATTTCCGGATTCCTCCACTACGGCGTGCCTCATAATCAGAAAGTGGTTTTGGCACATCATCATCATCATCATCATCAGCCTGGTTACGCCCACTGCAGGGCAAAGGCCTCTCCCATACTTCTCCAACAACCCCGGTCATGTACTAACTGTGGCCATGCCGTCCCTGCAAACTTCTTAATCTCATCCGCCCACCCAACTTTCTGCCGCCCCCTGCTACGCTTCCCTTCCCTTGGGATCCAGTCCGTAACTCTTAATGCCCATCGGTTATCTTCCCTCCTCATTACATGTCCTGCCCATGCCCATTTCTTTTTCTTGATTTCAACTAAGATGTCATTAACTCGCGCTTGTTCCCTCACCCAATCTGCTCTTTTCTTATCCCTTAACGTTACACCTATCATTCTCCTTTCCATAGCTCGTTGTGTCGTCCTCAATTTGAGTAGAACCCTTTTCGTAAGCCTCCAGGTTTCTGCCCCGTAGGTGAGTACTGGTAAGACACAGCTATTATATACTTTTCTCTTGAGGGATAACGGCAACCTGCTGTTCATGATTTGGGAATGTCTGCCAAACGCACTCCAGCCCATTCTTATTCTGATTATTTCCGTCTCATCGTCCGGATCCGCCGTCACTACCTGCCCCATGTAGATGTATTCCCTTACGACTTCCAGTGCCTCGCTGCCTATTGTAAATTGCTGTTCTCTCCCGAGACTGTTAAGCATTACTTTCGTTTTCTGCATATTATTTTTAGACCCACTCTTCTGCTTTGCCTCTCCAGGTCAGTGAGCATGCATTGCAATTGGTCCCCTGAGTTACTAAGCAAGGCAATATCATCAGCGAATCGCAAGTTACTAAGGTATTCTCCATTAACTTTTATCCCCAATTCTTCCCAATCCAGGTCTCTGAATACCTCCTGTAAACACGCTGTGAATAGCATTGGAGATATCGTATCTCCCTGCCTGACGCCTTTCTTTATTGAGATTTTGTTGCTTGCTTTATGGAGGACTACGGTGGCTGTGGAGCCGCTATAGATATCTTCCAGTATTTTTACATATGGCTCATCTACACCCTGATTCCGTAATGCCTCCATGACTGCTGAGGTTTCGACTGAATCATACGCTTTCTCGTAATCAATGAAAGCTATGTATAAGGGTTGGTTATATTCTGCACATTTCTCTATCACTTGATTGATAGTGTGAATATGGTCTATTGTTGAGTAGCCTTTACGGAATCCTGCCTGGTCCTTTGGTTGACAGAAGTCTAGGGTGTTCCTGATTCTATTTGCAATTACCTTAGTAAATACTTTGTAGGCAACGGACAGTAAGCTGATCGGTCTATAATTTTTCAAGTCTTTGGCGTCCCCTTTCTTATAGATTAGGATTATGTTAGCGTTCTTCCAAGATTCCGGTACGCTCGAGGTCATGAGGCATTGCGTATACAGGGTGGCCAGTTTCTCTAGAACAATCTGTCCACCATCCTTCAACAAATCTGCTGTTACCTGATCCTCCCCAGCTGCCTTCCCCCTTTGCATATCTCCTAAGGCTTTCTTTACTTCTTCCGGCGTTACCTTCGGGATTTCGAATTCCTCTAGACTATTTTCTCTTCCATTATCGTCGTGGGTGCCACTGGTACTGTATAAATCTCTATAGAACTCCTCAGCCACTTGAACTATCTCATCCATATTAGTAATGATATTGCCGGCTTTGTCTCTTAACGCATACATCTGATTCTTGCCAATTCTTAGTTTCTTCTTCACTGTTTTTAGGCTTCCTCCGCTCCTGAGAGCAGGTTCAATTCTATCCATATTATACTTCCTTATGTCAGCTGTCTTGTTGATTAACTTCGAAAGTTCTGCCAGTTCTATTCTTGCTGTAGGGTTAGATGCTTTCATACATTGGCGTTTCTTGATCAGATCTTTCGTCTCCTGCGATAGTTTGCTGGTATCCTGCCTAACGGAGTTACCACCGACTTCCATTGCACACTCCTTAATGATGCCCACAAGATTGTCGTTCATTGCTTCAACACTAAGGTCCTCTTCCTGAGTTAAAGCTGAATACCTGTTCTGTAGCTTGATCTGGAATTCCTCTATTTTCCCTCTTACCGCTTACTCATTGATCGGCTTCTTATGTACCAGTTTCTTCCGTTCCCTCCTCAGGTCTAGGCTAGTTCGAGTTCTTACCATCCTGTGGTCACTGCAGCGCACCTTTCCGAGCACGTCCACATCTTGTATGATGCCAGGGTATGAGGTCTATTTCATTTCTAGTCTCGCCGTTCGGGCTCCTCCACGTCCACTTTCGGCTATCGCGCTTGCGGAAGAAGTTATTCATTATCCTCATATTATTCTGTTCCGCAAACTCTACTAATAACTCTCCCCTGCTATTCCTAGTGCCTATGCCATATTCCCCCACTGCCTTGTCTCCAGCCTGCTTCTTGCCTACCTTAGCATTAAAGTCGCCCATTAGTATAGTGTATTTAGTTTTCACTCTCCCCACCGCCGATTCCACGTCTTCATAGAAGCTTTCGACTTCCTGGTCATCATGACTGGATGTAGGGGCGTAGACCTGTACAATCTTCATTTTGTACCTCTTGTTAAGTTTCACAACAAGACGTGCCACCCTCTCGTTAATGCTATAGAATTCCTGTATGTTACCAGCTATATTCTTATTAATCAGGAATCCGACTCCTAGTTCTCTTCTATCCGCTAAGCCCCGGTAGCACAGGACGTGCCCGCTATTTAGCACTGTATATGCTTCTTTCGGCCTCCTAACTTCACTGAGCCCTATTATATCCCATTTACTGCCCTCTAATTCCTCCATTAGCACTGCTAGACTCGCCTCACTAGATAACGTTCTAGCGTGAAACGTTGCCAGGTTCATATTCCAATGGCGGCCTGTCCGGAGCCAGTGATTCTTAGCACCCTCTCCTGCGTCGCAGGTCTGACCGCCGCCGTGGTCAGTTGCTTCGCAGCTGCTGGGGACTGAGGGCCGAGGTTTGATTGTTGTGTTCATAGGAGGTTGTGGCCAATTACTGCACCAGGGTGGCCAATCCTGCTCTGGTGAGGGAGTGCGTTGCCGGTTCTGGTCACCGGGATCAGGCCACACTCCAGGCCTGTTTGTGCAATTTTATCAACACGCGGATTTTTTTTTAATCCGGTGGAAAATTGCCGGCACCGGGATACGAACCACGGACCTCTTGCACGCGAGGCGGGTGTTCTACCTCTACGCCACCGCTGCAATCCCCCTTTGGCACGTAAAACCCCAAATATTATTATTAAGCGCAGGTAGCGTGCGTTTCATGTATCGCCAATATCAACGCCTTAACTGGCAGTGTTCATTTATCATATACTGTAAGCTTGTTCACTTACTCCCTTATACTTAGGGTGTAAATTAGAAAGACTGGGGTGTTCCAAGAGTGTTTTCTTGTTGAACACGCTTTCCCGTTAAAAAAGGGTGTTTCAAGGGTGTTTACAAGGGTGAAAATATGAATACACCCGCATTACACCCATATAAGGGTGTGAAAATTTTAAGAGTGTATTACAGCTGGGGGGTTTCTTGCGCTGCACTGCAAAACGTGTGGTTGCGAACCTGTCTTAGAAGAATGCGTCATTCTTGGTCGCAGTGAGTAATGATAATGAGTGTGTTAGCTCACCCTCATTATCATTATCAAGAAATGAATTGGCGTATCTCCGACTGCAGCCACAGGCTGTATGAATGTGTTGCCACCTGGTTGCTATCGGTTTTCTTGCTTGGTTTTCTCTGTTGATGTCACATGGTTTGCGAATGTATAAGTAGTCTTCTGTCACGAAATAAACCTCAGTTGGAAGTTAGCGCTCACCCTGTTTTCCGCTCCCTTTGATTACCCCTACGTCTTTCCTTTTATGCTCGTCCTGAGCGGCGCTACTAGCCTTAAACAGTTATGACATACCAACTCGCCCACACTGCCACGCTTTTGTGCTACCGTGGTTGCCTTGGCGGGGGGTGTGTGCCTCCGCTCAACGCTTCGTAGTCTTAGCCTAGAGCCAATTGGGGCTAGAAATGCAATAGTCGTTGGTGGAAGCGGTCATTTTGCGGCACCGAGACGAAATGAGGGAGCGAAGAGTTGAGCCGTAGAAGTGTTCATTTGGCAGTAATTTTTCGCCCTCCGGATTATCCCACAACAAAATCCCGCCGTGGAACACTGTGGCCTGCAAATGCGTTGAACTTTAAAACGTGCTACTGTGTTGGAGGCATGTGTCTACGCTCAACGCTTCTCCGTCTGCGCCGGGAGCCAATTGGTATTACAAAATCTGTAGTAGTCGGTGGAAGCGGACATCATGCGGCAGCGAGAGGACAAGATGGAGCGCAGAATTGAGCGTGCATCTGCTTTTTCTCCCTCCGGATAAGCTCGGAACGGAATCCAGCCGTGAACTACTGTGGCCTGCGACAGCGTTGCATTTCGCAACGTGCTACCGTGGTTGCCTTGGCGGGGGACGTGTGCCTCAACTCATCGCTTCTCCGTCTGCGCCGGGAGCCAATTGAGACTACAGATGGCGTAGTTGTCGGTTGAAGCGGTCATTTGGCGCTATACAGACCGCAGGAGGGATCGAAGAATTGAGCGTGCATCAACTTTCTCGCCCTCCAGATAAGCCCGTAACGGAATCCAGCCGTGGACCACTGCGGCCTGCGACTGCGTTGAATTTCTCAACGTGATAAGTGGTTCCCTTGGCGGGGTGCGTGTGTTTCCGCTCAACGCTTCTCTGTCTGCGCGGGGAGCCAATTCAGACTACAAAAGCCATAGTCGTCGGTGGAAGCGGTAATTTTGCGGCAGCGAGACGACATGAGGCAGCGCACAAATGAGCGTGCGTGAAGTTTTTCACCCTCCAGATAAGCCCGGAAAGGAATCGAGCCGTGGACTACTGTGGCCTGCGACTGCGTTAAATTTCGTAACATGCTACCGTGGTTGCCTTGGCGGGGGGCACTTGCCTCCGCTGAACGCTTCTCAGTCTTCAACTGGAGCCAAATAGGACTACAAAAGCAGTATTCGTCTGTGAAAGCGGTCATTTGTCAGTATAAAGAAGACAGGGGGGAGCAAAGAATAGAGCGTACACCTGCTTTTTCGCCTGTGTCTCCGCTCAACGCTTCTCCGTCGGCGCGGTGAGTCACGTGAGACAACAAAAGCAATATCATCGGTGGAAGCGGTCATTTTGCGGCAGCGAGACGACATGAACCCGGAACGCAATACAGCCGAGGGCCACTGTGGCCTGCGACTGCGTTGAATTTCTCAATGTGCTACCGCTGTTGCCTCGTCGGGGGCGTGTGCCTCCGTTCAACGCTTCGCCGTCTTAGCCGATAGCCAATTGGGACTACAACAGCTCTAGTCGTCGGTGGAAGCGGTCATTTTGCGGGAGCGAGATGAAATGAGGGAGCGAAGAATTGAGAATGCATCTTGTAGTATAGTGTCGCCCCCTGTCAGATCTCTGTGTTATCGTACATGTATGTTTTATAGTTGTTTAGCGAGATTGCGCACCCCCCTTCTGTCATGTGACGAGCTTGGGCCAATCTGGCGGTGCCATCTGGCGTGTGAAGCCTTATTAGTAATAAACGGGCGCGGGTCGGCAGAGTCTTCGTTCCGGTTTTTCATCGGGAGGAGACAGCTCCGTGTCTCCTTCACTGCGCCGGCGCTAGCCGCGCGTTCGCCGGTCGGGCCCCCCCCCCGCTTGCCTGCCGCTGCCGACACAACATCTTTTGGCGGCGAGGATGGGATTCCCGCAGCGGTTCCGACCGAAGCCCCGGGAAACCAACGAGCTTCGTAAGTGAAGCGTCCTTTACGTGTCGGCACGGCCTGCAAACGCCGCCGACGCAGTTGGCGTCGCGAGGCTTCCGAGCCTAGGCCTTCTCGCCCCTTTTGTTCTTCCTTACCCATTCCTGCGGCGAGCTCCGGCTTGCCTCCTGCACGGTCTCCTGCACGCTACCTGACATGGCCTTTACGGCGAACCTTCCCGTTTTTCTTGAAGTGCCCGGCCCACCGTTAATTCCATGGTATCGCTGGAAAAAAATTTTTCAGGCCCACCTTGAAGCGGCCGGCGGTGGCGACTGGACGGACGCGCGACGAGCGTCCGCGCTCGTCAGCGCTCTCGGGCGTGAGGGACAACGGAAGTGCTTTGCAGACGAGGAGCAGGAAGCAGCAAGGCAGTTAACCAGCACAGCGTCAGCTTCAAGCGAAGCAGCAAGGCAGTCGACCGGCGCAGCGTCAACGTCAAGTGATGCGGTCCCGCCAGCGTCAGAGTTCCCGAGACTCTTGCAGCAGCTTGACCGGCGAACAGCCGGTCAAGCTGCTGCAAGAGTCTCGGGCTTGACCGGCTGTTCGCCGCGTCAACAAATGTCCTGGCGGAAAGGCACGAATTCACCAGTCGAAAGCAGTCCGAGGGAGAAGGATTCCTGGAATTCTTGACCGCATTGAAGGAGAAGGCGGTACAGTGCAACTTCGGCACAACCTATGACGAGCGCGTCCGAGACCAAATAATACATGGGGTAGCGAACGTCAGCGTTCGCGAAAAGTTGCTGGCTCATGGCGAAACCCTGTCCCTGGACAAGGCAGAAGAAATTGGACGCTCGTTAGAAGCCCTGCATCGAGCGAACCGCGCGTTCGACTCGGAGAAAATACAAAGAGTCGAGGCAGCTCAACTTGGCGCTCCGTCGGCGAGCCAAGATGGCCGACGTAGTCCGGGAGGCCATGACGATGGCCGACTTCTTTCGGGGAGCCGCCAAGATGGCCGACGTAGTCCGGGAGGCCATGAAGATGGCCGACTTCTTCCGAGGAGCCGCCAAGATGGCCGACGTCTTCAAAGAGGCCGCCCAGATGATCGACATTTTCCGCGAGGCTCCTCCGGAACCCGCAATGAAACACAGGATGCGAAAAAGGACCCTAATTACGACCGTAGTTCATGCGACCGGTGTGGCAGCACGAAGCATATTGCAACGTACAGGAATTGCCCCGCAAGGAACCGGCGGTGCAACGCCTGCCACACGTTGGGCCATTTTACATCAGTATGCCGAAAAACCCGTACTGTTCAGCACGTCTCTTCCGCAGAGACGCTGTCTTCAACTTCCGCAGGACAGCCGTCCGCGTCTGTCTTGACGGTGAGCACTTTGGACGCTAAAAGGGATTTACAAGTCCCGGTCGTGGTTAACGACGTCGCCATGCGGCTGCTCGTGGACACAGGAGCGTCTGTCTCATTGATGACGGCCGAGGATTTTGGAAAGCACTTTGGTCGACAGCACAGACTGTCAAAAACAGCATTGGACTTGAGGAATTTCTCCAAGCAACGCATCGACATTCAAGGCCTTTTCCAAGCCACTGTCCAGTTTCTTCAAAGGTCATGCTCAGTCACGTTCCATGTAACGTCTACAGGAACATCACTGCTGGGTCTTGACGCCATCCAGCGCTTGGGGATACAAATCGACGGTACGTCGCTGACATGCTGCCTGGCTACGCTTCTTCCAGTACAGAGCCCCACTGGTGTGCCTCCGGGGTGTGATCACCTCTTCAGTGGTGAGTTGGGACTCGTCAAAAACTTCTTGCACCGAATACATCGGCGGCAAGGTATGAAATCAGTATCTTCAAAGTTGCGCAGACTACCCCTGGCTCTCCGTGACCAGGTGACAAATGAACTGCGACGTCTCGAGGACTGCGACGTCATCGAGCGCATCGAGGCTTCTGAATGGGTGTCTCCACTCGTCGTGGTGCGCAAAAAGGATGGAGCCATCCGGCTCTGTGTTGATCTCCGGGAACCGAATAAGGCAATTGTCATTGATGGGTATCCTTTGCCGCACGTAGAAGAGTTATTGAAAATGTTTCATGGTGCCACATATTTTTCTAAGCTGGATCTAGCATCTGCTTACCACCAGCTGTTACTGGAAGAAGGTAGTAGAGATCTCACTACATTCATAACTCATGAAGGCTTATTCAGGTTCAAGCGTGTCTGTTTTGGCTTGGCATCCGCGCAAGCAGTGTTTCAGAAAATGATGTCACAAATCTTGCAGAATTGTAAGAATGTTGTCTGTTACCTTGATGACATTTTGGTATGGGGTCGGACGAAACCTGAGCATGATGCTAATTTAAGAGAAGTCTTGCTTTGCATTTCAAACAGTGGTATGAAACTGAATGAAAAATGTGTCTTCTCTGTGAGAGAACTGACTTTTCTGGGCCGTAAAATTTCAGCTTAAGGCATTTCGCCTACAGAAAGCAAGGTAAAAGCAATCCTGAATGCGCCTGCTCCTACAGATATTAATTCATTGCGATCCTTCGATTAGCTGGTTACTATGCCAAGTTCATTGATCATTATGCAGAACTTGTAGAACCGCTTCTCCTCATGCTCAGGCAAGGGCAAAATTTTGCTTGGTCTGATGATGCACAACGTAGCTTCAATCAGTTGAAAGCTCGTCTTACATGTTCCCCTGTCATTAAGATTTTCAACCCTGAATTGTCTGTGGTAGTCACGACTGATGCATCTGATGTTGGTGTTGGTGCTGTGTTACAGTAACCGTATGGTTCTAAGCTAGAAACTGTAGCTTTTGCATCTAGAACTTTGTCTGTAGCTGAACGAAAGTATTCTGTAGGAGAGCGTGAAGCGCTAGCATGTCTGTTCGCATGTGAAAAATGGCATGTTTACCTCTGGGGTAGACGGTTCACTCTTCGAACTGACCATCAAGCAGTAGTTGCATTACTGTCCGCTGGCGACTCAGGTCGTCGACCTCTTCGCATTTCAAGATGGTCAGCCAGGCTCCTGTATTACAACTTTCAGATTGAATATTGCAAAGGGTCAGAAAACCTAGTCGCTGATGCCTTGTCTAGACTTCCAGTAAAGGATTCGCAGAATGAAGTTCAGGAGGAAGAAATAGTATCCTTAGTCACATCAGTCGTTGACAAGGAAACAGTGCAACTTGCAACGAGTACAGATGAGACGCTTCAGAAGGTCAGTAAATGCCTAGCAGAAGGTTGGCCTTCTAAGAAAAACATAGACAATGCTTGAATAGCTTACTTTCATGTAAATGAAGAATTGTCCTTTGTAGACGGATTACTCATGCGTGGTGATCGTGTGGTAATACCCAGTGTCCTAATACCTACATTTCTACAGCTGGCACATGAAAATCATCAGGGCATAGTACGTACTAAGCAGCTTCTTCGTGAACGCTATTGATGGCCCCAGATGGATAGCACTGTTGAACAGTATGTAAAGCATTGTCATGTGTGTAAGCTGGCAGACAAGTCTGCAAAGCCTCATGTAGCTCCATTGCAACCAGTCGAATGGCCGAACGGGCCTTGGTAGAAATTGGGAATGGACATCATTGGCCCATTAAACACGTCCTACCCTAGGTATCTAGTCACCCTTGTTGATTACTACTCAAAGTGGCCAGAAGTACTTGGTACTAATTCCATCTCCACAGATGATGTCATTAAGCTTCTTGATTGGGCTTTCAGCCGTGAAGGGTTGCCAGACTCTATAGTTACAGACAATGGTCCACAGTTTGTCACAAAACAATTCCAAGATTACCTAAAGGAAAAAGGAATCGCTCATTTTTTCTCCTCCAACTATTATCCTCAGGGAAATGGTCAAATAGAAAGGTTCAACCGAGTCATTAAGGAACACCTGCAGGTAGCCAGGCTTGAAGGTCGAGATGCTTCGAAAAGCATTTCAGAATTCTTGGGTTCTTATAGGATTACACTACATGCTACAACGGGTCTCTCGCCAGCTTTCCTACTTCATGGTCGTCAACCTCCTTCAAAGATAGATATTAGCAACTTCAGGTTGCATAAGCACATAACGGTTGAGGACAGTTTTCTTCCACAAGTTCGCGAGAGAGTCTCGCAGAAACAGCGGCAAACTAAACAGTATGTAGACAAACGTAGAGGTGCTCAGGCAACTCGTATCAAGGTGGGAGACACCGTCAAAGTAAAACTTGCCAAGAAAGGATTTTTTAAGTACAATATGCCTCGTACAGTTAAGGCCCAGGTAGGACCATCCTCTTTTGTACTCAGTGATGGGAAGACTTGGAATGCGTCTAAGTTAACCACAATAGTAGATAATTCAAAACATAGTACATTGTCCACAACTGATAAAGATTTTTTGTACTCGTATTCAAACCTGGATAGTCATTGCGATGACTCGTCTGGCGTGACATCGTCCTTTCTAGGCATCACTTAAGTAGTGCATCTGACTGTATCGCTTCCGAGTCTACACAGTCAGCAATCGTTTCTCATTCCGTGGGGGAATCGGTAGCATCCCAGGACTTGTTGGGACTTCGCGAGGAGCTTCCTGGGCAACCCTCTCCAGCATTGAGCGACAACCACATTCAATTTTCCAACCAGGGGGAGGGAAATAGTAGTGGGACGACTGGGTCCTCAAAGTCGACCGAAACGCGTCGCAACCCCCAAAGTTCTTCTGAGGTACGCACGCGTCCTCATCGTGTCAAAAAACGGCCTCCGTGGCTTGACGATTATGTTTCTTGAATGTAGAGCGTTTTGCCGTCTTCGAAATGCCACGGCTAGGGGCCTCGCTGTGACATTTAGGAGGCAGTTCACATTTTTCGTTCACACAGGTAAAATGTGTTCCTTGTTGTGGTGCAGTGAGTTTTGTGCCGTGTTCCTTGTTGGACGTTGTTTGAGTGACTGCCTCTGTTTTGGTGCCCAAGACTGGTGCGCGTGCATGTGAACTTGGGCGGGGACGGATTGAATTTGTTGTGGACTTAAGTGCGTGCTTTGTGTGCGACTGGTGCGCGTGTGTGAACGTGGGGGGGAACGAACTGAAATTGCCTTTGGACTTAAGTGCGCGTCTTGTGTGCGCGTTTCACTGTATGCTTACTTTGTTTCCAGGGGGGGATGATGTAGTATAGTGTCGCCCCTGTCAGACAACAAATGCTGTACTCGTCGGTGGCATTTTGCGGCAGCGAAAGGACATGAGGCAGCGCACAATTTAGTGTGCGTCTACTTTTTCGCCCTCCAGATAAGACAGCTAAGGAATCAGGCCGTGGACCACTGTGGCCTGCGACTGGGTTAAATTTCGCAACTAGCTACCGTGGTTGCCTTGGCGGGAGGCATGTGCCTCCGCTCAACGCTTTTCCGTCTGCGACTGGAGTCAATTAGGACTACAAAAACCGTAGTCGTCGCTGGAAGCGGTCATTTGGCGGTGTAAACAAGACAGGGGGGAGCGAAATATAGAACGTGCAACTAATTTTTCTCCCTCCAGATGAGCCCAGAACGGAATCCAGCCGTGGACTACTGTGGCCTGTCAATGCGTTGAACTTCGAAACGTGCTACCGTGTTGGGGGCATGTGTTCACGCTCAACGCTTCTCCGTCTGCACCGGGAGCCAATTGGGACTACAAAAGCCGTAGTAGTCGGTGGAAGCGAACATTATGCAGAAGCGAGAGGACATGACGAAGCGCAGAATTCTGGGTGAGTCTGCTTTTACTCCCTCCCGAAAAGCCCGGAACGGAATCCAGCCATGGACCACTGTGGCCTGCGAATATGTTGAACTGCGCAATGTGCTACCGTGTTGCCTTGGCTGGGGGCGTGTCTCCGCTCAACGCTTCTCCGTGTGGGCCGGGAGCCATTTGAGACTACAAAAGCCGTAGTCGTCGGTGGAAGCAGTGATATTGTGGCAGCGAGAAGACATAGGGAGCGCATATTTGGGCGTGCGTTTATTTTTCGCCCTCCAGATAAGCGCGGATCAAAATCCAGCCGTGGATTACTGTGGCCTGCGACTGCGTTGCATTTCGCAACGAGCTACCGTGGTTGCCTTAGCGGGGGACGTGTGCCTCCACTCAATGCTTCTCATTCTTAGCCGAGAGCCAAATAGGACTACAAAAGCCATAGTCATCGGTGGAAGTGGTAATTTTGCGGCACCGAAACGACACGAGCGAGTGCATAATTGAGCGTGCGCCTACTTTTCCCCCCTCAAGATAAGCCCGGAACGGAATGCTGCCGTTGACCAATGTGCCCTGCAAATGCCTTGAACTTCGCAACGTGCTACCGTGTTGCCTTGGCGGGAGGCATGTGTGTACGCTTACCGCTTCTCCGTCTGCGCCGGGTGCCAATTGTGAATACAAAAGCTGTTGTCGTCGCTGGAAGCGGATATTATGCGGCAGCGAGAGGACACGAGGGAGCGCAGAATTGAGCGTGCGTCTACTTTTTCGCCCTCAAGATAAGCCCGGAACGGAATGCTGCCGTGGACCGCTCTGGCCTGCGACTGCATTGAATTTCTCAATGTGCTACCGTAGTTGCCTCCTCGGGGGGCGTCTTCCTCCGCTCAACGCTTCTCCGTCTTAGCCGAGAGCCAATTGGGACTACAAAAGCTGTAGTCGTCGGTGGAAGTGGTCACTTTGCGGGAGCGAGACGAAATGAGGGAGCGAAGAATTGAGCATGCATCTACTTTTTCGCCCTCCAGATAAGCCCAGAACGGAATCCAGCCTTGGACCACTGTTGTTTGTTTGTTTATATATAGTGTCATTCCAAGGATGGACCATTACAGGAGTCGATAGAAATACAACAAAAAATATACAAAATATCGGTACATGTAGAACAAAGAAAAATACAATAGCATTATCTGTAAAAAGTGACATGCAGTGACCAAAGACAAAACACTCGCAATATGCGCATCAGAAACAAATGCTATACTGCAGTCATATCCGGAAAAATGAGATTCTCCAAACCAGCAGTAAAAGCACTGACAGAGGAACATGTGTCAAGTAGATTCGGCAATTCATTCCATTCTCTGATCGCCCTAGGTAAGAAACTCTACTTGAATATATCATTCCGTGTAACTGGCGGGTGTATGCATAAACTGTGCTTGTGTCTGGAGCGTTGATCTGGTGAAATTGCGCAGAAATCAGTGACATTAAGTTTAACCTGGTTATGAATAATTAGGTATAAAAATCTCAGTCGGTCAAACTTAGTCCTTAGTTCTAAAGCGGAGAGGTTTGCACGTATGCATAGTTTAGTAGGTGAGTGCACACGCTGATACTTATTAAATATAAATCTGGAGGCGAGTCGTTGAACTCTGTCCAATTTAGGACGGTTGGTTACTGTGTGTGGATCCCATACAATGTTAGCGTATTCTATAATTGACCTTACTAATACCTTATATGCCAAGCTTTTCATTTCAGGTGTTGCGCTGTAGAGCCTGATTGATATGCGCATTCCATCTCAAATCTTGAGTAAATATTAGTCTTAGATATTTATATTCTGTTACACTTTAGTTCAATGTACACCTTTTAGTTCCTGTGGACCTATGCTGTATTTGTACCGCAAAGTCACCTTGTTTCTTGTGATAGTCATACAAACTGATTTTACTGGGTTCAGTGACATTTGCCATTCATTACACCATTTTAATATTCTTTGTAAATCGTTGTTAACTTCTAACTGGTCATTTAAAGATTCGATCCTGTTGTAAATGACGCAGTCGTCTGCAAACAACCTTAATGGAACAGTTATATCAGAAGGCAAGACACTGGCGGCAGCAGCGCCAAGGAACGCGCATTTTTTTAAGACGCTTCTCTGATGATTACAGGCAGCCCGAAGCTTCTGATTGCCATTTTCGTCTACATCAACGTGCGTTGGTCGCTGGGAAGCGGAATTTTTTCGTCGTGCATCGCTACCACCAGCGGACACGCCCCCAGTCGGACCAAGCTATAAAGGACACACTGCAGCCTGCAACTGTAACACTGGCGGCAGCAGCGGAAAGGAACGCGCATTTTTTAAAGACGCTTCTCTGATGATTACAGGCAGCCCGAAACTTCTGATTGCCATTTTCGTCTACATCAACGTACGTTGGTCGCTGGGAAGCGGAATTTTTTTGTCGTGCATCGCTACCACCAGCGGACACGCCCCCAGTCGGACCAAGCTATAAAGGACACACTGCAGCCTGCAACTGTCACACTGGCGGCAGCAGCAGCAAGGAACGCGCATTTTTTAAGACGCTTCTCTGATGATTACAGGCAGCCCGGAGCTTCTGATTGCCATTTTCGTCTACATCAACGTGCGTTGGTCGCTGGGAAGCGGAATTTTTTCCTCGTGCATCGCTACCACCAGCGGACACGCCCCCAGTCGGACCAAGCTATAAAGGACACACTGCAGCCTGCAACTGTCACACTGGCGGCAGCAGCGGCAAGGAACGCGCATTTTTTTAAGACGCTTCTCTGATGATTACAGGCAGCCCGGAGCTTCTGATTGCCATTTTCGTCTACATCAACGTGCGTTGGTCGCTGGGAAGCGGAATTTTTTCCTCGTGCATCGCTACCACCAGCGGACACGCCCCCAGTCGGACCAAGCTATAAAGGACACACTGCAGCCTGCAACTGTCACACTGGCGGCAGCAGCGGCAAGGAACGCGCATTTTTTTAAGACGCTTCTCTGATGATTACAGGCAGCCCGGAGCTTCTGATTGCCATTTTCGTCTACATCAACGTGCGTTGGTCGCTGGGAAGCGGAATTTTTTCCTCGTGCATCGCTACCACCAGCGGACACGCCCCCAGTCGGACCCAGCTATAAAGGACACACTGCAGCCTGCAACTGTCACACTGGCGGCAGCAGTGGCAAGGAACGCGCATTTTCTTAAGACGCTTCTCTGATGATTACAGGTTAGTTACTAATTTGTTTTATTATATTCTCCTGCACATTGTTACTGCTGCTGCTGCCGGCGCCGTCGCCAAAGGTGCGGTCATGCCATTAGAAAAACATTGTTCGCTGTGTGGTGTGCAATTCAATGAATCAGATTTCAAAATAGATTGTAGTGGCTGTGGACATACTTATCACACGGGAAAGTGTGCAGAGATTTCTGACGCTACAATTAAAGCTAAGGGGGAGCAGTACCGTAGTGCATGGCGCTGTACAACTTGCAGACGTTCAAAGGGTCGTGCCCCGCCACCCGACAAAACTGATGACTCAGATGCGCAGGATGTTCGAACTATGTTGGTATCCATAAACGAAAAACTGGAATACCTACTGCCCCTAATACAGACGGTTGAAAGTGTTGAAGACACGGTCCAGTTCATGAGTGAACAATACGACGAGCTCTTAACGAGAATAGAAAAGAATGAACGTGAAGTAAAGGAACTAAAGCATAGAATAGAAAGGGTTGAGGCCAAAGACAGTGAAATGATGCAGCTGAAAACGGAAGTGGTTGATTTGGAATGGAGAAGTAGAAAGCTTAACCTTGAATTTCATGGAATTAGGCAGGTGCACAATGAAAACTTGCTTGTTGAAATAAATAAGCTGACTGTGTTAAACAACTTGCCGCAGCTTCTGGAAAATGATATAGTGGCCACCCATCGCCTGCCTTCAAAGGCAGATAAGGCACCCGGTATAATCTGTCGTTTTGCCAATCAGGCTATCAGGGATAAATGGTGGCAAAGCAGGAAAAAACTGTCCAGTGAAAATAACAGTTTTTTTTGTCGGAGAACTTAACTAAAAGGACACGTGCCTTGTTCGAAACTAAGCTCTGGGCCAAAACTAACAACTACAAGTATGTGTGGCACAACAACAACAAAGTTCTCGTGCGGAAAACAGACGGGGCAAACGCGGTAGTCATTTCTAATTCTAGCGACCGCGAAAAACTTAGTAAGACAAGCAGCTGAACTGAAACACTGCTATGGCAAATGTACCCAGTACGCCTTATGTATTACCGCACACTTTTACTAGTCATTTAGAGCCAACATTTTGCAAGTCTTTCAAATGTTTTCACCTAAACATCCGATCTTTTGCTAACAAGGAAAATGACCTAAAACTTTTCATTGAACAAACGAAAGAATCATTTGACGTTATAATGCTGACGGAAACATGGTGTACTGATGACGAGAACATTTTCCGGCTTCCATTATATAATACTTTCTATCTGAATCGACCAACCGGTCGTGGGTGTGGGGTGTGCATTTTAACTAGAAAACCATTACAGTGTGAAATATTGAATGAGTTTTCGATGGTAACTCAGGATTATGAGTTATTGACTGTAAAACTTCATAAAACAGTGTTATCTGTTTGTTATCGCACTCCAAGTGGTTCTGTTACACATTTTCTTGAATACTTTGATACTTTTCTTGCGTTCATTAATGACATGAAATTAGACATAATTTTTGGTGCGGACATCAACATTAACATGATGAAAAATGATCCACTAGAACTCAGGCTTAAAACACTATTAAAATGCAATGCATGCTGGAATGCTATAACATTGCCTACCAGAGTGACCACGAATATGTCCTCTCTACTCGACGTATTTATTACAAATATAAATCCGCATTCAGTTAAAGCTGGCGTATCCGTGTCGGATTTGAGCGACCATATGCCAATATTTCTATGTTGCAAGAGTCATCTACAGAATAAGGAATCACAGTCGACTTACCTTATTCAACCAATAACTGAACAACATCTTTTTATGTTTCGTGCCAATATCCTGCAAACAACCTGGAATACTGTATTTGAATCTAAAGATGCAAATGATGCTTATGAATCTTTTTTTAGCCTCTTCAAATCAATATACGACGCTTGTTTTCCGTTGAAGTGCGTAAAACAGAAAAATAAAATACGTAAGCCATGGATTACCCCTGAGCAATCTGTTCGAATACGCAAGAAGAATGCTTTATATGCTGAATTCATAAACACCAAAGATCTAAAACTTTTCTGCCGTTTTAAGAAAATTCGGAATCGTCTAGATAAAGACATAAAAAAGGCCAGGCGCGAGCATTATTTCAATGCCTTTAGTTCTTCGAATTCATCTTCGCATGTTACGTGGAAAAACCTGCAATCTCTGCTAAATTACAACGTTCCTGCTGAACAGATGCATAGTTTGAAAATAAATGGTACCGAGGTAAAACAGAAAGCACTTGCAGATGCTTTTAACAAACATTTTGTTAACATTGGAGCACACTGCGCACCGATCAATGATCTTGAATACATTTCTCAAAATTCTAGTTCGATATTTCTTTATCCAGTACACGAGGGGGAAATAACTACTACAATTCTCAGCCTAAAAAACAGTAATGCCAGGGATATTGACGGCCTTCAAATTAAACCTATAAAATACGTTGCTGATCTTATATCTCCGTGCATTACTTATGTCTTTAACCTCTGTTTAAACGAAGGTACCTTTCCTCATAGGATGCAGATAGCGCGCGTCGTTGCACTTTTTAAGAAAGGTGATAAAAACAGTTTGGGAAATTACCGGCCATTATCAATACTTCCTGTGTTTTCAAAGGTTTTCCAAAAAGTTATATTAAGGCGGCTAACTGAATTTGAGCGAAAACATAATCTGCTAACTGACAGTCAGTATGGTTTCCGTAAGGGGATGGGCACTCAACTCGCTTTGTTAGCAGAAAAAGAACACCTACTACAGCATTTGGAGGAAGGCAAACTTGTTCTGGGCATCTTCATTGACCTATCAAAGGCATTTGATTACATTAACCACAATCTTCTAATTCGAAAACTTGAACGCTATGGTTTTCGTGGCAATGTCGCTTCTCTTATACGTTATCTAGAATACTGTCAACAAATAGTTGTCATAAATGACTATCACTCAGATCCACTACGTATCTCCTCAGGCGTCCCACAGGGTAGCATTCTAGGGCCTTTTTTATTTAATATGTATGTGAATGACATTGTTAAAATTAATGAAAGTGTGAAATTTATTATGTACGCTGACGACACGAGCATATTGATAGGCGGTAACGATATTGACGACCTTGTCGACGACGCTAATTTCACGTTAGCGAAATTAGATGAATGGACACGTAAGAATAGCCTCCTGATAAATGAGAATAAAACGAAAGCTGTAATATTTCGAGCTAAAAACAAACATATATCAATCAGCAAACTTATATCAATAAATGCAACACCTATTGAGATTACTTCCAGTATGAAAACATTAGGTGTCACTTTTCATGAACATATGTCATGGGATGCTCATGTGGATAACGTAGCAAACAAACTTGCGCAAGTAATAGGTTTAACATACAGAATTCGCCATATACTTCCGCCGCAAACTATGATGTTAATCTATAATTCATTGTTTTCCAGCACAATAAACTACTGCCATCTAATATGGTCTGACACAACACAGGGAAACTTAAACAGGCTTCCTAGGTTGCAGAAAAAAGTTCCTTAGAATTGTTGAGGGCTTGCCCTATCACTCGCACACACAGCATCTTTTTGACAAGTACAACGTAATCCCAGTTCCCAAATTCTTAGGCAAATCTTAGGCAACATCTTAGGCAAATCAATTAAAAACGAAAAAATATATAATAGCTCATATTTACAACGTTTAGCTAACCTACAGGAAAACACTTCTGCCCGCCTGACACGTAACACTATGCCCTGGAAAGTGAGAACTTATAAAACAACGTATGGTCTAAAGACACTACAGAACAAATTACCCAGGTTGCTTAATAGATTAAATAATGAACACGTTAAACTTGAAGATATAACATTCAAAGAACTTCGACAGCATTTTAACAAATTCCAGGCAGTTACTTTCTTTTTTTTCTTAACTTTTCGTTTCTGCGAACCAAGTTTTTTCTTTGCTCTGTTATCCCTAACAGTGTACATGGCGAGGGAATGGTTTCGTTTTCCCTATTTTAATTCACAATGTGTGCTTTATCTGTTTTTTTTACCGTCATTTTGTATGTATTACTGCTATTTCTTGCGGATAAGTGAAAGTGCATTTATGTTATTTCTTTTGTGACTACTCCGTCGTTGACTGTTGTTTTAGTGTATGAGTGAGCTTGCAATTTGTATTTCTATTTTGCCTTATTTTTTTGTGTACGTTGCATTGTGCGCTCGGAATGTATAATTTCAAATGTGACCATGTATTATATGCCTTTTTGTCGTTATGTAACTGCCCCGTGTATGGGGGGCCTACGGCTCTGTCAAGCTGTCATTCATGACAGCTTTTACTGCAGGTCTCCCGTGTCGTGTACTTTTACGGGACACAAATAAAGACATTATTATTATTATTATTATTATTATTATTATTATTATTATTATTATTATTATTATTATTATTATTATTATAAATATAAGAAATAAGAGGGGACCCAGGACACTGCCTTGGGGTACTCCAGACAAAACTGGTTTGGGCATGGATTTAATTTTATTTATTTCAACATACTGCTCACGAGACCGAAGGTAGGATTTAAGCCACTTAGTAATGTGTGGATTCCTAAATATTTCATTCGTTTTTAAGAGGAGTTTAGGATGCGATACTTTGTCGAACGCTTTGGCGAAGTCTAAAAAAATTAGGTCGACCTGTCCTCGGCAATTTAAAGTTTGTGAAAGATCGTGAACTGTTTGAACAAGCTGCGTTATTGTAGACAACTTCTTGCGAAAACCATGTTGTGCTGGTGATAATAACTTGTAAGCTTCCAGGTAATTTGACAGATGTTTGCAAACTATATGCTCAAGTAGTTTGGAGCAGGTACTCGTAAGAGAAATAGGCCTGTAGTTTCCTAACTCAGATGTGCTCCCACTTTTGTGAACTGGAATTATTTTAGCTTGCTTCCAGGCTGTAGGAAATGTTCCTTGGGTGAGCGAAGATTGAAATAGTATGGTAAGATATTTAGCAACCCACGGAGCATATCTATATAGGAACTCATTCGGGATGCCATCAGGGCCGGGGGATTTCTTAATGTTAATGCGCAGAAGAAGGTGCAGGACTCCTGCCTCGTTGATGAGCAGGTCAGATGCTGAAGGGCGGTCAGAGGCGTCATGAAAGTACGGAAGTGTGCCATTATCATCGGTGAACACGGAGGAAAAAAAGGAATTGAAATTTTCTGTACGTTCTTGGTTAATCCTTTCATCCTCGTCGTTGTGTTGTTTTTTAGAAGGGCTCAGATATCTCCAAAATTTACTAGGTGCGTTATGTACAAAATTTTTCAGTGTTACATCAAAGAATCTCTCCTTGGATTTCTTGATCAGACGGTTTAGGTCGAGCTTCATGTTATGAAGCAAAGTCTTGTTTTGGGCGCTAGGATCTCGAGAACAAGCTTTTCGTTTCCTTTTTATCCTCCGTTTGACATGTATTATTTGCCTTGTAATCCATGGGTTATTTCATTTACATTTTTTGACGCCTATAGGGATATATCGCATAATGCAATGCTTCGTAACCTAGGAAAAAAGTCCCAGAGATCGTCAGTGCCACCATTGGATTCATAAACAGACATAAAGTTATCAAACGACCTTTCAAGGTAATCCAAGACACTAACATCAGCAGCTTGAAAGTTTAGATATTGGATGCTTGAATCCTGGTGCAAAGGGTACGGTGACATGTTCAAGGACAGAATAACCATTTTGTGGTCAGATAGCCCTTCATCAATAAGACAGTCAATCACTTGTGGTGTCAAAGCATTTGAGATTAATATAAGATCAAGTACAGATGGCCTTGTTGCACACACCCTAGTATATTGGTTAACAAGCTGGGTTAAATTGTAGGAATATATTAAATCCAAAAACAACTCAGAAGATGTAACATATTGTTACGTCCAAGCGCGTAAAAGGGACGCGTGGATCAAGAAGAGGAAGAAAGAGGAGAACGAAGACTGTGCAGCGGCCATTCCTGTTGTTCGTAGCCTGCCGTTCCTGCTCTCGCACGCCTAAATAAACCCCTTTTCCCCGTGCTTGTAACAAATTGGTGGACGGTGCGGGGTACACCTCGTAACCACGGAGCCTACGCTGCTACAACTTCGCCGAAGCCGTCGACTTGCCGGACTTCCGCCACCATCACCTGACATGACTGAATACGCCTGCCAGATTCCCGAAGGTTCTGACGCGGCTTCAAGGCAAGCACCTGGCGTTCCGTGGCAATACTACCGGGTGCCACTCACTTTCGGAGGAAAAGCCGGAGAAGATGTCGACGAGTGGCTCACAAACTACCGAAGGGTGAGCCGATCTAACGGTTGGAACTCGACCGCACAGTTGTCAAATGTTGTGTTTTCCCTTACCGACACAGCACTCGTCTGGTATGAGAATCACGAAGACACGCTAACTTCATGGGAGCTTTTCGTAGAGGAGCTCAGAGCGTGTTTTGGAGACTCTAGCGCAAAAAAGAAACGCGCCGAACAGACGCTTTCGCAAAGAGCTCAGATTCCCGGCGAGACCTGCACGACTTATATCGAAGAAGTGCTGAAACTACGTAAAATAGTCAACTCTCAAATGTCTGAAGATGACAAAGTTGGACATTTGTTGAAAGGAATAGCCGAAGACGTATACAATTTTTTGATCGGCAAAGAAAGCTTGGATTCCGTGTCTGACGTCATTCGCCACTGCGGGACCTTCGAGACGCTGAAGATGCGACGGATAATACCGAAGTTCGGTCGCCTGGCTAATGTCACAACGGTGGCAAGTGTAGACCCGAGTTCGTGTGTTGACCTTCCATCAACAATACGGCAGATTGTTCGCGAAGAGTTGCTCCATCGGGAAGAGATGTACCGTTGCACACCCGGCATCGCTGGTGCGTACTTACCACACGAGATGCGAAACACGGCCGTTTCGACCGCATGGCAACCCACGGTTCACTCAGCAACCGTCGAGTATAGGTCTACCCCACAAACGAGAGGGACCCGAAGCTATCAAGATCATGACTACGACCAACGCCCTCGCCGCACGCACGCCTCCGGGCCGCCGATGCCTAGCCATGATGAATGGGACCCACCTGCTGGCTATGCAGTCGACAGCAACATGCGTGACTACGTGCAAGAAGATCGAAATTTGCGGCATCTGCCGGTCTGTTTCCAATGCGGTGTCGCGGGCCACATAGCGAGATTTTGCAATCGTCGCCCAACAACGTGGAATCGTCGATCGGGGTCTTCAACAAGGACCACACCTCCTACGAGGACAACTCAACAGCCATGCACCACCTCTTGGTCAGCTGGCGTCCCTCCTGGCAACGATTACTGGCAGAGAAGCTTCCGGAGCCGCTCGCCGGCATCTGACAGGAGTTTGACGCCACCGCCAGCTTCTCGTGCACCGCGTTTACGTCACTCTCCATCGCCAGTGCGCCGCTCAGCCTCGCCTTCACAACCGGAAAATTAGCTAGCGCGGCCGATGGGGGTGAGGTCGCTCGACACGTGCTATCGACAGAAATGCCCCCTGCAGTTGCTATGATTAAGAACAAAGTGCATGTACTTGTTGATGGTGTTCCTACAATGGCTTTAGTGGATACCGGGGCAACTGTATCCGTAATGAGTCTCGGTTTTAAAGGTCGGTTGGGGCGCAAAGTTGTATTTCCGTGGGACCAGGCTGCAACATTTTGTGGAGTGAGTGGCGAGTCGTTGCGCCCTGTTTGTGTGTGCACTGCTGAAGTGTCCCTGGCTGGTGGAGTTTTCGCGACGGAGTTTGTAGTTATTCCCCGATCGACGCACGAAGTGATTTTGGGCATCGACTTTTTGCGGCAGTGTGGTGCGACCGTTGATTGTCGCACGGGGGAAGTTTGCGTCGATGACCATGTTTCGTCCGGGCTCTTAGAGGAGACTTGCAGTCAAGGTGAACTTTGTGTGTCTGCAGATACTGTTGTGCCTGCGTCCACCTCGGTGTGCGTGCCGGTTGTATGTCGCGGTGAAGTTCCCGGCAGTTTCGATGCCTCCGTAGAGCCAATGCATCTAAATTGTGTGAAGAAGAACGTTTTTGTCCCTCATTGTGTGGTATCCATCGACAACGGGCGTGCTGGCTTGTGGACGGTCAACTGCTCGGCAGAACCCGTCCTGCTTCCAGACGGCTTGAAACTCGCCTACTTTACAGAATACACGTCTTCGTCCGTAGCCGTACTAACAGACTCGCCGTGTGAACCTGCTGACGCTCGCCAAGTCTCAGACAAAAAGCTTCTGTCGATGATAAACAAGTCGCTCAGCACAAGGGAGCGCCATACCTTGGTGGATACGCTTTCTAAGCATCTGTCAGTGTTTGACTTTGCCCAGCCGGACAAAGCGTTCGCGATTCCCGAGTCACGAACGCGCCATACTATCGATACGGGATCTGCGCGCCCGATCAGGCAAACGCCTTATCGCGTGTCGCCTAACGAGCGCAAGATAATCGGGGAACAAGTGAGTGACATGATGAAAAATGGAATAATACAAGAGTCCTCGAGCCCTTGGGCAGCTCCGGTCATACTCGTCAGAAAGAAAGATGGTAACTGGAGATTTTGCGTCGATTATCGAAGATTAAACGCCGTGACTAAGAAGGATGTCTACCCGCTGCCCCGGATTGATGATGCAATTGATTGTCTTCGTTCGGCCTCTTATTTTTCTTCAGTGGACCTGCGCTCAGGATATTGGCAAATCCCGATACACCCGACAGACAGAGAGAAAACAGCCTTCATAACCCCGGATGGATTATTCGCATTCAATGTGATGCCATTTGGGTTGTGCAACGCTCCAGCAACCTTTGAAAGGTTCATGGACACAATTCTGCGTGGGCTAAAATGGAACATCTGTATGTGCTATCTTGACGACGTTGTTATATTCGGGCGCACATTCAATGAGCACAATACGCGCCTGGATATTGTCCTCGACTGCATCAAAAACGCCGGCCTGGTCCTGAACTGATTCCTGAACTGATTGAACTGGTCCTGATTCCTGGTTTTTGCTGACGTCGCTTATCCTCTGACAAATCTGCTACATAAAGACGCACGGTTTGAGTGGACACCCGAGTGCGAGTCTGCATTTCGTCAGCTGAAGTTCCTGCTGACCTCCCGACCTATCCTTCGCCACTTCAATCCTACTGCGCCGACAGAAATCCACACAGATGCTAGTGGCGTCGGTTTGGATGCCGTCTTGGTCCAACGTTATGACGACCGTCAGCACGTGATTGCTTATGCAAGCCGCTCATTAAGCAAACCTGAACGAAATTACACGGTGACAGAGCAAGAATTCAGTTCAGCGATTTCGCTCGTACTTGTACGGACGCCCATTCCTAGTCGTCACAGACCACCATTCCCTGTGCTGGCTCGTGAATCTTCGCGACCCTTGTGGTCGCCTTGCGCGCTGGGCTTTGAGGTTGCAGGAATATAACTTCGCTGTTGCCTACAAGAGTGGCCGAAAACATGCTGACGCAGACTGCCTTTCCCGTATGCCGCTTACTACGACGGACTGCGACGCAGACGATTTTGATCATCTCGTCGCTTCTGTGACATCCGCGTTTCCAGAAATCGATGCGTTCAAAGCAGAACAACGGACAGACACCAAATTGGAGCCACTCTTCACTTCTGCCCATTCAAGTGCAACAAGCAGCTACTGTCTACGTGACGGGCTCCTGTACAAAAGGAACTACTCAAGCACGGGTGCACGCTTCCTTCTCGTGGTGCCGGAGCTTCTCCGGCCAGCAATCCTTCAGGCTATGCACGATGACCCTACCTCCGGTCACTTAGGCACTGTGCGCACCCTTTATCGCATTCAAGAACGCTTTTACTGGCCCCGGATGCGACATTCGGTTGAGTTGTATGTCGCCAGCTGCATACAGTGCCAACGTCGGAAACGCCCAACCACTGCCCCATCTGGTCTGCTTCAACCTGTGCCACCTCCCAGCTCACCCTTTCGGCAAGTTGGAATTGATCTGTTAGGCCCTTTTCCAAAGTCATCTAAGGGGAACCGCTGGATAATTGTCTGCGCCGACTATTTCACGCGCTATTGCGAGACAGCGGCTATACCATCAGCCACCGCCACCGAAGTATCGCTCTTCTTACTTCACGCTATTGTTCTGAGACATGGACCGCCTGGTGTTATTATAAGCGACCGGGGACGTCAATTCACGGCGGATATCGTGGAAGAGCTTGTGCGTTTATGTAACTCGCACCTCAGGCACTCGACGCCGTATCATCCGCAAACGAACGGCCTCACTGAGCGCACTAATCGGACAATCACACATATGCTTTCCATGTATGTTGCGTCCAATCACAAGAATTGGGATGAAGTTCTACCGTTTATTACTTACGCCTACAACACCGCCAAGCACGAGACAACCGGCTACAGCCCCTTCTTCCTTCTATATGCTCGGCCGCCCCGGTATACGCTCGACACTGTCCTCCCTTTTTACCACCACGACAATCCTACGGTCGCCGATACGCTATGCCTTGCTGAAGAGGCTCGGAGACTTGCGCGTCTGCGGACTTTGGCATCACAAGAAAACTCCAAAGCCCGCTACGACGCACGACATCGGCCTGTTGCATATCACCCTGGTGATCTCGTTTGGCTTTGGACTCCTACAAGGAAGCGCGGTTTGTGCCAAAAGCTGCTGGCAAACTACGATGGACCGTATGTTGTCATCGACAAAGTCAGCGAAGTGAACTATACTCTCGCGCGCCTCACGAACAATGGTAGACGTTCTGCTAGGACACAAGTCGCGCATGTAGCACGGTTGAAATCATGCACGCCACGACAAGCTTGTTGACTCGCCCAGTGGGCTTTGTCTGCGAGGAGAGGTATATGTTAGGTCCAAGCGCGTAAAAGGGACGCGTGGATCAAGAAGAGGAAGAAAGAGGAGAACGAAGACTGTGCAGCGGCCATTCCTGTTGTTCGTAGCCTGCCGTTCCTGCTCTCGCACGCCTAAATAAACCCCTTTTCCCCGTGCTTGTAACAATATGTATCACCGGCTACATATGAATCCCAATCAATAGCCGGGAGATTAAAATCACCTAGTAACAATATGCTATCTTGCTGTTTCACGTGCGTTTCCATGAATTCTCTTAGCAGCATAATGTGTTCTACTGGGGAGATCGGAGGCCGGTATACCGCTCCGATGAATACAGTGCGATTATTCAATTTTGTAGTAATCCATACAGCCTCAATATTTCCTGGTACTTCTAAAGTGGAAAATATGATATTTCGTTTCACCAAAACGGCCACGCCTCCGCCTCTTCCACCTCGATCCCTCCTAACCAGCGAATATCCGGGTGGCGCGATTTCGCTATCGTGTATATTTTTATGCAACCAGGTTTCAGTGATTAAAGCAATGTCAGGAGCGTGATCAATAACTAGAGCTTCAAGCGCATGCGCTTTGTTTATCAGGCTTCTTGCATTTACGTTGATTATTTTGAAACCAGCATGCTGGCCCTGCATGCGTCAATTATCACTTGCTCCTGTATCAGTTCGCAGTATGCACCTTTCCTCACGTTCTTCATTCCAGCTGTACAGCGTATTGTTTACTCTTAATTTATCAAAAAGCAGCTTTACCTTCTTTCCTGCCTTCTTCTCCTCACTTGCCGAGGCCCATAGCTTTTTCCTTATTCCCTGTACTCTTTTAGAGAAATCTTCGCTTACGGTGTAATCCGTGTCTTTCAGTTTTATACAGTTCTGCAAAACTTTCATTTTATCCCTGTAGTCTGCCACCCTCAGGATGACTGGTCGAGTTCTACCAGAAATCTTCTTGCCTAACCTATGAATTCGTTCAATAGAAGTTACATTCAATTTCAGAATAGCGCTGAAGATTCCAGCCTTTACTTTGCTTAATAGGGTCTCTTCGTTTTCATGGTCCTCTTCTTTAATTCCTCTAATGATAAGATTATTTTGTCGTGAACGATTATCCAGATCATCCAAATGTTTGACCAGAGTAGATGTTTCAACGCTGTGGTCAGCTACAATTCCCTCAAGAGTTTTGAGCCTGTTCCGAGTCTCGTCTAAGCTTTGTACCTTAGTCTCGATAAGAAGAATCCGGTTCTGCATGTCTAGGATTCTTGTTTCAAACGAGTCTTGCTTGTCTTGAACCGTCCTGAGTTTAGACAAAATGTCTTTCTGGTTTTGGAGCATTTCCCTGCACATTACTTCCGTTATTAGTCCTGCATTTTTCTCCACGTCCCCAGAGAGACTCAACAACAGGCCCGCAATAGAAAACCAGTCGCATATACAGTCAACGACAGCCTGTGGACACGGCAGCACTATAAGACCAAGAACATCACTACGGAAGCCATTTTTTCGGTCACCAACCTGCATGAACAGCGGTACGTCAGGCGACATCGTCACGGCGGTGCTGCCGTGTCCACTGAAGCTGGTAGGCGATGGGCATGCGTCCTGATGTTATCGTGCCCCCAGATGGTGAGCAGAAAGGACCATCCACGGGTCGATGCCCTGGATAATGGTGAGGTGAGCAAACTGGCCGAAGTATACGCCCACGCAGAAGTGTCGCGGCAGGCCAGCATCGTAGCGAAGCGTGATGTTTCCAGCGTCGAAGGGTTTCGCAGCGCCTCCGGCGATGAAACTAAGGCAAGCGCAGAGAACCTGCATGAACAGCGGTACGTCAGGCGACATCGTCACGGCGGTGCTGCCGTGTCCACTGTTGCCTGCGACTGCGTTGAATTTCGCAACGTGCTAACGAGATTGCCTTGGTGGGGGGCGTGTGTCTCCGCTCAACGCTTCTCCGTCTTCGCGGGGAGCCAATTGAGACTACAAAAGCCGTAGGCGTCGGTAGAAGAGTTCATTTTGCGGCAGCGAAGCGTCACGAGGGAGTGCATAATTGAGCGTGCGTCTACTTTTTGGCGTTCCAGACAAGCCCGGAACGGAATGCTGCCGTGGACCACTGTGGCCTGCGACTGCGTTGAATTTCACAATGAGCTACCGCGGTTGCCTCGTCGGGGGGCGTGTTGCTCCGCTCAACGCTTCTCTGTGTTGGCCGATAGCCAATTGGGACTGGAAAAGCCGTAGTCGGTGGAAGCGGACATTACGCGGCAGCGAGAGGACATGAGGGAGCGCGGAATTGAGCGTGCGTGTGCTTTTTCTCCCTCCCGATAAGCCCGGAACGGAATCCATCTTTGAACAACTCTGGCCTGCGACTGCGTTGAACTTCGCAATGTGCTACCGTGTTGCCTTGGCGGGGGGCGTGTGTCTCCGCTCAACGCTTCTCCGTCTGCGCCAGGAGCAACTCAGGACTACAAAAGCTCTAGTCGTCCGTGGAAGCGGCCATTTGGCAGCATAAGAAAGACAGGGTGGAACGAAGAATAGAGCGGGCATCTACTTTTTCGCCCTCCAGATAAGCTTGGAACGGAATCCAGCCGTGGACCATTGTGGCCAGCGACTGCGTTGAATTTGGCAACGTGCTACCGTGGTTGCCTTGGCGTGGGGCGTCTGTTTCCGCTCAACGCTGCTCCGTCTTCGTGGGGAACCAATTGAGACTACAAAAGCCGCAGTCGTCGGTAGAAGCGGTCATATTGCGGCAGCGAGACGGCATGAGGCAGTGCACAATTGCGCGTGCGTCTAATTTCTCGCCCTCCAGATAAACCCGGAAAGGAATCCAGCCGTGGACCACTGAAGCCAGCGACTGGGTTAAATTTCGCAACGTGTTACCGTGGTTGCCTTGGCGGCGGGCATGTGCCTCCACTCAACACTTCTACGTCTGCGACAAAAGCAGTTTTCGTCGGTGGAAGCGGTCATTTCTCGGTATAAAGAAGACAGAGGGGAGCGAAGAATGGAGCGTGTATCTATATTTTCGCCCTCCAGATAAGCCCGGAACAGTATCCAGCCGTGGACCAGTGTGGCCTGCGACTGCGTAGAATTCCGTAATGTGCTACCCTGGTTGCCTCGTCGGGGGGCGTTGGACTCCGCTGAATGCTTCTTCGTCTTAGCCGAGGGCCAATTGGGACTACAAAAGCCGTAGTCGTCGGTGGAAGCGATGATTTTGCAGCAGCGAGACATCAGGGAGCGCAGAATTGAGCGTGCGTTTAGTTTTTCGTCGTCCAGATAAGTCCGGAACGGAATCCAGCCGTGAATTACTGGCCTACGACTGCGTTGAATTTCGCAACGTGCTACCGTGGTTGCCTTGCGGGGGGGGGGGGGGAAGAGGGGTAGGGCGGGCGTGTGCCCCCGCTTAACTCTTCAACGTCTACGCTGGGAGCCAATTGATACTACAAAAGCCGTAGTCGTAGGTGGAAGCGATAATATTCCAGCAGCGAGACGACATGAGGCAGCGAAATATCGAGCGTGCGTCTGCTTTTCCTCCCTCACGATAGGCCCGAAACGGAGTCCAGCCGTTAACCACTCCGGCCTGCGACTGCCTTCAACTTAGCAATGTACTACCGTGTTGCCTTGGCGGGGGGCGTGTGTCTCCGCTCAACCCTTCTCCGTCTGCGCGGGGAGCCAATTGAGACTACTAAAGCCGTAGACGTCGGTGGAAAAGGTGATTTTGCGGCAGCGAGACCACACGAGGCAGCGCACAATTTAGCTTGCATTTAGTTTTTCGCCCTCCAGATAAGCCTGGAGCGGTATGCTGCCGTGGACCACTGTGGCCTGCGACTGCGTTGAATTTCTCATAGTGCTACCGCGGTTGGCTCGTCGGGGAGGGGTTTTCCTCCGCTCAACGCTTCTCCGTCTTAGCCGAGAGCCAATTGGGACTACAAAAGTTGTAGTCGTCTGCGGAAGCGGTCACTTTGCGGGAGCGAGACGAAATGAGGGAGCGAAGAATTTAGCATGCATCTACTTTCTCGCCCTCCAGATAAGCCCGGAACGGAATCCCGCCGTGGACCACTGTTGCCTGCGACTGCGTTAAATTTCGCAACGTGCTACCGTGGTTGCCTTAGCGGGGGGGCGTGTGTCTTCACTCAACGCTTCTCCGTCTGCGCTGGGAGCCAATTGACACTACAAAAGCTGGTTTCTTCGGTGGAAGTGGTCATTTTGCGGCAGCGAAACGACAAGCGGGAGTGCATAATTGAGCGTGCGTCTACTTTTTCGCCCTCCAGATAAGCCCGGAATAGAACGCTGCCGCGTACCACTATGGCCTGCGACTGCGTTGGATTTCTCAAAGTGCTACCGCGGTTGCCTTGGTGGGGGGCGTGTTCCTCCGCTCAACGCTTTTCCGTCTTAGCCGAGAAACAATCGGGACTAGAAAAGCTATTGTCGTCGGTGGAAGCTGTCACTTTGCGGGAGCGAGGCGAAATGATAGAGCGAAGAATTGAGCATGCCTATACTTGTGGGATGTCAAGTCTGCCGAAGGTCGAATGCCAACATAAAAAACGTAACAATTGACTAACGATGGCAGCGGACGGGCATACCAACGCTATTTTCGTCCCAATTGCGGAAGGTAGAAAAGCGGTCGTTCTCAGCCAGGCAGCCTGTTTTTATAGCCACCGTCGGTGACGCATACCTCGGGTGACGTGGCGGTGGCGCTAATTTTTATCGACCAAGCAGTCCAGCTTGCAGCGGTGTTATGCTGGGCCAGATGATAAGAAGACAGAGGGTGCGCAGAAATATGCGCGGAGTGTGTCGCCACAGCACCGCCCCCCCCCCCCCCGGAGTGGAGAGCCGTCGGGGCTTGTAAAAAATCTGGGCAGCGTACCCGACGTCCGCTGCGTGTAGTGATAGAAGCAGGCTGCGATGTCGGCGGTCTTGGATGGACGTCTGTGGATGCACTGGTATTCCCTGATTTGGCGGAATCGGTGTAGGCCGGCTTCAGCCGGTCGATAGAGACGCGGACGGCGTTCCCTTTAATGCGCACGGTGAAGGTTTTGTCGTCGCGACAGAGAACTGGGTAGGGTCCGCTGTAAGGTGGCTGTAAAGCCGGCGGACGCTGTCGTCGCGGAAAAAAATGTGCGAGCTCGTTGCCAGATCCTTGAAGACGAAGGGGGCGGTCTTACAGTGGTGAGCTGCAGGTGACGGGCGGAGGGCAGCGATGGTGCTTCGGAGCCGGGCGATGAAATCGGTGGGATCTGACGTCGCGGTGGTGGATGGCGGTGCAGCAAGGAATTCGCCTGGGAGACGGAGGGGTTCCCCGTAGACGAGCTCTGCGGATGTAGCCTCAATGTCGGGCTTGAAGGTGGCGCGAAGACTTAGGGTGACGGCTGGGATGGCTTCAGGCCAGGTTGAGTCCGGGTGGCACATGGTGGCTGCTTTGAACTGTCGGTGGAAACGCTCAATCATCCCGTTGTCGCATGGGTGGTAGCTGGTGGTCCGCGAGCGTTGGAACCCGATGGTCACCCCGAGCAGCCGGAAAAGGTGCGATTCGAACTGTCGTCCTTGGTCGGTGGTGACGCGGTGAGGGGGCCCGAAGCGGGCAATCCAGCCGGTAAAGAAGGCCGAGGCGACGTTTTCTGCAGTGATTCCCTCGAGGGGCCATGCCTCAGGCCATCGGGTGTACCGATCGATGTCGGTGAGGCAGTAGCGATAGCGTCCAGCTGGCGGCAAGGGCCCTATGATATCTAGGTGGACGTGTTGAAACCGACCAGAGGTCTGGGGGAATGCCCCGAGTGGTGAAGTGACATGCCTGGTGACTTTAGCGCGCTGGCATTGAATGCAGGAGCGTGCCCAGGTGCGGCAATCCCGCTGCATGGAGAGTCAGAAATAGCGGTCGGCCACGAGGCGTGCAGAGGCGCGTATGCCGGGATGGCTGAGGTTATGTAGCTGGTTAAAGAGGCCACGGCGATGGGAAAGGGGCACGTAAGGCCTGCTTCGTGCTGTTGAAATGTCGCAGTAGATAGTCGTTGTCGATTCAGGTATGGGGACTTGCTGCAGCTGTAGCGAGGACCCGCCCTTAAGAAGCTCCTGCAGTTCGGCGTCCATAGTCTGAGCCTTGGCGTGGACATCAGCTGTTATCTGCGAAGGGCTAATAGCTGCTACACGTGAAAGCGCGTCGGCGACCACGTTGTCCTTCCCACTGACATGTTGGATGTCGGTGGTAAACTCAGCAATGAACGAGAGCTGGTTCTGCTGGACCGGCGGGAGTTTGTCGCGGCGTTGAGAAAAGGCGTAGGTCAGAGGTTTAAGGTCGGTGTAGAAAGTACAGTGCTGTGCTTCGAGAATGTGGCGAAAGTGCTGAACTGCTTCGTATATCGCCAGAAGTTCTCTGTAGTAAGCTCGCGAACTCGACGGGGCGGGGGTCGTGGTTTCGTCGGTGGGACTGGCCGCAGAAGGGGTCGTTTTGCGAACTGAGAGTCTCTTGTAGGAGAACGCCAAGAGATGCCAGGTGTCGTCTGCGCGCTGCATCAGGGCGGCGCCTACGGCGATGCTAGAGGCGTCCGCGAAGAGCCCCAAGGGAGCGTCTGGCACAGGATGGGAGAGAAGTGTGGCGGTGCAAAGAGCAGCTTTGCATTTTTCGAAAAGTTGCGTTAAAACCGGTGTCCACGTGACGGGTTGGTTTCCTTGTAGACCAGCCAAGGCTTCATGGAGGGGAGCCTGGCACTCGGCTGCGTGTGGCAAGAAATGCCTGTAAAAGTTCAGCATGCCGAGGAAACAGCGAATGTCTTTAGTGGTGGTTGGTTGAGTGTAATTTTGCATGTCTGAGATGCGTTGAGGTAAGGGTCGAGTTCCCTCTGATGAAACTTCATGACCGAGGAATTTTACGACTGAAGCGCCGAGCGTGCTCTTTGGGACATTGACGAGTAGGCCGTGGTCATCGAGGCGTTGGAAAAGCCGACGAAGGTGCCTGTGGTGTTCGTCGGTGTTGCGGGAAAAGACCAATATGTCGTCAAGGTAGACGAAGCAGAAGTCGAGGCCGCGGACGACTTCGTCGATGAAGCGTTGAAAGGTTTGTCCGGCGTTCCTGAGGCCAAAGCTCATGAAGGGAAACTCGAACAAGCCGAAAGGAATAATGGTTGCAGTTTTCGGGACGTCGTCTGGATTGACGGGTATCTGTGTGTAGGCCTTGACCAAGTCTAGCACGGAGAAAACGTGGCAGCCAGAAATGCAATGGATGAAGTCCTGTATATGGTGAACGGGGTACCTGTCCGGAATGGTGCGGGCGTTGAGGGCACGGTAGTCCCCACAGGGCCGCCAGCCTTCGGTCTTCTTCGGGACGAGGTGAAGTGGCGAGGCCCATGGGCCGTCGGAGGGGCGGGCGATTCCCTCCTGGAGCATGGCTTCGAACTCTGTTTTGGCTATGCGCATGCGGTCCGGGGCAAGGCGATGGGCGCGACAGAAAACCGGGGGGCCTGGGGTGGACCGGATGTAGTGCACAGTGGTGTGTTGCACATCACGTGGCAACCCGCTGGGGCGCGTCAAACCGGGAAATTTGGCCAGGATGGCGTGGTATGGTGAATTATGTTCGACACTGAGTACCTTGATGCTTGGCTGGTGCGCAGTCATTCGCTGTCCTGGCGCGGAATGTCCCGTTGTCACGTCGATGAGACGGTCGTGGCGGCAGTCCGGAAGGAGGTTGTAATGCGCCAAAAAGTCTGAGCCGATGATTGGCTCGGTGACTTCGGCGATGACAAAATTCCAATGAAGGTCACGGCGTAGTTTTTCAAGCTGGACGTGCAGGTGGAGCGAGCCGTAAGTTTTCATTGTGGACCGGTTTGCCGCGCTGAGCTAGAAAGACGTAGAAGGACGGGGACCTTGCAGATGGGCTCGCGGGTAGCAGCAAATGTCGGAACCGCTGTCGACAAGTAACCGCTGCTTCGTAATTTGGTCGGTGACGAAGATGCGACGGCATCCAGCTGCCGTTGGCGTTTCCCTGATTTCTAGCGGAGCAGGGTGGTCGACAATGTCGTGCTCTGTCCCCGAAGCGTCGATGGTAGTAGCATCGGTCGTCGTCACCAGGCTGCTGTGACGGGGTAGTGTTCTGGCCACGGCTTTGCGAGTGGCGCGTCAGCAAGTGTTGATCCAGTCGTCGTTGAATGGAGCTGAGCTGTCGGTTGATGTCGTCTATACGGAGCGCAAGCTCCATGGTGTTCAGCGGTGCGGCGACAGCCTGAACGGTGGGTGACAACGGCGGCACGGAGACCTCAATGGCACGATCAGCGATCCCGGCAAGTTGGTCGAGAGGTAGCGTAAGATGAGCCCGCAGAATTCCCTGGATGTGCGGTGGAAGTCGTTGAAGCCAAAGAGTTCGCAGTAAAGAATCCTGGACTTCCATGTTGCCCGCGAGAGCACGCATGTGGCGGAGGAGCTGCGAAGGCTTGCGCTCGGCAAGTTCTGCGGAGTGAACTTGTCGCACCTTCTGGTCTTCCGAGAGGGACAGGCGGCGAATGAGTTCAGTCTTGAGGTGTTCGTAAAGGTTGGCCGTTGGTGGGTTGGCAAGGACATCCCGGGCCTCGTTGGCGTAGCGGGCATCGAGGTGGGCGACGACATAGTCGTAGCGGGTCCGGTCTTGCGTGATGTGTGCGAGGGAGAACTGGGCCTCGACTTGGGCGAACCATACCGGGCGAGTCGACCCAAAACGGCGGAAGCTTTACAGCGACACGCCAGACGCCGTGCGAGGCTGCGTGCGGGATGCCATCTGCCGGGGTTGTGACGTCCAAGGAGCAGCCGGCAGGATGCTGCCGGTCGGAACCATTGAGCTGGTCATGTTGTTCCTGAAGCTCTTGCTCTTGCTTCTGGATCACCTCTTGCTGCGTGTGAAGCTGTTGAGAAGTTCCAGCTGTCGATGAAGGGCGTCTTGTTCGTCCATGGCAATGCGTTGTTGTTTGTTGTCCGGGTCACCAGATGTGGGATGTCATGTCTGCCGAAGGACGAATCCCAACATAAAAACGTAACGACTCTTTATTCGACTAAAGATGGCAGCGGATGGACATACCAACGCTACTTTGGTCCCAGTAGCGAAAGGCAGAAAAGCGGTCTTTCTCAGCCAGGCAGCCTGTTTTTATAGCCACCGTCGGTGACGCATACCTCGGGTGACGTGGCGGTGGCGCTACGTTTTATCGACCAAGCAGTCCAGCGTGCAGCTGCGTTATGCTGGGCCAGATGATAAGAAGACGGAGGGGGCGCAGAAATATGCGCGGAGTGTGTCGCCACATACTTTTTCGCCCTCCAGATAAGCCCCAGAACAGAATTCAGCCGTGGCCTACTGTGGCCTACGAGTGCGTTGAATTTCGCCACGTGCTACCGTGGTTACCTTGGCGGGGGGCGTGTGCCTCCGCTCAACGCTTCTCCGTCTTAGCCGAGAGCCAATTGGGACCACAAAAGCCATAGTCGTTGGTGGAAGCGGTCATTCTGCGGCAGCGAGACGAAATGAGGGAGCGAACAATTGAGCATGCATCTACTTTTTCGCCCTCCAGATAAGCCCGGAACCGTTTCCTGCCGTGGACCACTGTGGCCTGCGACTGCGCTGAATTTCGCAACGTGCTACCATCGTTGCATTGGGGAGGGGGGGGGGGAGCGTGTGCCTCCGCTCAACGCTTCTCCGTCTGCGCAGGAGCCCATTGAGACTACAAATGCCGTAGTCGTCGGTGAAAGCGGTCGTTTGGCCGTATAAAGATGGCAGGATCGAGCGAATAATTAAGCATGCATCAACTTTTTCGCCCTCCAGATAAGCCCGGAACGGAATCCAGCCGTGGACCAGTGGGCCCTGCGACTGTGTTGAATTTCGCAACGTGCTACCGTGGTTACCGCGGATGGGGGCGTGTACCTCCCACTCAACGCTTCTGCGTCTGCGCCGAGAGCCAATTGAGAATACAATAGCTGTAGTCCTCGGTGGAATTAGTCTTTTTGGGGCAGCGAAAGTAGACGAGGGAGTGTATAATTGAGCGTGCGTCTACTTTTTCGCCCTCCAGATAACCCCGGAACAGAATGCTGCCTAGAATGACAGAAAGCTGAGCTAGTTAGTAAGGATTCATTATGCAAAATAGAAGTGATGCGTGCAGATAGGACACAAGAGTAGAGAAGTGGACAACACGAACGCCGACTATCAACTGAAGGGAGCACTGAGGCGAAAAAAGAAAGAAGACACAAAACTCATCTGCGCATGCTCAGTAATGGTAACACCACGTGTCAATCGGGTACACGTGCCGGTCTACGTGAGAGATAACTGTTAAGGCACTCAATCTCTTCCTTATGTAAAGTAATCGAAGGCTGACTCACGCACGCACTTCCACCATTATAGATATGTCATGCCTCCACCATAAGACGACTATCTTCATTCTGATGCCTGTACAATATCGCGCATTCATCTAACTGGCATGCAGTTACAATCTCGGCAATGTAGCGAAAGATTAGAAGGCGATCCACCGGTTAACGACCTTTTATCTTCCATTAGCCTCTCATTGATACACCGTCCAGTTTTCCCTACGTAGAACTGGCCACAGCTAAGGGGAATTTTATACACCACACCCATACGACAGTCAGTAAAACTGCTGTTCTTATTGTGCGTTACTGGACAAATATCTGTTCGTTTTATGCCTTTTACCCGCTCCTTTTTTTCTGTACGGCAGCGCATATCTTACCTAGCTTATTTGGAGCAGTGAAAGCAACATTAACGTCATATCTACTAGCAACTTTTTTAAGCCTGTGCGACACTGAATGAATATACGGAATAGCCACTACTCTTTTTTTGCTATTACTGCTTTCTGTAATCACGTCCGTCCCTCTCGAAACCGACTTCTTTAGGCGCTCAGCCACAGTGGCCACCGCTACACTAGGATAACCTGCTTCCAATAGGCGCCGGACCTGCGCATTAAACCTGGCGCTCATTTTGTGCATGCAGGATCTGGTGAGGGAAGACTTAAGGCACGACATGGCAATTCCGTTTTTTACTAATTTAGAATGCTTGGATTGAAAGTTTAGCAACGGCTTCGAAGATCTTGGGGAGTACTGCCAACAAACATGATTTTGTTCGAAGATCAAGGAAATGTCAAGAAACTGAATTACGTGTCGCTGAGGAAATTCCTTGGTAAACTTTAATCCTCCCCCATAAAGTTTGAATTGCTCACTTGCTGAGGTAGCAGCGGAATCGAATTCTTCCCTATTGCAGAAAATCAGGTAATCATCAACGTAACGAAATATCTTGATAACGCTATCACCTAAGCCTTTCTCTAAGCAGTTGTCAACCTTACTCAGGTAAATGTTGCTAAGCATAGGCGCAACCTTTGAGCCAATACATATGCCTGATTTCTGCAGAAAAACGCCATCTCTCCACCCAATCAGCGTCGACTTCAAGTACGTTGAAAGAATTTCTAGAAAAGCTCCTGTGGAAACACCGCACCTGTCAATAAAAGCCGACTCTTGCACTTGTTCTTTAATGCACTCATTTACGGAATTTAGCAACCCGTCATGCGGCAAGGAATAATACACGTCTTCGATATCCATACTAAAAGCTGTACAATCACCAGGATTTTCCTCTCTCAAATACTGAACTAGTGCCTGAGAATTACGTAGGCAAAAGGTGTCTGAAAAAACTAGTGAAGCTAGGCAGTTCTGTAGGTAATTAGCGACACAGACCTGCCACGTCCCTTTCTCTGACACTATAGCACGAAAAGGAATTTCTTGTTTATGGGTCTTGGCCGAGAAGAACAGTTCTAAGGTGAGGGATTTAGCGTTCTTGCACTGCCGCGCTACATTGCCGAGATTGTAACTGCACGCCAGAGTTAGATGAATGCGCGATATTGTACAGGCATAAGAATGAAGATACGCGTCTTAGGCGAGAGCCAATTGGGAGTACCAAAGCCATAGTCGTCGGTGGTAGCGGTCATTTCGTGGCAGCGAGACGAAAAAAGGGTGCGCAGAATTTAGCATGCATCTACTTTTTCGCCCTTCAGATAAGCCCGGAACGGAATCAAGCCGTGGACCACTGTTGCCTGCGACTGCGTTAAATTTGGCAACGTGCTACCGTGGTTGCCTTGGCGGGGGGCATGTGCCTTCTCTCAACGCTTCTCCATCTGCGACTGGAGGCAATTAGGGCTACAAAAGCCGCAGTCGTGGGTGGAGCCTGTCATTTGGCGGTACAAAGAAGACAAGAGGGAGCGAAGAATAGAGCGTGCATCTACTTTTTCGCCCTCCAGATAAGCCTGGAACGGAATCCAGCCGTGGATCACTGTGGCCTGCTACTGTGTTGAATTTCGCAACGTGCTACATTGGTTGCCTCGGAGGAGCACGTGTACTTCCGCTCAACGCTTGTCCGTCTGCACCCAGAGCCAATTGAGACTACGCAAGCTGTAGTAGTTGGTGGAAGAGGTCACTTCGCGGCAGCGGGATGAAATGAGAGAGCGAAGAATTGAGCATGTATCTACTTTCTCGCCCTCCAGATAAGCCCGGAACGGAATCCAGCCGTGCACCAGTGTGGCCTGCGACTGCGTTGACTTTCGCAGCGTGCTATCGTATTTGCTCTAGCGCGGGGCGTGTGTCTCCGCTCAACGCTTCTCCTTCTGCACGGGGAGCCAATTGAGACTACAAGAGCCGTAGTCGTCGGTGGAAGCGGTCATTTTGCAGCAGGGAGCCGACATGAGGCAGCGCACAATTGCGCGTGCGTCTACTTTTTCGCCCTCCAGATAAGCCCGGTAAGGAATCAGGCCGTGGACCACTGTGGCCTGCGACTGGGTTAAATTTCACAACGTGTTACCGTGGTTGCCTTGGCGCGAGTTATGTGGCTCTGCTCAACGCTGTTCCGTGTTCGACTGGAGCCAATTGATACTCAAAAAGCCGTAGTCGTCGGTGGAAGCGGTCATTCTGCGGTATAAAGACGGCAGGAGGAAGTGAAGAATTGAGCGTGCATCAACTTTTTCACCCTCCAGATAAGACCGGAACGGAATCCGGCCGCGGACCACTGGCCTAGGACTGCGTAGAATATCGCAACATGCTAAAGTGGTTGCCTCGGAGGTGAGCGTGTAATTTCGCTCAACGCTTCTCCGTCGGCGCCGAGAGCCAATTGAGACTACAAAAGCCGTAGTCGTCGCTGGAAGCGGTCACTTTGCGGCAGCGAGACGAAATGAGGGAGCGACAAATTGAGCGTGCGTCTACTTTTTCGCCCTCCAGATAAGGCCGGAAAGGAATCAAACCGTGGACCACTGTGGCCTGTGATTGCGTTAAATTTCGCAACATGCTGCCGTTGTTGCCTTGGCGGAGGGCAAGTGCCTTCGCTCAACGCTTCTCCGTCTGCGACTGGAGGCAATTAGGGCTCCAAAAGCCGTAGTCGTCGGTGAAAGCGGTCATTTGGTGGTACTAAGAAGACAAGGGGGAGCTAAGAATAGAGCGTGCATCTACTTTTTCGCCCTCCAGATAAGCCCGGAACGCAATCCAGCCGTTGACCACTGTGACCTGCGACTGCGTTGAATTGCGCAATGTGCTACCGTGGTTCCCTCGTCAGGGGGCGTGTGCCTCTGCTCAAGGTTTCTCCTTCTGAGCTGGAAGTCAATTGAGATCACAAAAGCAGTAGTCGTCGGTGGAAGTCGTTATTTCGCGGCAGGGAAACGACACGAGGGAGTGCATAATTGAGCGTGCGTCTACTTTTTCACCCTCCAGATATGCCCGGAATGGAATGCTGCCGTGGACCACTGTGCGCTGCGACTGCGTGCGTTGAATTTCGCAACGTGCTACCGTGGTTGTCTCGTAGGGATGCGTGCGCCTCCGCTCAATGCTTCTCCGTCTTAGCCGAGAGCCAATTAGGACGACGAAAGCCATCCATATTCGTCGAAGAGGTCATTTTGCGGCAGCGAGACGAAATGAGGGAGCGAAAAATTGAGCTTGCATTTACTTTTTCGCCATTTAAGCCGGGAACGGGATCCAGCCCTGGACCATTCTGGTCTGCAAATGCGTTGAACTTCGCAAAGTGCTACCATGTTGACTTGGCGGGGGCGTGTGTCTCCGCTCAACGCTTCTCCATCTGCGCCGGGGGCCAATTGGGACTACAAATGCCGTAGTCGTCGGTGGAAGCGGTCATTTGATGGTGTAAAGACGTCTGGAGGGAGCGAAGAATTGAGCGTGCATCAAGTTTTTCCCCCTCCAGATATGTTCGTAACGGAATCCAGCCGCGGAACACTGTGCCCCGCGAATGCGTTGAATTTCGCAACGTGCTAAAGTGGTTGCTTCGGAGGGGGACGTGTACTTCCGCTCAACGCTTCTCCGTCTTCCCCGAGAGCCAATTGTTACTACAAAAGCTGTAGTCGTCGGTGGAAGTGGTCACTATGCGGCAGCGAGACGAAATGAGGGAGCGAAGAATTGAGCATGCATTTCCTTTTTCACCCTCCAGATAAGCCCGGAACGGTATGCAGCCGTGGACCACTGTGGCCTGCGAGCGCGTTGAATTTCGCAAAGTGCTACCGTGGTTGCCTTGGCGGTGGGCGTGTGTTTCCGCTCAACGCTTCTCCGTCTGCAGGGGGAGCCAATTGACACTACATAAGCCGTAGTGGTCGGTGGAAGCGATCATTTTGCGGCAGCGAGACCACATGAGGCAGCGCACAATTTAGTGTGCGTCTACTTTTTCTCCCTCCAGATAAGCCCGGTAAGGAATCAGGCCGTGGAGCATTGCGGCCTGCGACTGGGTTAAATTTCGCAACTTGCTACCATGGTCGCCTTGGCGGGAGGCAAAGGCCTGCGCTCAACGCTGTTCCGTCTGCGACTGGAGCCAACTAGGACTACAAAAGCCGTAGTCGTTGGTGGAAGCGGTCTTTTGGCGGCAGCGAGACGATAAGAGGGAGCGAAAAATTGAGCCGGCGTCTACTTTTTCACCCTCCAGATAAGCCCGGAAAGGAAACCAGCATTGGGAAATGGTGGCCTAATACTTCGTGGAATACTTCGTGGCGGGGGGCGTGTGCCTCCACTCAACACTTCTCCGTCTGCGACTGGAGCCTATGTTTTAGCCATAGAGTTAGTAGAACAACTCTAGAGGAAAAGCTGGGCCGGAAAAGTGGGAACCTCTAGGGCGCCGCCCTGTTGCTACTGGTCAATGTGGCCAGCGCAATTACTATTGAAAGAGCTGAAAAGGAGTACAGGTCACCTTATGCTTTGTCATCTAAAAACGCATACCTGATGGCTTTATGAAGGTGGTACATTAATATTAAGTTTACAGAAAGTGATCGTTAACTCCGTGACTTATGTAAATCACAATGTACGCATTCATGCAATAAAGGATGACGCGAATTTCGGTTTCGAATCTGTTTTTTGGATGCGCAGTAGTTTCGTACAGTTTAGGTTTGACATGCAATCGCGCGTCGACATCGGACGCAATGACAAACTCGTGCCTTATGTGCCACCGAAGCCCCGAAGTGCTCTGGCATATACCTTCACATGTAAGTAAACAAATGTATCTCCTTGTTGAGAATATCACGCGAATAGGCAGCTCTTGTGGTGCATCACAATCGTTTGAGAAGCGTCACAGTAGAACATTTTTCTGCATGCGGAGCGGTGTTTTTATTTGCAGGTTTCCCTTCAGTAGGAAATTGCTGGACAGGCGGACCAGCGCACCGGAATTGTACTGGCGAAGCCACAGGCAACTCAAAGAATCTGTTTAATTGTTGCACTTTGAACAATCATGCTTCTACAAAGGCCACAACAGAAAAACAGCCTGATGCCCTGTACTTCTGTGCCACGAAGTAATCAAGAGGCGAGTGCCTAATGTGGACGAAATCGAGTGCATCGAGACTTAGAACCACAGAAAGCTAGTTGGTTAGAATTCATTATGCAAAACAGAGGTGAGGCGTGCAGACAGGACAGAAGAGTAGAGAAGTGGCCGGCGCTCGTGTTGTTTGCTTGTAAGTACTCTACTCTTGTGTCCTGTCTGCACGCCTCACCTCCGTTTAGCATAACGAGTGCATCAACCCACATATTAATAGCGTAGGCGTTTTATTAACTGCGCAATATTTTCAACACTTCCTTGCATGCCATTTCATGTGGAATGTCTTTTCTGGTCACAAATTTGTGCAGCGAATCTATTTGCATGATCGAGCCGGGCTTGTGGGACCGTTAATTTGAACTTGATGCTGAGTATTTCACATGTATCCATAAACTGCAGATATGCACATCAGATTCCTGCGAGCATTTTCAAAATTCAATTATTTTAGACAACAGGCACATATGCAATTCTGACATAATCCCGAATACCACTAAGCGGCTGGGACACATTTTTGTTGACCATGCTCGCAGGTAAAATAAGTACATCATGTGGACAGCTCTAGCTCATTTTCCTTAAGTCAGTGTGTACAAGGGGTATGCTAAAATAATTTATTTTCTCGCGCACCGATTATTTTGCTGTATAAGCAAGAGAACCCACCACGTTAGTGTAACGTATCTTGTACGTCACACTAATATGTGCTTTAATTTACCAAGTAAGATGAGTTACTTTTATGACTCATTCAGTCAAATCACACTGCAAGCTGCATTCATCAATCTTCAATTGGATTTTGAGAATGTTTAACTAAACGTGTTTCCCTTTTATGCAGATATGCAATGGCAAGCCCTTCCGTGTGTTCCAAAGGTAAAATTTAAGCTCTAAATTAAAGAAGACATTTCTAGTCAGAAACAAGCAAAAATTATGAATGCAGAGTATCAGAAGCCCAAGGTACAGAAATTATGAGAAGTGTTGAATGATTTTAAGGAGAGAGTCGTATTTGAAAATGCAAGACTCTTTAGTGGAGGTCAAGTAAGTCAATATAGGTAGAATACTCTGCAAAATTATGCGAGTGAGGGGATGTCAAACAATGGGTCAGGAAATGCATTGTTTTTCTGCAAAACAAAAGCTGATTGCCATTACATAAGTCACTTTAGCATCATGAGACTGCTGCTTGATAAATTCAGAAATAAACCAAAAAACAAGACACGCAAACATAAAAAACAATTTAATGATGCTCTCTGCACACTGGGATAAATAAAAACAAACACATCACATCTAATGTAAACATATCAGATGCCTTGTGAAACACTAAAGGAAAAATTCAGTTTCGAGCTATGGCACTTGGCGCATAGATGTGGGGGGCCTTGCACTAAAGTGATAGTTACCACTACATTTAGAAATTGAAAGCATTCGTGCAGACAAGGATGATTCTTTATATTTTTGGCTACCACTTCAAATGCCTCCACCAAGGGTTACAATGCTGCACGCAGCCATACTAAGGATCTCGCAGCAACACCTGCAGGTAAAAAGCAGAAGCAGTCAAAGTGCTGGTGCATACTGGGCACTATGTTTGAAAATTTTTAGGCAAGAAGAGTGCAAGAAGCAGACATAGCCGCATTTATTTCCATAATTCCCCATTTGAATGGCCTTTTCTTTTTGCTTAGACAATGCCTATGCCTAGCAACAGCATCTCCCTCATACAGACTCCGCAAGCCAAGAGGCCGTGGAGGCAAATGCAGGTAAGAGGCAAGAAGCAATAGCACTGGTATCGACATTCATCTAATTTCTTGCTTTTTCTTTTGTTTAGGCAGCCAGCACACCTCGAACAGCCACCTTGACTGCGGGTGTGTCACCCTAGTCGCCAAGGAAACATTTGAGGGAAAGCGACAGGCAACGTGAACAGCCACTTCTCCATGTAAACGATACTCTTTCTCTCGGATGACTCCTACGCCTCGCCAAGCCAGCACACTTGTGCACAAAGATGCCATGGAGGCACGTGCAGGTCAGAGGCAAGAAGCAGTGGCACTGGTGTCGACATTCACCCAATTTCTTTTTCTTACACTGAGGCAGCCAGCACACCTCGAACAGCCACCTTGACTGCGGGTGTGTCAGTAGATTCCTGTTGTACATATGCTCATAATAAACTTCAGTAAACTTGAACTTGATAATAAACTTGAAGGCAAATGGGACATTGATGCATTGTATTTTTGAACATTTATTGTACACATACATGTTATACTTTGCTGTGCTACAGAGTGTATTTTGAAGCTTCCCCCTATATTTTGCACCTTTAATTACGTATGTGTTGTGTGGCCCTCAATGCAGTTCATGTTGTAGCAGCTGCTTTGTCTGTGTATCGCACATTGGCTTAAGCTCGTGATATCCACATACTTCTCTCACATACACAAAATAAAGTTCTATGTAGTCCTCAGTGTTACAACAAAAAATGAAAGTAAACAATCCGATCGTGGAATTGTGTTTATTACAGTGATTCCTATGACAGTTACTGACAAGTTGACAACTTGAACTGGCCAATCCGTCCATAGCCTCCTCTATTTTTCAAAAATAAAGGAGGCTATGATGCGTCATGGCAAGGAACTGTATGCATACATAAGAAAAGGGGGTATGTGTGTGTGTTTGTAGTGGGGGGTATAGGATTAGGGCGGATACGAAAAAATGTACCAACACCGTCCTCTAGACCCATTCCGTTAAGGTACCGTAACAAAGCGTATTATGCATAAAGTTCATACAACCAACTCTGATACTACTACACACGCCAGGCGACGCGAGCTACATTTGTCATGACGCATTCGCGACTGCACCGGATGCCATCCATATTATTCTCGTTAATCGTGCTCACTGCACCGAGGCAAAAGAAAGATCATGGGCGCAGGTGCCTTTAAAGTATCTCGACCTTGCGAGGCACTGCTGCGCGTGCCAGGGGAGCTGTCCGTGCAAACACTCCCTGGCACACACCTGCCTCGGCGGCTCCAACCTACGTACCGTTCTGCCTCGAGCTTTGATCCCCCCACTGTCCCTTGGGTGCCCTGTGGAGTTCCTGCGCCGCCTGCTTTATTATAATCTCAGGTGCTGTCCTGAGACTTCCGTTTGTCGGCTACATGTGCCCTACAGCTAGCTGGATCAGTACGTATAATAATAAAAAAACCCGATCTAGCGTCACGACGATATATCGCGAAAGCAGCTTTTGCAACATACCGCGCCCGTGCGAAGAGAATAACGGAACGCCAGCGGGGAATCTGACCACAGCTTCCGAGCTCGTAACCTCGTCGAGTGACACTCCTGCAACAGGCGTGACCGCTGAAAACCGCATACCGCCGGAAACTTCAACAGGATCATCCCTCGGTTGCATAACTGCCACTTGTACGGCCAACATGGACCACACCCACACCGTCCCGCAACACAGAATAAAAAACCAACTTATAAAGCCCAAACACACGGCTGCACGCACACTTCACGACACTACAAGCGAGACGCCGAGCTGCTACGCTGCTACTGTTGCCGGATTAAAACTGACTACTGTCACCAAGTCTAGCACGCGTCTCAGGAGCTGGCAACCTCGGCGCGTAGCAACATGGCGGCGCTCTTGCGGTTCCCGATTTCAATGCATGGGCCCTATGGGTAGCTTGTCCTCTAGAGTCAGTATAGTAACTCTATGGTTTTAGCAGACCGTATTTGCGCTTCCGCTCCACTCAGCGAGGAGGTGCGAGTGTTACTGCGCATGCGCCACACGCTAAGATGGGAGCGCGCAAGCGGATCGGCTCTTCCGTTTCGCTTGCGCGGCGTCTTTGCAGAGCGCGGAGCGGCTTGGCGAGCGCGTCTCACGCAAAGCATTCTGGTCTCGTGCTTCGTCGCGGAAGAAGCGAATTCCAATATGGGATTCGCCGGTGCAACATGAGCTTCGACAGTGTCTGCTGAACTCACAGGCCGCAAACCTCGAAAGAGGTTCCACATTGATGAAGATTTGTCATCTGCGAGAAGTGGTAGCGAGGAACCCATTCGAAAACCCCCGCTTGTGGGATCAAGTTAGGGAAAACCTTTTATCGGCAGTGGGGCGCAAGCTCACACTCCGTGCAGTGAGCGACAGAGTGGACCTTCTCGTGGGACATTTTCGACAAGAGGACAGCGTTAACCTGCGAAAGTAAGTGTGTATGTCCATATCCTGATTTGGGCTCGCATTCGCGATCACATTACCCATCCTGCGCTTTCCTTCTCAGATCTGGAACAGAGGAGCAGTACAATGAGCTGCACGAATTGCTGCAGGAAGTTTGAGACATGGCTCGGGAGTTCGGGCACACTCCGAAAACAGTGCCCAGGAAAGGCAGCGCAACGGCGGCATGCAAAGCGGTGCTGACGGCGCCGTTTGCGGCTGCTGCCGGAATGCGCGCCGCGCAGCATGCGAGAGGCACTGCATTGGAGCTGATGAACGCTGAGGGAAGCCGGGCAGACGACGGACTGACGAATGGCAAGTGTTGTAATCATGCTTACTCATAGTCGAGTACAGTTCCCTACGAGTCGCGAAGGCAGAATGCATATTGCACGTCAGCAGTAGCATGCCTTGTAGCGAATAGCATGAGGATGATGTTTCTAAAGCTGGTATGTATATATAATTGCTGAATATCTCGAATGGTTGTTGTGGGCACTGAGAGGGATGACCTGTTTGCCTGTCAGCCTCAAAGAGCACGACAAGCTGCACGTAGAGGGAAAATTATGTTATGTGCCACTTAAAGGCAGTCGTTTGTCTCTGCGCACGTGCGTGCGCGTGTGCGTGCGTGTGTGCGTGCGCGCGCGCGCGCCTGTGTGTGTGTGTAATCGTTTGTCTGTGCGCGTGTGCGTGCGTGCGGGCGCGCGCGCCTGTGTTTGTGTGTAGTCGTTTGTCTGTGCGCGTGTGCGTGCGTGCATACGCGCGCGCCTGTGTGTTTGTGTGTAGTCGTTTGTCTGTGCGCGTGTGCGTGCGTGCGCGCGCGCGCGCGCGCATGTGTGTGTGTGAACGATGCGGTCGTGCCAGAGCCAGCGTGCCGTCTGGCAGCAGTATAATTTTCTTTGCATTCGGTTGTGGTGCTTGCAAAAGTTGATCATAGCAGTGGCATTACCATTATTTTTCCACTGCTATTTTTTGCAGCCTGCCGTGAGTCAGCGGCATCTCAGCTGCTAACGTCGATGCGCAGAGCTGAACTGGAAGCCCCGCTGTCACCGGAGAGCCCGCTCTCTACCCATACTGGGCAGCTGTCTGCAGACATGCAAAATTCCGACACAGAAGATGCTCCTGCGATGGCACCAGACTCACAACGAGAGCTACCGCGAAAGCGGAAGAGGCAGCGCGTTAGGAACGCTCCGAAAGGTGAGTGACAGTACTGCATGGAATTAATGTCTCGTGCGGTGCTTTTGCGTAGAACGTTATGCAGAGCTTTACGACATTATTATACATAGGTTGCCTTTATGTACGGCATTAAAGTAGACAGACTTCCCAGTCTCCTTGGAGTCCTCCACTAGCATCTCATATGGTCTATATGCAACATCCGCCAGTTAATCGCCACATATAACTTCCATTTGCACTCAAACGGGATGATTTTCGGTATGATTTGCTTTCTCAAATCCGTCACATATGCAAGCGGAATGATATCAGTGCACTCATTAATGAGCCACCTGCCTATGAACACGGTACTGCTCCCAACTGGAATATTTTTGGGCCACGGGTGCACTGTACAAATACTGTTACTGAAAGGTTAGAAACCGAGAGAAATATAGGCCAGTAGCAAAATAACATTCATTGTACTTTTTGTTTGGTTTGTTCTAGTTAAGTGGTACATATATTTTATTCATGTTTCATTATTATGAAGCAATGCTCTCTATGTTCACGCTACCTTTTCTGTACTGTTTGTACATGTGTCTTAAATTATGAATATAATTTAGTCATAAGAACAAGTGTGGAAACGTGAATAATGCAGATAAGTCAACCTGTCAGTTAGGAAATCCATTGTAAGGCACATCTTTGTCGTCAGTTCTGGCCTTTCTTTGCACTTCAGAGTTTATGCCTGTACTGTCTCGCACGATACCTTTAGCTTGGCTGTTTCAAGCTATACATGACAGTAAACATGCATATTTAACGAGATATGGTAACAGCACCAAAAATGAATGCAAAGGAACAGCAGGCACCATGAATGGTTGACTTTCAGCTGAAATTTGACCAGCAGACAGATCTGCAATTTTAATGCAGAGTATTTTTTCCACTTACAACATGGGTACCTTAACAGCTAAGGAACAAGCTTGATATTAGTTTCTCTTTGACAGGATACCTTGCATGAGATGACAAATGCAGAACAAAGTACTCTGCTGAACCTTGCACTTGTTGCACCCACTGGGTATGTTGTATGCTGTGAGTTATAGCTGCGTGCAACCGCACACTCCTACACACTACTGAACATGTAATAGTTTTACCATACCATAATAACTTTACCATACAAATAAGCCTTCACAAGTTGCAGCATAGAGCTTGGCATATATAACCTTACTGTAGCATGTAAAATCGCACAAGTCGGCCTACAAGCAATTTACACAAGAGAATAGGTATATCACATGGCATCACTCAGATGTACATGTATTTTTCACGTTGTTACATGTGTACTTCATTTGCAAACAGGGATGCATACCTAGAAAATATCTACAGATATTCCGTTGGACCATTAGGGTGACAGGATGGGTACCAAGAGAAGGGAAGCGCAGTAGAGGATGGCAGAAGACTAGGTGGTGCGACGAAATTAGGAAATGTACGGGTGCTTGTTGGAATCGGTATGCGCAGGACAGGGGCAAACGGAGTTCGCAGGGAAAGAGAGGCCTCCGTCCTGCAGTGGACATAAAATAGGCTGGTGGTGATGATGATTATTAGTTTACAAACACGATGTAGAGCCTTTGACGACAGTGTCGAGACCAAAAGGCGCAGCTTTTAGGTCAATCACGGCTCCTGCAGCAGCCAGGTAGGATAAACATTCTTCTCACCTTGGCCCTTGTAAAGCTCTGGATCTTCTGCAATGTTGCTTCATGGCTCAAGAAGCATCACTGAGAATGTACACCGCTCCAGGGCAACCCTGTTCGCTAGACAGTTTTGGCATGCTGTGCATAATGATTACTTTTGTGTGCACAGGTACATGCCAGCTCTTGCCCTGTTGCTGTGTAATATTCTCAAGCATAAGAAGCGTGAAGAAGAAGCATAAGAAGCATTCTCAAGCATAAGAAGTTGCCTCGGAGGGGAGCGTGTAATTCCGCTGAACGCTTCTCCGTCTGCGCCGAGAGCCAATTGAGACTACAAAAGCTGTAGTCGCCCGTGGAACCGGTCGTTTTGCGGCAGCGAGACGACAACAGGGAGCAAAGAATTGAGCGTGCATCTACTTTTTCGCCCTGCAGATAAGCCCGGAACGGAATCCAGACGTGGGCAACTGTGGCCTACGACTGTGTGGCCTACGACTTCTACAAATGCTCTGGACGAGGCATTTATTCTAAGAGTATATTTGTAACATGACTGTTACTGGCTACATACTGTAATAACCTTTTCACTCCAGGTGACAGCAGAAATGTTTCCCTTTGTTGTCCTCACAGGAATTCAAGGGTTTCAAGCCATGCGCCCCGAGCTCCTAGCCTGACGTGAAGATTATGAATTCACCTTGAAGAAGGAGCAGCTCGCAGTGCAGAAACGACAACTAGAACTGGACGAGAAAAAGTTGGCATTGGAAGAAAGAAAAGTTGCCCTGGAGGAGGAAAACCATAGGTTGCAAATTCAAACTTTGAAGCACCAACACAATCAGCTGTTAGAGCACATGGAGCGCATTGAGAATATTTTGAAGGACAGATTTAGTGGGCTGAATGCTATTTAAATTATTTCTTGTAATCACACATGCACAAGTCAATTTAATGGAGTACTAGAACACACATGTGAAGTTAATATCCTAAACATACCTAAACAGTTTGACGTAGCTTGCTCTCAGTCACGTTTGCTTGTTAAGAGAGCATGGTATTGGGTGAATCACATGGGTGAAGGCAGTTTTCAACTTGCCTTAGAACGACAGAAAGCTGAGCTAATTGGTAAGGATTCATTATACAAACAAGAGGTGAGGCGCGCAGACAGGACACAAGGGTAGAGAAGTGGACAACACGAACGCTGACTATCAACTGAAGGGAGCACTGAGGCGAAAAAAGAAAGAAGACGCAAAACTCATCTGCTCAAGCTCTGGAATGGTATCGCCACGTGTCAGTCGGGTACATAGACCGACACATGTAGCAGACTGACACGTGGGTATGCCATTCCTGAGCTTGCGCAGATGAGTTTTGTGTCTCCTTTCTTTTTTCGCCTCAGTGCCCCCTTCAGTTGATAGTCGGCGTTCGTGTTGTCCACTTCTGTACTCTTGTGTCGTGTCTGCACGCCTCACCTCTTGTTTGCATAATTCAACTTGCCGTATGTTTTTTTGTAAGCGCCACTTTTGTTGTTCTTATTCCCGTTTGCTCATTCCTTAATGAAGACAAACTCAATTTGCTCAACTATCTTGTGCTGTTTATTATGACTGCTCCAAGTATTCAATAAAAACTTGAACGTTTGTACTGTGTTCCATAACAATGCAATAAAAGAAGCAATATTTTAACAGCAACTTTTATTGTTATGAATTCAGCTGAAGTTCCATGCAGCCACCGTGGAGGCTCAGTGGCTGTGGTGATCAGCTGCTGACTCGAAAAACGCTGGTATGATCCCGGACGTGGCGATCACATTTCAATGAAGGCAAGATGCTAGAGGCCGGTGTTCTGTTCGATGTCAGTGCACGTTAATTATGGCATCCCTCATAGCCTGAGTCGCTTAGGGACGTTAAACCACAAAAACCAAACCAATCAAGTTCCATGCTACTGAATTTATGTGCTATGTCATATTTACTGGTACCCTGGACAAAGGTATGTTTCCAAGCTCGGTGGATCAAGCCCAAAGTACTGTGACACTTCAGAGCCATGCATACATGTATGGCTGTTTGCAAGAGTCGCACTAACCCTGTACATGCGAGGCAAGTTTTGCCGATGGAGCTTTTGTTTTTTTCTGAAATCGAGAAACGCAAACAGTCCTGCGATCTTCCCGAAGCCCCACTCGACAGCTTGCCTTACTTTGCTCATTTTCCTATTAAAGGCTTCTCGACGTGCAGTTGTCCTCACTCCACCATAAGGCTTTCGCAACAGTGGCCTCACTAGGTAAGCAGGGTCCCCGTAGAGGCAGTAGTTGTGCCCTTGCACTAGCTTCTCCAGCTTCTCGTACGTTTTGCTCTTCCGCAGGATACCTAAGAGACATGTAAGCAAAAAAGGGGGTTAAGTTACTGTATTTTTTCTTCCTCCTCTCTGGTACAAAAGCCAGTTGTATTGATTCTATGCCAATCAACGCTGAAAGCGAAACTCACCAGCATCATGTCGGCTACCGAAGAACGGCCCGCTGAGTTGGCAAATGATACCGTTTGGGCACATGATCGATTGATATTTCACGGAGTGAACACGTTTTGCCCAGAGAAGAAAACCTTTTGACTGGTCGATGGCCTACAGATAGCCCTCGCGGTTCCATCTATGAACCCCCAGCAGTTGTGGAGGGGGGCTCCTTTGGAATGTATGGCCTGCAAAGCAAACATCTGTAATGACGGTCGAAGAAATTCGAATGAATTGCTTACCTGAGCGAACATGTCAATTGTAGGCAAATCAACCCAGGTGTGGTTGTTCACGTCTTTTAAGAGGTGAACGAACTTGTCTTCGATGTGCGAGAGTACATAGCTAGTCACTGAGGAGATCACAGAGTAGTGCCGGCCGAAAAGCTGCTCCAACTCGCAGAGTCTGTTAGGGTACGACAGGCGGCGCAGTGTGATGCAGAGAGCTTCATCTCCGGGGAGGAGCACTCTCTGCGGTGTTGAGATGACATCAGGCACAAGAAGAGCACTTTGTAGTCTTTGATATCAGCCTTTTCAAAACGAAAATATGACCGAAAAAGCCCACTGTCTAGTGCATCGATGTTAAGGTATCCGCCCACGGAAAGCGGATCTCACCGCGTCACAGAAAACAGTTCCATGACTACAAGGTCTTCGATGTCATGCCACGTCAGCTGACTCAATAAGAGTGGATCTTGCAGCACACTTTTCTTGTTTGCCATGACGCCGGCTTAATACCACTGCTGCAAAAAACTCGCGAACGTAACGAGGCGCACGACTATAGCATGGCTATGGCACGGCCACTTTCTGGCACGGCGCTGGCTCGCAACTGTGCTTAGTAACAAAAAAAAAACGAAGCTTCCTTAATAACAACGTAAGGCTTTCCTTTTATGTGTTATAAAATGTTGACGAGAAAAAACATTTATTTTTTGTGCGGCTGAACAATAAAATAGTGTGTTTCTTGTAACTGTCGTTTCATCTTGCATAACCAGGCGGGTCTACGTGCAACCCGGCATTTTCTCCGCTTAGCTAAACTCACAGAGTTAGTAGAACAACTCTAGAGGAAAAGCTGGGCCGGAAAAGTGGGAACCTCTAGGGCGCCGCCCTGTTGCTACTGGTCAATGTAGCCAGCGCAATTACTATTGAAAGAGCTGAAAACAAGTACAGGTCAGCTTATGCTTTGTCATCTAAAAACGCATACCTGATGGCTTTATGAAGGTGGTACGTTAATATTAAGTTTACAGAATGCGATCGCTAAGTTCGTGACTTATGTAAATCGCGATGTACGCATTGATACAATAAAGGATGACGTGAATTTCGGTTTCGAATCTGTTTTTTGGATGCGTAGTAGTTTCGTACAGTTTAGGTTTGACATGCGATCGCGCGTCGACATCAGACGCTATGGCACACTCGTGCCTTATATGCCATCGAAGCCCCTGAAGTGCTCTGGCATATACCTTCACATGTAAGTAAACGAATGTATGTCCTTGTTGAGAATATCACGCGAGTAGGCAGCTCTTGTGGTCCATCACAATCGTTTGAGAAGCGTCACTGTAGAGCATTTTTCTGCATGCGGAGCGGTGTTGTTATTTGCAGGTTTCCCTTCAGTAGGAAATTGCTGGACAGGCGGACCAGCGCACCGGAATTGTACTGGCGAAGCCACAAGCAACTCAAGGAATCTGTTTAATTGTTGCACTTTGAACAATCATGCTTCTACAAAGGCCACAGCAGAAAAACAGCCTGATGCCGAGTATCTCTGTGCCACGAAGTAATTGAGAGGCGAGTGCCTAATGCGGGCGAAATCGAGTGCATCGAGACTTAGAACGACAGAAAGCTGAGCTAGTTGGTAAGGATTCATTATGCAAAACAGAGGTGAGGCGTGCAGACAGGACACAAGAGTAGAGAAGTGGGCGGCGCTCGTGTTGTTTGCTTGTAAATGCTCTACTCTTGTGTCCTTTCTGCACGCCTCACCTCCGTTTTGCATAACGCGTGCATCAACCCACATATTAATAGCGTAGGCGTTTTATTAACTGTGCAATATTTTCAACACTTCCTTGCATGCCATTTGATGTGGAATATCTTTTCTGGTCACAAATTTGTGCAGCGAACCTATTTGCATGATCGACTCCGGGCCTGTGGGACCGTTCACTTGCACTTGATGCTGAGTCTTTTACATGTATCCATAAACTGCAGATATGCACATCAGATCCCTGCGAGCATTTTCAAAATTCAAATATTTTAGACAACAGGCACATATGCAATACTGACATAATCCCGAATACCACTAAGCAGCTGGGACACATTTTTGTTGACCATACTCGCATGTAAAATAAGTACATCATGTGGACAGCCCCAGCTCATTTTCCTTAAATCAGTGTGTACAAGGGGTATGCAAAAATAATTTTCTCGCGCACCGATTATTTTGCTGTATAAGCAAGAGAACCCATCATGTTAGTGTAACGTTTCTTGTACATTACACTAATATATGCTTTAATTTACCAAGTGAGATGAGTTACTTTTATGGCTCATTCAGTCATATCACACTGCAAGCTGCATTCATCAATCTTGAATTGGATTTTGCAAATGTTTCGTGAAACATGTTTCCCTTTTATTCAGATATGCAATGGCAAGCCCTTCCCTGTGTTCCAAAGGTAAAATTTAAGCTCTAAATTAAAGAAGACATTTCTAGTCAGAAACAAGCAAAAATGGTGAATGCAGAGTATCGAAACACAAGGTGCAGAAATTATGAGAAGTGTCGAATGATTTTAAGGAAACAGTCGTATTTGAATATGCAAGACTCTTTAGTGGAGGTCAAGCAAGTCACTATATGTAGAATAGTCTGCAAAATTATGCGAGGGAGGGGATGTCAAACAATGGGTCAGGAAATTCATTGTTTTTCTGCAAAACAAAAGCTGATTGCCACTACATAAGTCACTTTAGCATGATGAGACTGTTGCTTGATAAATTCAGAAATAAACCAAAAAACAAGACATGCAAAAATAAAGAACGATTTAATGATGCTCTCTCCACACTGGGATAAATAAAAACAAACACATCACATCTAATGTTGACATATCAGACGCCTTGTGAAACACTAAAGGTGAAATTCAGTTTCGAGCTATGGCACTTGCCGCATAGATGTGGGGGGCCTTGCACTAATAGTGATAGTTACCCCTGCATTTAGAAATTGAAAGCATTCGTGCAGACAAGGATGAATCTTTATATTTTTGACTACCACTTCAAATGCCTCTACCAAGTGTTACAATGCTGCACGCAGCCATACTAAGGATCTCGCAGCAACACCTGCAGGTAAAAAGCAGAAGCTGTCAAAGTGCTGGTGTGTACTGGACACTATGTTTGAAAACTTTTAGGCAAGAAGAGTGCAAGAAGCAGACATAACAACTGCATTTATTTCCATAATTCCCCATTTGAATGGCCTTTTCTTTTTGCTTAGACAATGCCTACGCCTAGCCACAGCAGCTCCATCATGCAGACTCCGCAAGCCAAGAGGCCGTGGAGGCAAATGCAGGTACGAGGCAAGAAGCAATAGAACTGGTATCGACATTCGTCAAATTTCTTTCTTTTTCTTTCGTTTAGGCAGCCAGCACACCTCGAACAGACACCTTGACTGCAGGTGTCACGCTAGTCGCCAAGGAAACATTTGAGGGAAAGCGACAGGCAATGTATGTGAACAGCCACTTCTCCATGTAAACGATACTCTTTCTCTCGGATGACTCCTACGCCTCGCCACGCCAGCACACTTATGCACAAAGATGCCGCGGAGGCACGTGCAGGTCAGAGGCAACAAGCAGTGGCACTGATGTCGACATTCACCCAATTTCTTTTTCTTACACTGAGGCAGCCAGCACACCTCGAACAGCCACCTTGACTGCGGGTGCGTCAGTAGATTCCTGTTGTACATATGCTCATAATAAACTTCAGTAAACTTGAACTTGATAATAAACTTGAAGGCAAATGGGACATTGATGCATTGTATTTTTGAACATTTATTGTACACATACAATATATTTTATACTTTGCAGTGCTACAGAGCGTATTTTGAAGCTTCCCCCTTTACTTGGCACCTTTAATTACGTATGTGTTGTGTGGCCCTCAAAGCAGTTCATGTTGTAGCAGCTGCTTTGTCTGTGTATCGCACATTGGCTAAAGCTCGTGATATCCACATACTTCTCTCACATATACAAAATAAAGTAAACATTCCGATCGTGGAATTGTGTTTATTACAGTGATTCCTATAACAGTTACTGAGAAGTTGATAACTTGAACCGGTCAATCGGTCCATAGCCTCCTCTATTTTTCAAAAATAAAGGAGGCTATGATCCATCATGGCAAGGAATTGTATGTATACATAAAAAAGGGGGTATGTGTGTGTGTTTGTGGAGGGAGGTATAGAACTAGGGCGGTACGAAAAAAAATGTACCAACACCGTCCTCTAGACCCATTCCGTTAAAGTACTGTAAGAAAGCGTATTATGCATAAAGTTCATACAACGAACTCTGATATTACTACACACGCCAGGCGACGCGAGCTACATTTGTCATGACGCATTCGCGACTGCACCGGATGCCCCCCATATTATTCTCGTTAATCGTGCTCACTGAACCGATGCAAAAGAAAGATCATGGGCGCAGGTGTCTTTAATGTATCTCGACCTTGCCAGGCACTGCTGCGCGTGCCAGGGCAGCTGTCTGTGCGAACACACCTGCCTCGGCGGCGCCATACCTACGTACCGTTCTGCTTCGAGCTTTGATCCCCCCACTGTCACTTGGGTGCCCTGGAGTTCTTGCGCCGCCTGCTTTATTATAATCTCAGGTGCTCTCCGGACACTTCAGTTTGTCGGTTACATGTGCCCTACAGCTGGATCAGTACTTATAATAATAAAGAAACCCTATCTATCGTCGCGACGATAGATCGCGAAAGCGGCTTTTGCAACGTACCGCGCCCGTGCGAAGAGAATTACGGAACGCCAACGGGGAATCTGACCACAGCTTCGAGCTCGTAACCTCGTCGAGTGACACTCCTGCAACAGGCGTGACCGCTGAAAACCGTATACCGCCAGAAACTTCAACAGGATCATCCCTCGGTTGCATAACTGCCACCTGTACGGACAAAATGGACCACACCCACACCGTCCCGCAACATAGAATAAAGAACCAACTTATAAAGGCCAAACACACGGCTGCACGCACACATCACGACACTACAAGCGAGACGCCATGCTGCTACGCTGCTACTGTTGCCGGATTAAAACTGACTACTGTCACCAAGTCTAGCAAGCGTCTCAGGAGCTGGCAACCTCGGCGTGTAGCAACATGGCGGCGCTCTTGCGGTTCCCGATTTCAATGCATGGGCCCTATGGGTAGCTTGTCCTCTAGAGTCAGTATAGTAACACTATGGCTAAACTGCAATCGGTCGCCCACGCTCCGGTTAGGCTGAGCGGGCCGCGTGAGCGAACCGGAAGCGCAAATACGCTCGGCTAAAACAATCTAATTAGTACTACAAAAGCCGTAGTCGTCGGTGGAAGCGGTCATTTGGCTGTATAAAGAAGACAGGGGGAGCGAAGAATAGAGCGTGTATCTAGTTTCTCGCCCTCCAGATAAGCCCGGAACGGAATCCAGCCGTGGACCACTGTGGCCTGCGACTGCATAGAATTCCGCAATGTGCTACCGTTGTTGTCTCGGCGGGGGGCGTGGGCTTCCGCTGAATGCTTCTCCTTCTTAGCCGAGTGCCTATTGGGACTACAAAAGCCATAGTCGTCGATGGAAACGGTCATTTTGCGGCACCGAGACGAAATGAGGGAGCGAAATATTGAGCGTGCGCCTGCTTTTCCTCCCTCCCGATAGGCCCGGAATAGAATCCAGCCGTGGATCACGGTGGCCTGCGACTGCGTTGAATTTCGCAACGTGCTACCGTGGTTGCCTTGGCGGGGGGCGTGTGTCTCCGCTAACCGCTTATCCGTCTGCACGGGGAGCCAATTCAGACTACGAAAGCCGTAATTGTCGGTGGAAGCGGTCATTTTGCGGCAGCGAGACGAAATGAGGGAGCGAAGAATCAAGCATGCATCTACTTTTTCGCCCTCCAGATATGCCCAGAACGGAATCCAGCCTTGGACCATTGTGGCCTACGACTGCGTTGAATTCCGCAATGTGCTACCGTAGTTGCCTTGGCGGGGGGCGTGTGCCTCCGCTCAACTCTTCTCCGTCTGCCCCGGAAGCCAATTGAGACTACAAATGCCGTAGTCGTCGGCGGAAGCGGTCATTTGGCGGCAAAAGATGGCAGGAGGAAGCGAAGAATTGAGAGTGCTTTTAGTTTTTCGCACTCCAGATAAGCCCGGAACGGAATCCAGCCGTGGACCATTGTGGCCTTCAAATGTGTTGAATTTCGCAACGTGCTACTGTGTTGTCTTGGCGGGGGGCGTGTGTCTCCGCTCATCGCTTCTCCGTCTGCGCCCGAAGCCAATTGGGACTACAAAATCCGTTGTCGTCAGTGGAAGCGATGATTTTGCGGTATAAAGATGGCAGGACGGAGCGAAGAATTGAGCGTGCAACAACTTTTACGACCTCCAGATAAGCCCGGAACGGAATCCAGCCGCGGATCACAGTGCCCTGCGACTGCGTTGAATTTCGCAACATGCAAAAGTGGGTCGCCTCGGAGGGGGCGTGCACTTCCCATCAACGCTTCTCCGTCTGCGCAGAGAGCCAATTGAGACTACAAAAGCTGTAGTCGTCTGTGGAACCGGTCATTTTCCGGCAGCGAGACGAAATGTTGGAGCTAAGAATTGAGCATGCATCTACTTTTTCGCCCTCGAGATAAACCCGGAACGGAAGCCAACCGTAGACCACTGTGACCTTCAGATGCGTTGAACTTCGCAACGTGCTACCGTGTTGCCTTGGCGGAGGGCGTGTGTCTACGCTCTATGCTTCTCCGTCCGCGCCGGGAGCCAATTGTGACTACGAAAGCCGTAGTCGTCGGTGGAAGCGGACATTATGTGGCAGCCAGAGCACACGAGGGAGCGCAGAATAAAGCGTGCGTCTGTTTTGTCGCCCTCCCGATAAGCCCGGAACGGAATCCAGCCGTGGACCACTGTGGCCTGCGACATCGTTGAATTTCGCAACGTGCTACCGAGGTTGCCTTGGCGGGGGGGGGGGGGGGGGCGTGTGTCTTCATTCAACGCCTCTCCGTCTGCACGGGGAGCCAATTGAGACTACAAAAGCCGTAGTCGTCGGTGGAAGCGGTCATTTTGCGGCAGCGAGACGGAATGAGGCAGCGCACAATTGAGCGTGCGTCTAATCTTTTGCGCTCCAGATAAGCCCGGTAAGGAATCAGGCTGTTGGCCAATGTGGCCTGCGACTGGGTTAAATTTCGCTACGTGCTAGCGTGGTTGCCTTGGCGGGAGATGTGCCTCCGCTCAACGGTGTTACGTCTGCGACCGGAGCCAATCAGGATTACAAAAGCTGTAGTCGTCGGTGGAAGCGGTCATTTGGCGGTTTAAAGACAGGGGGGAGCGAAATATGGAGCGTGCATCTAATTTTTTGCCCTCCAGATTAGCCCGGAACTGAATCCAGCCTTGGACCACTGTGGCCTACGACTGCGTTGGATTTCGCAATGTGCTACCGTGGTTGCATTGGCGGCGGGCGTGTGCCTCCGCTGAACGCTTCTCTGTCTGCGCCGGGAGCCAATTGAGACTACAATCGCCGTATTTTCGGTGGGAACCGTCATTTGGCGGTATAAAGGCGCAAGAACGGAGCGAAGAATTGAGCGTGCATCAACTTTTTCGCCTTCCAGATAAGCCCGGAACGGCATCCAGGCTTGGACCACTCTGGCCTACGACTGCGTTGAATTTCGCAACGTGCTACTATGGTCGCCTTGGCGGGGGGCGTGTGTCTCCGCTAAGCGCTTCTCCGTCTGCACGGGGAGCCAATTGAGACTACGAAAGACGTAATCGTCGGCGGAAGCGGTCATTTGGCGGCATAAAGTTGGCAGGAGGGAGCGAAGAATTGAGCATGGCTCTACTTTTCCGCCCTCCAGATAAACCCGGAACGGAAGCCAGCCGTGGACCACTGTGGCCTTCAAATGCGTTGAACTTCGCAACGTGCTACCGTGTTGCCTTGGCGGAGGGCGTGTGTCTACGCTCTACGCTTCTCCGTCTGCGCCGGGAGCCAATTGTGACTACGAAAGCCGTAGTCGTCTGTGGAAGCGGACATCATGTGGCAGCCAGAGGATATGAGGGAGCGCAGAATAGAGCGTGCGTCTGTTTTTTCGCCCTCCCGATAAGCCCGGAGCGGAATCCAGCCGTGGACCACTGTGGCCTGCGACATCGTTGAATTTCGCAACGTGCTACCGAGGTTGCCTTGGGAGGGGGGGGGGGCGGGGGCGCGTGTGTCTTCATTCAACGCTTCTCCGTCTGCACGAGGAGCCAATTGAGACTCCAAAAGCCGTATTCGTCGGTGGAAGCGGTCATTTTGCGGCAGCGAGACGCCATGAGGCAGCGCACAATTGATCGTGCGTCTAATTGTTTGCGCTCCAGATAAGCCGGGTAAGGAATCAGGCCGTTGCCCACTGTGGCCTGCGACTGAGTTAAATTTCGCTACGTGCTAGCCTGGTTGCCATGGCCGGAGACGTGCCTCCGCTCAACGCTGTTCCGTCTGCGACCGGAGCCAATCAGGACTACAAAAACCGTAGTCGTCGGTGGAAACCGTCATTTGGCGGTATAAAGACGCAAGGACGGAGCGAAGAATTGAGCGTCCATCAACTTTTTCGCCTTCCAGATAAGCCCGGACTGGAATCCAGCCGCGGACCACTGTACCCTGCGACTGCGTTTAATTTCGCAACATGCTAAAGTAGTTGCCTTGGAGGGCGGCGTGCACTTCCGGTCAACGCTTCTCCGTCTGCGCAGAGAGCCAATTGAGACTACGAAATCTCTTGTCGTCCACGGAAGCGGTCATTTTCCGGCAGCGAGACGAAATGCTGGAGCGAAGAATTGAGCATGCATATACATTTTCGCCCTCCAGATAAGCCCGGAAAGGAATCCAGCCGTGGACCTCTGTGGCCTGCAAATGCGTTGAACTTCGCAACGTGCTACCGTGTTGCCATGGCGGAGGGCGATGTGTCTACGCTCAATGCTTCTCCGTCTGCGCCGGGAGCCAATTGGGCCTACGAAAGCCGTAGTCGTCGGTGGAAGCGATCATTAGGTGGCAGCGAAAGACTTGAGGGAGCGCGCAATTGAGCGTGCGTCTTCTTTTTCGCACTCCAGATAAACCGGTAAGGAATCAGGCCGTTGACCACTGTGGCCTGCGGCTGGGTTAAATTTCGCAACGTACTACCGCAGTTGCCTTGGCGGGAGACATGTGCCTCCGCTCAACGTTCTTCCGTCTGCGACTGGAGCCATTGGGACTACAAAAGCCGTAGTCGTCGGTGGAAGCGGTCATTTGGCGGTATGAAGAAGACAGGGTGGAGCGAAATATAGAGCCTGCATCTAATTTTTTCGCCCTCCAGATTAGCCCGGAACTGAATCCAGCCGTGGACCACTGTGACCTACGACTGCGTTGAATTCCGTAATGTGCTACCGTGGTTGCCTTGGCGGGAATGTGTGCCTCCGCTCAACGTTACTCCGTCTACGCCGGGAGCCAATTGAGACTACAAATGTCGTAGTCGTCGGTGGAAGTGGTTATTTGGCGGCATAAAGATGGCAGGAGGGAGCGAAGAATTGAGCGTACATTTAGTTATTTGCCCTCCAGAGATGTCCGGAATGGAATCCAGCCGTGGACCACTGTGGCCGCCGACTGTGTTGAACTTCGCAACGTGCTACCGTGTTGCCTTGGCGGGGAGCGTGTGTCTACGCTCAACGCTTCTCCGTCTGCGCCGGAAGCCAATTGGGACTACAGAAATCGTAGTCCTTCGTGGAAGCGGTGATTTTGCGATAGCGAAACGACATGAGGGAGTGCATGTTTGAGCATGCGTCTACTTTTTCGCCCTCCAGATAAGCGCGGAATGGAAGGCTGCCGTGGATCACTATAGCCTGCGACTGAATGTTGAATGTTGAATTGTTTATTTCATCATCAGTTCATCATACATATCCAGTGGTACAGCTTGAAGGGGTGGCGAAAAGCAACTGAATGCCTGACAATGCGCCAATCCCCGCCCAGACCATGATATTGCACAACACTCAGCGAGTCACTATCTAATACATCAATGTAGTAAAAAAGGAAAAAAATGAAAAGAAAAACAAAATTATTGCAGTACACTCAGCCTGTAATACATAATACATAAATATAATACTACATAATGACACATAATGTAACACTAATACATCATGTAATACATAAATGCAGAAGAGAAAAAAAAAACTAAGCCGTCATTTTAATAAGTGAACTAGAACATAACTGATATGACCGGCTTATCGAGAAGAAATTTTCATGGCTGAATTTTGAGGCACAATACAGTTCTGAAAGAAAGTATACAATATAAGGAAGTCTTACACGGAAGAGAAAGAGAAAAAAAAATGTCATGTTTGAAGCGCCATTAGATAAGCATATATCTTTTTTTTGAAAATTGCTACTGATCGGCTTTCATTCACTATGCTCATGGCCGTCATGTTAGAGTTTAAAAATGAAGGAATAAGGTGCGTTGGTTTTTGCTTGCCGTAGTTGGTTCGAATCCTTTCACTGTAATAGGTGGTTTTCCTAAGATTATACGTGTGCGTTTTCCGCGAGTAGGTATCCTAAAATATATCTGTGTCCGATTAATTTGATTGTAGATGACTGTCGCTAGTTTTTTTATGAAATATATTTTCGAATTTTAATATACTGTTTTTATGGAAAAGTGTAGCAGAAGGCGTTCAGCGCGGAACATTTTCGATTATACGCAAGATTCTTTTTTGGAGGCTGTGAATACTATCTTTATTTGTTTGTATTGTTGTGCCCCAGAATTATAGGGAGTCATGTATGCGCGAGTAAACTAAAGTGTAGTAAAGCTGCTTAGTCACCCAGAGGGGTAGTAAACATCTGATTTTGCCAATTATGCCAATGGATCGCGATATGTGGGTACGAAGATTATCTATGTGATTGGAGCAACTCAATGTTTCCTGAAAGATAACGCCTAGAAATTTTTGAGTCTGGACGCGCTCAATCAAAGCTCCTTGGAATGTGAGCTGTGTATTGCGGAGAATACAATGGTTCCGAGGTTTAAAAATGATTTACTTTGTTTTCTTAATGTTTAATTCCAGCTTATTTGTTCTCAGCCATAGCCACAAACTGCTAAGCCAAACGTTCGCTTCTTGTACTAGAGTAGACATATCCTGACCCGAAAAAAAGACGTTAGTGTCATCGGCATATAATATAATATCTGGTGTTAGAGGTACGTTTACGATGTCATTTATGTCAAATAAAAATAGAAGTTGCCCAAGTATAGAACCCTGTGGGACGCCGTACTTGATCTTGCCCATTTGTGACTTCGAGTGCTGCATATCTGTATACTGAAACCGATTAGTAAGGTGGCTTCTTATTAAATCAGGGGGCGTGCCTCTTATTCCATATTCATTCAGCTTTTGCAAAAGAATTTCATGCTTGATCGAGTCAAAAGCTTTCTTAAAGTCGAGAAATATTACAATTGTGTGATGTTTTTGCTCAAAATGTTAAAAATTTGATCTTTAATAGATAATAAGGCCTTTTCAGTACACTTGTTCTTCTGAAATCCGTATTGATGTTCGGTTATATTTTTTTTAAGCTACAAAAGTTTGCAATTCGTACATATATTGTCGCGGCCTATTAGGAGACGGGAAAGCCCGCGTACAGGACGTGTAAAAGCACATTTATGAGAGCAGTCAACGCGACGTCGCTGTCGTCTCTGTTTTTCTTTATACGAAGCACTTGCACAACCTCGTGCAGATGCCGCCGGCGTTAGGAGCAGTTATGGCTGTCGGGGACAACTTCATAATTCACATCGCTGATGCGGCGCAGAACTGTGTACGGGCCGAAGTATCTTCTCAGGAGCTTCTCAGACAGCCCCCGCCGACGAATCGGAGTCCAGACCCACACCTGGTCACCGACGTTGTATGTGACGGGTCTGTGCCGAAGATTGTAGTGTCGGGCATCGTATTCCTGTCGTTCTTGGATTCGAAAACGCGCAAGCTGCCTGGCTTCCTCTGCGCGTTGCGTAAACTCCTCGGCACCAGTCTCGTCGTCACCGCACTCGTGTGGCAGCATTGCGTCCAACATTGTTGTCACTTCGCGTCCGTAAACGAGGTTCAAAGGCGTCACGCGTGTTGTCTCTTGGCGAGCCGTGTTATACGCAAATGTAACGTATGGCAAAATCTCGTCCCAGTTCTTGTGGTCGACGTCGATGTACATACTCATCATGTCTGCCAGTGTCTTATTCATACGTTCTGTTAGCCCATTGGTTTGGGGATGATAAGCCGTGGTCTTTCGGTGAGTGGTACCACTTAGTCGCAACACGGTATCCAGAAGCGCAGCCGTGAACGCAGATCCTCTGTCTGTTATGACCACTGCGGGAGCGCCATGCCTTCGGACGACGGCTTCGACGAAAAATCGCACTGCTTCGGCTGCTGTTCCACGTTGGATAGCACCTATTTCGGCGTATCGAGTAAGATAATCAGTGACGACGATTATCCATCTATTTCCAGCAGTAGACAGTGGAAATGGACCTAGAAGGTCCATGCCAATTTGTTCGAACGGCGCTTGCGGTATCTGAACAGGATGCAGCAGTCCAGCTGGCTTGCCGGGTAGGGCTTTGCGGCGCTGGCAATCTAGGCATGTCTGTGTGTAACGTTTCACGATCGACGCAAGTCCTGGCGAATAGTCATCATCATCATCATCATCATCATCAGCCTGGTTACGCCCACTGCAGGGCAAAGGCCTCTCCCATACTTCTCCAACAACCCCGGTCATGTACTAATTGTGGCCATGCCGTCCCTGCAAACTTCTTAATCTCATCCGCCCACCTGACTTTCTGCCGCCCCCTGCTACGCTTTAGTACTTTAGCCTAATTCTTGCCAATGTGCGGGTGTATCCCAAGTGACCAGCGGTCGGCTCGTTGTGAAAGGCATGTAGGACTTCTTCGCGAAGAGATGCGGGAATGACGAGTAGGTAGCTGCTGCCATTAGATGAAAACTTCTTTTTATAGAGAACGTCCTGGCGTAAGCAAAACCAAGGCAGCCCTCTCGCGAATAACCTCGGCACGCTGCTTGTTTTTCCCTCTAAGTAATTGAAAAGAGGAACCAGTTCTGCGTCCTCGCGTTGGTGGCGTGAAACGTTGACAGTATCTAGCACGCCTAGAGAATCCGCGTCATCATCGTCGTGGACTGCAGTCTCAACAGGAGACCGAGAGAGGCAGTCGGCGTCGGTGTGTCGTTTCCCCGATTTGTACACAACCGTGAAGTCGAACTCTTGGAGCCGAAGACTCCAGCACGCAAGCCGACCAGCTGGATCTGTCAAATTAGTCAGCCAGCAAAGAGCATGATGATCACTGACAACGGTGAAGCTCCGACCATACAAATATGGCCGAAATTTTAGGACGGCTCACACCAGAGCGAGACATTCTTTTTCTGTAGTGGAGTAGTTAGCCTCCGTTCTTGATAGCGTCCTCCTGGCGTATGCAATCACTCTTTCGGTGCCGTCCTGCCGCTGTACAAGCACTGCACCAAGGCCGACATTACTAGCGTCGGTATGAAGAATCGTAGGAGCGTCTTCATCAAAGTGTGCGAGGACGGGAGGCGCCTGCAGCCGTTGCCGTAGGTCATCAAAAGCCCGTTGCTGGTCTTCACCCCACACAAAGGGGACATCTTCTCTGGTAAGGTGGGTCAATGGCCATGCGATGCGCGAAAATTCCGCAATAAACCGTCGGTAGTAGGCGCAAAGGCCCAGAAAACGTCGCACGGCCTTTTTATCTGATGGCGTTGGGAAATTAGCAACGGCAGATATTTTATCAGGGTCAGGTCGGACACCTTCACGACTAACAACGTGACCGAGAAATTGAAGTTCTTCAAAGCCAAAATGGCACTTTTCAGGTTTTAAAGTTAGACCCGCTGAGCGTATTGCTTCGAAGGCCATCTTTAGTCTCCGTAAGTGTTCCTCGAACGTTACGGAGAAAACAATCATGTCGTCGAGGTAGACCAGACAGGTTTGCCATTTGAGGCCTGAGAGTACAGTGTCCATTAGTCGTTGAAACATTGCCGGCGCAGAACATAAACCGAAGGGGAGCACCTGAAATTCATAAAGTCCGTCGGGCGTAACAAAAGTGGTCTTCTCACGGTCTCTCTCATCAACTTCTATTTGCCAGTAGCCGCTTTTCAAACCCATCGACGAAAAGTAACGTGCGTTTCGTAGCCTGTCCAGTGAATCGTCGATACGCGGTAGCGGATAAACGTCTTTCTTTGTGATCAGGTTGAGTTTTCGGTAGTCGACGCAGAAGCGCAGGCTACCATCCTTCTTTTTCACCAATACGACAGGCGATGCCCAAGGACTCTTAGATGGCCGAATAACGCCGTCGTCAAGCATCGTGTTCACTTGTGTCTGGATTGCCTCGCGCTCTTTCGGTGCTACACGATAAGGATTCTGCCGAATTGGTCTGGCGTCGGCTTCGGTGACAATACGGTGCTTAGTGAGCGGCGTCTGGCTAACTCGTGACGTGGATAAGAAGCAGCTCTTAAACTCGTCGATGAGCTCAAGAAGGCTGCTGCTTTCGACGGGCGATAAGGTGGGACTGATATCGACCACAGGGACAGGCATAGCCCCAGTGAACGTCGCGTGCTCCACTGAGAGGCAGTCCTGTATTGATGTAAATTCGTCGAAGTAAGCAACAGCCGTGCCTTTAACAATGTGTCGGCGTTCCCTGGTAAAATTCGTCAGCATGAGTTCAGCACGTCCGTCATGTACGTCAATTAGGGCCCTGGCGATGGAAACGCCTTGACTCAGTACCAGTGCGTCGATGTGTTCAGCGACGCCAGTCCCAGTGTTCAAGTTGTCGCAGATTACAGGCACGAGGGAACAGCTTCGTGACGTCGTCGTCGGCGATACGTAAGCGGGGTCGACGTCGTCTGAACTCGTAGAAAATGCGACGACGAGGTCACGGACATTAATCACTGCACCATACTCTCTAAAAAAATCCATCCCCAATATAAGTTCTTTACAACACTCAAAGAGAATGACGAGGGTGGCGACGAAGGCTGCACCAGCGATTACTATTCTGGCTGTGCATTTTCCAATCGGCGTGATCAACTGGCCACCGGCAGTTCTGATGTATGGCCCGGTCCATGGCGTCTTCACTTTTCGCAGCCTGTCGGCCAGCTTTTGAATGATTATCGAAAAATGCGAACCAGTATCGATGACAGCTGCCACTTGGTGGCCGTCAATGCAAACGACAAGATCGGCGCTGACGGCGCCGGTTACAGGAGGTGTGGTTGGAGTCGTCGGAGTTGTAGAGTCGTCGATCGTCGGAGATGGGGGCTCTTGGGTAGCTAGCCGGTTTGCAACCTCAACCCCGGAGGTCGCTGCGTCTAGTTTCCCCGGCGCGGGCTAGGGGACCTGCCCCTAGAGGCGTCAGAAAAATCGCGACGGGCCGGTGGGGTGTAACGAGCCGGAGAAGGGGAACGCGATCGAGGCGTCGTTGAACCTTCTGGCCGAAAGTTTGTAGAATTTCCGTCGCAGCTACGTGCACCATCAGACACAGGCTAATTGCAGTTGGGAAATCTTGCATACCCAGCCGCGCGGTAGTGGCACGCGCGGTAAACATGTCCTGCTTCGCCGCAATGAAAGCATAGCGGCCGGCGGTCAGCGGTGCGCCACATATCGGTCTTTCGAAGCGGGTAGCCGGCAGAGGATTCACTGTAGAAACGAGGCGCAGCGATCGACTGGCGGCGATACGGCATAGTTGGTGGCGGCTGTGACTATCGAAAATAGGGCGTCCGGGGTGGCGGTGATGGCTGCGTCGTAGTGGTCGACGGTGTCAGCAGCATCGAAGTGGCAGGAGGTGGACGGCAGACAGCTTCCGCGTAGGTCATCCGTCACGGCACCGCCTGCCAGTCGGGCGACGAAAAGGTCTCTCGAACTTCCTCCCGAACGATATCAGCGACAGAAGCCACCGCTGGTGCCGTGGGAGAGATCCCGAGCTGCCAGATCTCCTCTCACACAATCTCTCGGATGACTTCACGTAGAGACGTGCTGCAGCTCTCAGGTAGAATGGAAGCATTCACCGGCGAGCTCTTGCAATCATATTGGCGGTACCGTTGTTGTAGTGCCCGTTCTATAGCGGTAGCCTCCTTGGTAAATTCGGCCACTGTCGTCGGTGGGTTCCTCACGAGCCCGGCAAACAGTTCCTCCTTCACTTCGCGCAAGAGATAGCGCCACTTCTTTTCTTCAGCCATCTCAGGGTCTGCTCTGCGGAAAAGGCGGGCCATATCTTCTGCAAACATGGCAACGCTCTCATTTGGTTTTTGAATACGGGATTCGAGTAGGCGCTGCGCGTTGTCTCTTCTGTCGCTACTAGTGAACGTGTCTAGCAGCTGGGTGCGGAAGGCATCCCACGTGGTCAAATTTCTCTCCCGGTTCACAAACCACGTCCGCGCACCGCCTTGAAGCGCAAAATAGACATTAGACAGCTTTTGCTGGGAGCCCCAGTCATTATAACTGGCGACACGCTCAAATTGGTCAAGCCAATCTTGGACATCCTCAAAAGCGTCGCCGTGGAAACTTTCTGGTATCTTAAGATTCTGCAGCGTCACCTGCGATGGAGTTGCAGTAGCCATGGCGGAAGTAGGTTGACGCGTTCCAGCAGGGTCCTGCAAAGCGTTGAACTCGGGCGTCAGGCCTAGCAGGCGGCGACTGTGCCGGTGAACAGGAGTTTCGATGAACGAAGGTGATTCCGCTTTCGAGGTATGGCTCCGCGAAGGGGTGCCGAGCATGAGGCAATCCTACCCCGCACCTCCACCAGTGTCGCAGCCTATTAGGAGACGGGAAAGCCGGCGTAGAGGACGCGTAAAAGCACTTTTATGAGAGCAGTCAACGCGACGTCGCTGTCGTCTCTGTTTTCCACTCGCGCGCCACTTCAGCGTCGTTCTCATCGCCTGGCACATACCCACGGCGACCATACAGGATGTGGCAACATGACACGTTCTATAATTTTTGAAAAAATGGGCAAAACGGAAATGGGCCTGTAGTTATTCATGTCATTTTCATTACTCCCTTTGGTAACAACAGATACTCCAGCAATTTTCAATTTCTCCGGGAACGTTCCAGTGCTCAAAATAAGGTTGCAAATATGTGCAAATGGTGCGCTGATGTGTTCTGAAACTGCTTTTAGAGGTTCTGCCTTTATATTGTCGAAACCCACAGCATATTTGTTACTTAAATTCTGTATCAGCGAGGCTACTTCCGATTCATTCGCGGGAGTTTGACAACAGATTCCGAGACGTGTGTTTTAATATACGATTTGTAAGACTGGACAGCACCATTTGAAATATCACAAGCTCCTGAACTCAAAAAATGCTCATTGAACATATCGGCAAGTATAGTACCTGAACAAGATCTGCCCTCTATTTGAAGCTGAGAGATAGCCTTCGTATTTTTCCTTTGCAAAAGATCATTCACAGCGTTCCAAATTGCTTTCTGATCATTGAGTATGTTTGAAAACTTTTTTCGTAGTAGCTAAATCGCGCCTTTTTAATGTCAGATCCATTAATATTTCTGACCTGCTTAAATTCAACCAAGTAGTCTAAGCGCTTTGTTTTTTTATGAATTCGGTGAACAGCTTATCTCTTGCTTTCATCCTTTTCAAAAGTGAAACGTCTATCCATGGTTTCCTCGCCCTCTTGTTTATCTTATGCACCACAATCGGAAAAGCTAAATTATAAAGGTCTGTTAACTTTGTTACGAATATGTCGTAGGCATTCACAGGGTCAGTATTATTGAAAATACAGCTCCAATCAGTGTCAGCGACAACATTCTGAAAATGCTTAATTGTTTCTTGGTTAATTTGTCTACGCTGCGTAGGATTTGCTGGATTTTGTTCTTTTACGCACCACGGCAAAAATGCAAAAATCGGTAGATGATCGCTGACTCCAGGTGTTAGAACCCCTGTGCATATTTCATTGTTGTAGTTAGGGAAACATAAATCCAAGGCAGTTTCAGTCAACTGTGTTATCCTTGTGGGTACATGAATTGTGTTTTCATAGCCAAAAGAGAGCATTCTGTCTAGAAAATTTTGTTTGTTGTTGCTTGGCGATAGCATATCAATGCTGAAATCTCCTGTAACAATCACGCGTGTGCCATTCTGTTCACAATACTCAAGCACTTCATCCATGAAATTAAGGAAATCAGACACTGTTCCAGAAGGGGGCCTATATATAGCAACTGTTAAAAGGCTGCGACATTTTATCATGACAGATTCAAAGTGAGAGGATATTACAGTATATTCTTTGACAATATTGTATTTAACGCTGTCATGAACATAAATCGATACACCACCACCCCTTTGGTTTCCCTGCAGATTGAGGCACAACTGTAGTTCGTGAATAACACGGTATCGTGGTTATCAGTACACCACGTTTCAGTGAAAGCTAAGAAATCAAACTGGTGATTTAGGTTGTTCAAAAAGAAGTCAACACTTTCTTTTTTGTTTTGAAGACTTTGCGCATTAAGGTGAATCAGTCATAACTGTTTTTTCTGGCGTGAAGCAATTTTCTAGAAGGCCTGAGCGTCATAGTAGTTCGTTATGTTTGTAAAGAGAACGTAATCACTTCTTGCGATCAGCTATCTTTCGTTTTATCGTATTTTTTCTAGGTCATGCACTGTTGCAATTCTAATCACCCTGTCACTCAGGCTGCGGCGCACGAAAAGTTTGCCATTCTTGTGCCATACGAAATCGTACTTATTTTTAAGAGCCCTATTTTTCATTTCCCAGAAAAGCTTCTTATTGCAAGCCGTGAGGTTTTCACTGAAGAATATAGCTGACTTTGTTTTCTTCAATTGCCCTTTCTTTGCAAGTCCTTTTTCTTTAGTTTGACGAGATGAAAACCTGACCATCACAGTATCGGGCTTGTCTCCCTTCCTCTCGTTTCTAGAAGCTAGTCTGTGGGCGGCTTCAATGTCAGACTCGGAAAGCTGTGGAAGCCCAAGATCAGTTGCTAGTTGGTTGAGCTTTACCAGAAGGTTCTCATTTTCGTGATAGGCCAAGCCATTCACTTCAAGATTTAGGCGCCTGCTGTACTGATCTAGCTCGTTCAACTCATGCTGAAGTTTTTCCACGTCAGTTTCTTTAGCGTGGGCCTCAAGCTTCACAACCTGCTTCCTGAGGTCTGAGATGTCTGCGGACTGCCGTGTCATCTGAGAAAGAACTTCATTGTATTTACTGGACATAACTTTCATAGATTCCTCAATGCTATCAACAGTAGTTTTAATTTTGGACAAAGCGTCAACCTTTGACTTGATGTGCAGCAGCTCAGTAAGCTTGTGATGAATTGCCGCAAGCTCTGAGGTGAACTTCTTTTCTAACGGCTCATTCTGCATTTCCGCGGAATTGGCGCCTCGAGTCGACGCTTTGCACGTCATGCATATCCAAGATTTTTTTGCAGCAACAGACTTCTTTTTGTAAGCATTGTCAGTTACCGCAGAGCATGAGCCGATATGGTAACTACACTTGCATTCTGAACACAGCAACCACGACTCCGATTCGTGAATCCTGCCATCGCATGTTGGGCATACGTCATTCATAGCACCCAGCACACACACACACTAGTAAAGTTCGCTCACAGAGTGCACCCAGCAGCAGCAGGAAACGTAACAGAACAAAAGTGCCGACGATAGGCTATGAGAACAGACCAACCTGTAACGTTCGTCAAAAGCGTCTTTAGCCGCCGTACAACTGTCTGCTGCGCTGCTGCTGCTGAGTGCGTGTGCGATAGTCCAAGGGGGCGATGTCCTTTTGTAGGCAGCAGCGGTTGGTGTACACCACGTGATGGTCCGCGTGGCCTCCGGTTGATCTAATCGATCCTGCTCGTCCGCTCCAGCTTTCGTCTGGTTTGAGGCTACGGTTCCAACCTGTAACGTTCGTCAAAAGCGTCTTTAGCGGCCGTACAACTTTCTGCTCCGCTGCTGCGGCTGCTGAGTGCGTGTGCGATAGTCCAAGAGGGCGATGTCCTTTTGTAGGCAGCAGCTGTTGGTGTACACCACGTGATGGTCCGCGTGGCCTCCGGTTGATCTAATGGATCCTGCTCGTCCGCTCCAGCTTTCGTCGTCTCAGGCACTGGTTTGAGGCTACGGGTCCAACCTGTAACGTTCGTCAAAAGCGTCTTTAACCGCCGTACAACTTTCTGCTCCGCTGCTGCTGCTGCTGAGTGCGTGTGCGATAGTCCAAGGGGGCAATGTCCTTTTGTAGGCAGCAGCGGTTGGTGTACACCACGTGATGGTCCGCGTGGCCTCCGGCTGATCTAATCGATCCTGCTCCTCCGCTCCAGCTTTCGTCGTCTCAGGCACTGGTTTGAGGCTACGGTTCCAACCTGTAACGTTCGTCAAAAGCGTCTTTAGCGGCCGTACAACTTTCTGCTCCGCTGCTGCGGCTGCTGAGTGCGTGTGCGATAGTCCAAGGGGGCGATGTCCTTTTGTAGGCAGCAGCGGTTGGTGTACACCACGTGATGGTCCGCGTGGCCTCCGGTTGATCTAATGGATCCTGCTCGTCCGCTCCAGCTTTCGTCGTCTCAGGCACTGGTTTGAGGCTACGGGTCCAACCTGTAACGTTCGTCAAAAGCGTCTTTAACCGCCGTACAACTTTCTGCTCCGCTGCTGCTGCTGCTGAGTGCGTGTCCGATAGTCCAAGGGGGCAATGTCCTTTTGTAGGCAGCAGCGGTTGGTGTACACCACGTGATGGTCCGCGTGGCCTCCGGCTGATCTAATCGATCCTGCTCGTCGGCTCCAGCTTTCGTCGTCTCAGGCACTGGTTTGAGGCTACGGTTCCAACCTGTAACGTTCGTCAAAAGCGTCTTTAGCGGCCGTACAACTTTCTGCTCCGCTGCTGCGGCTGCTGAGTGCGTGTGCGATAGTCCAAGGGGGCGATGTCGTTTTGTAGGCAGCAGCGGTTGGTGTACACCACGTGATGGTCCGCGTGGCCTCCGGTTGATCTAATGGATCCTGCTCGTCCGCTCCAGCTTTCGTCGTCTCAGGCACTGGTTTGAGGCTACGGTTCCAACCTGTAACGTTCGTCAAAAGCGTCTTTAGCCGCCGTACAACTGTCTGCTCCGCTGCTGCTTCTGAGTGCGTGTGTTGAACTTCGCAACGTGCTACCCCACGAAACACGCAAGCAGCTATTTGATGTCTAAAAGATGTCTTGAACGGCTAATTCAAAAGCCTAGTAGCTGTCTTGATCAAGACATCTTGTAGCCATGGACGTCTAGAAGTACTTCTGTAAGCCCTGCTAACGTTACGCTAAAGGTTGGCTAATGGACGGCTTGACAAGAACAACTGAAGACTTTTATTAGACATTCCCTCAATTTTTTGCGGCACCTGTTACAGTAACCCCAACGCGCCCACAGTTACAATTTATTTTAAACGAGGCATGGATATCAGAAATAATTTATATTGTCGGATAGAGTGATGCACAGGTAGTTTTTCCAGATGTGAACCATGGAATAGTGTAGTACTACCTCATTGGTCAATTAGTGCTTTTTAATTAGACCAATCAATTGCATGCCGCCTGTCAGAATTATTTTGCAAATAAAAGAAGTTTTGTATTGTATGCTGATATCATTCCAATGTTCGCCCATTGACCTAAACAAGAACATCTCCGCATGAAACACGTCATTATTGACAAAACTTCGCCCTGCTGGGTCTCCACCAAATTGAAATAGTTTCTAGCAAAGAAAAATTTTGTGAGTGATGCTGCAGTTAAGGCGAAAAAACATCGTTTTCAGGTACAGGAGGCACAATAGCCTGATACCAGTATACGAAACAGAACGCTGTGTTGCAATGAGTTAAGAAATAAAGGATAGTACACATCTGGAAAAACACTCTGCGAACCACTCTAACTAGCAATATAAATATATTTTTTCTGATATCCATGCTTCATTTAAAAGTAAATTGTAACTTACTTTGTGGATGCCTCTTGTAAGGTAATGCCACATGCTTGCACAGCATCACGCAGAAATAATGGCCAGTTCTTCGGCATATCGTCCATTAGTGAATTCCTTGTACATTGCACATTACCAGAACTGAAAGATAAATCACAATATGCTGTTATTTTTTCATAAACTGTACGATGAGCTTTTCATGCATAAAAGATGATTGCAAGCGAAAATGCAGCAAGACATGAACTTCATACCACGTCACATACTCATACTTTATTACCTAATAAATGAGAAAAGATGCAGAAAGTGTAATTAACAAGAGTGACAAATAGCAGCAAAGGTGATCATGGATAAATCTTGAAGATGATTGCCGCCGCTGCCAGAGCAGGCCAGCCTTCGTAGGAGAGCACTTGCTGCCCAAAAAGCTTGCTGTCACAGGCCACGCGTGACGGTTCTTGTAGACATAGGCAAGCAATACCTGCACAGAAGAGGGGAAAAATGCGAGGGAGGAAATGGGAATATTGAAATTGGAACTTCAATTAGCAATATGTGCTAATTAAGAAGTTTGCCTCACATTAAAAATAAATATACGCACTCCTTTCCCTTAAATTACGGGTATATTAAGGCATGTATGCATGTACGCTTAAGGTATGTACGCTTAAGTATTTCCTGGCCTATAGTCATTAAATTGCATAGCAGAGTGAAAGTCAGCCTTTAAATTAATATATGGTATTTTGTGGCTAAAAAGCCACTTATCAACCTGTCAAACAAGTCTGAGAAGAAAAGAAGAACTATTTTAATGACTGCAAAATGTAGAGAGGTCGGCCGGATAATGGAGCATCTGGCCTGCTATTCTACGTAAGTGAAGGGGAAGAGGGGAAGAAAAAGGGTCACGATTAGGCGTCGCCTTCAGGAGCAAATATTTGCACATTATTGGACGGACAGACTCCCCGGACTGTTCAGTGTGTGGCACTGTAGAGACTATAGAACATGTGCTCGTGGTGTGCCCTGAGTATGAGCGCGAAAGAGTGACAATGGCAGATACCTTGAGACATTTACACAATGGACCACTGTTGTAGAACCTCTTTCTAGGCGCATGGCCACAGAGTTGGCAGACGACAGAGACAATGTGTGCTCTTTCACGTTTCCTAGGTGACACGGGCCTAGTTGTGTAATGTGTGTGTGTAATGTGTAATACCAGTTGTGTAATGTGTCCTTCACCTCGTTCCTCCCATTATCAAGTCTGAGAAGCTTCGTGCAAGATATAATCAGTTTAAAATAGTAATTCACTCTGCTGGTAAAGGACGTACTAGCTTAATTTAAAAAGTTAAACAGCGTTTTCTATTGTTAACTAAAAGCAAGTTTGGCATTTTGCACTGCCTTTCTTTCAAACTTAAACATGACGCAGTACAGAGTTAGCAGGTAGCATGCAAAGGAGGACTGGTGATAAAGTAGTGTTCCAAAGCAACACTCCTAGATGGATAAATCACTTTTGTTGATATATTTTCATGTGACCCTAATTGGTTTAGGGCAACACCTCACACAAATGATGCGTCATACAAAATTGAAAGTATCTCATGATGTGATCAGACGATAAAATTGTCCACTGTCTTGGAAGTGTTAACATGCTGTTTGCGCGAGAAAGTGCAAAGTGATTCGTATAGGTAGCAAATTCATCAGTGCATCTACAGCATGAGGTAATTCTGAGCATCTACGTTGACCCGCAATTGAGAAGCCACTGCACACAAAAAGGTGTATTCAAGTAATGGTCCATGCTGAATAATTGCCCACCTAGTAAAAGTCAAATGTTGCAGGCTAATGGGCCAGGGCAAATAAATTGCTAAATTCTGACATCTCCAATTATATTATTGAAACAGGTGACAAAAAACAGCACAGGTAAAACTGCAGTTATGAGAAAATTTTAAAAGCACCTCTGCAAAATGCTGGAACCCTCAGCAGCATGCCTGTTCTACACGCACATCTGTTGCAGCACAATCTGTATCTCAGACACAGGCGCCTCCACACATCACATCGTGATCTCCTCACAATAAGGTTAAAAAACAGTCTGACACAAGCTACCTGATGGGCTTCATTTTGCAAGCGCCAGCCAACTGCTGACGGTGGTAGACCGAAATTGAAGTTTGTCCTTGTATGGAAGCCTCGGCCCATGTTTTATCAATTCTAGTGGCAAAGCACACCTTTTACAGCACACAAATCTTAAATTAGACTGCTTGCTGATGCTGTACAGTAAATTCCTCTAAAAAAACTAAATCACACAGAAAACTTTTAGAATACCAAACTAATCAAATACCGGCTTGAATACATTTGTGCATTAGGGAAACAAGGTGTAATGTACACTGTCGTAGCAAATTTTTACACATGTATGGAATACTTGTATGACACAACAGAGTTAATTTGCGAGTTCTTACGTAGCACTGACTACCTAGAGTTAAATTTTGTAAGGCTTTGGGGGAAACTAATAGTAGAACTGTGTATGTACACTGGCACTGAGAAATTGGTTATAATAGTGGCAGCTTATAAAGAACCAGCGCAAAAAATGCCCGTTTTGAGACACCAACTAGCTATTTACCACGAAGCGCTCCCTGGCCTTAACCCATATAAAAAGCACTGGGAAGGCCAGAGAGGGTACAGTACATTGGCTTACACTGATCACGATGAGGTCCCGTCATCCAGCTAGCGCCAAGCTACAAGAAGGATGTCCAGCCGTCTATAGAGTGAAAGGAACAAAAGCGAGCATCAAGTCAGTTGAAAGGCAGATTTGCAATTACAAATAAGGTGACCCAATCACAGTCATTGATTAATAAATGCCAAGCTGTCGTGATTTCACTCCCACATGAAGCACCTACTAGGTTAAAAGTTTTGCGGCTTATTTAGAACAAAACACAAGTGAAATTTGTACATCAGCAGACGATTTAATTTGGAAAGTAAACATTGCAGTTATAATTTTGTTTTGCTATAAAGTGGGAACGCTACAAACTGCATAGTCACTGACACACACGCGCGCACACGCAAGAGCAAAAGGACACAAAATAGGGCGAGTTCAGTCCGGTTCAGCATTACAGCCAGCGCGTCGTCTTCGAATGCACTCCTTCGGTTGGTTCGTGCTACGTTAACCACAGACTAACAAGCAGGGCAAACTTCTGACTGGTGTTGCGGAAGTCATGGAGCGTGGGAGTGCTTAACGGCTGAACACAAGCAGAACCCTCGTATAAAAGTAAAGACGAAAACTCGCAGAGCAGGAGAGCCCATCTATCAGGAACTGTCGTGGGTAACACCTAAAAATATTCACATTGTTGACGAAAAACGAAGTGCAATGTATTTCACTTACCGGAAAAAGTGTTATCCGAACGTGCGACGCACAAAGACACACCGAGACACGAAGGCGGCGAACGCAGATTCCGCCATTGTGGTAGTAAGCCGTCGGCGAAAACAGGCAATACAGCCGATGTCACGAAGCACTAATGCAAAACACACGCAAAAAGCATCAGCACAGCTAAATGACTCCACTTAATATCCAGTATAAATGCACAGAACGGCTTAGAATGACGCACAACTGGCATAACGAACCCACGTACGAGACATTGCGGGCGGCAGCGACCGTTTTTTCAAACTTCCTGCCAGCCAGTGTTTCCAGCACGGAATGAGATGTCTGACAAATTTGGATTGTGCCGCCGAAGTGATCGCAGCGCGGTGGCTCTGTGACACCGCTGTGCAACGCCGGCGTTTCGCTCCTGCTGCTGATGGTTTCCAGGCGTCGTGTGCGCGCCCCGTATGGAAAACAATAACACGCCCTTGATTGTTGAAGTTCTGGTGTGAAATTATTTAACATTAAAGCCAAATAACTTATGTTGCTTCCAACGAGTTCGATTTGTCTGCGGCGTTTTCTATTCGCTAACGCCGACGGCCGACGGTAACCGCACATTTAACACGTCATTTGGCATTTTATGCACTTTTAGACAAAAAGAACTAGAAAAGTTCTTGAGTTACACATTCTGAATGTGTTTAACAAAATAGACTCTAGTGACACTAATAGTGGGTTTTTCCGCAGATAGAATATATACTAGCATATTCCAAGTGCTGGGATTATGTTTACAAGAAATTCTATTTTCAGTCTTATCATAGACCAAGACGTCTATAGCCGTTTGTAGCCGTTTCAAGAAGTTTTTAAGAGGTTCTGTGTTTCGTGGGACGTGTCGCCTTGGCGGGGGGCACGCGTCTCCGCTCAACGCTTCTCCGTCTGTGCGGGGAGCCAATTGAGGCTGCAAAAACCGTAGACGTCGGCGGAAGCGGTCATTTTGCGTCGGCTAGACGACAACAGGGACCAAAGAATTCAGCGTGCATCTACTTTTTGGCCCTCCAGACGATAGCCCGGAACGGAATCCAGCCGTGGACCATTGTGGCCTGCGACTGCGTTGAATTTCGCAACGTGCTACCGTGCTTCCCTCGTCAAGGACCTGTGCCTCCACTCAACGCTTCTCGTCTTAGCCGAGAGCCAATTGTGACTACCAAATCCGTAGTCGTCGGTGGAAGCGGTAACTTTGCGGCAGCTTGACGAAATGAGGGAGCGAAAAATTGAGCGTGTGTCTACTTTACCGCACTCCAGGTAAGCCCGGAAAAGAATCAAGCCGTGGACCACTGTGGCCTGCGACTGTGTTAAATTTCGCAACGGGCTGCCGTTGTTGCCTTGGCGTTGGGCATGTGCCTCCACTCAACGCTTCTCCGTTTGCGCCGGGAGCCAATTGAGAATACAAATGCCGTAGTCATCGGTGGAAGCAGTCATTTTGCAGAATAAAGATGGCTGGAGGGAGCCTAGAATTGAGCGTGCCTCAAGTTTGTCGCCCACCAGAGAAGCACGGAACGGAAACCAGCCGCAGACCACTGTGGCCTGCGACTGCGTCGAATTTCGCAACGTGCTACCGTGGGTGCCTTGGCGGGGGCCACGCGTCTCCGCTCAACCCTTTTCCGTCTGTGCCAGGAGCCAATCGGGACTACAAAAGCCGTAGTCGTCGGTGGAAGCGGTCATTAGGAGGCAGCGAGAGGACATGAGGGAGTGAAGAATTGAGCATGCATCTACTTTTTCGCCCTCAAGATAAGCCCGGAACGGAATCCAGCCATGGGCCATTGTTGACTGCAAATGTGTTGATCTTCGCAACGTGCTACCGTGTTGCCTTGGCGGGGGCGTGTGTCTCCGCTAATTGGTTCGCCGGCTGCGCCGGGAGTCAATTGAGACTACAAAATCCGTAGTCGTCAGTGGAAGTGATTATTTTGCGGCAGCGAGACGACATGAGGGAGCGCAGAATTGAGCGTATGATTAGTTTTGGCCCTCCATATAAGCCCGCAACGGAACCCAGCCGTGGACTGCTGTGGCCTACGACTGCGTTGAATTTCGAAACGTGCTACCGTGTTGTCCTTGCGGGGGGCGTGTGTCTCCGCTCATCGCTTCTCCGTCTGCGCCGGAAGCCAATTGAGACTACAAAATCCGTTGTCGTCGGTGGAAGCGGTGATTTGGCGGTGTAAAGACGGCAGGACCGACCGAGGAATGGAGCGTGCATCAACTTTTTCGCCCTCCAGATAGGCCCGGAATGGATTCCAGCCGCGGACCACTGTGCCCTGCGACTGCGTTGAATTTCGCAGCATGCTAAAGTGGTTGCCTGGGAGGGGGGCACGCATTTTCTATCAACGCTTCTCCATCTGCGCAGAGAGCCAATTGGGATTACAAAAACTGTAGTCGTCGGTGGAAGCGGTCATTTTCCGGGAGCGAGACGAAATGAGGGAGAGAAAAATTGAGCGTGTGTCTACTTTTTCGCATTCCAGATAAGCCCGGAAAGGAATCCAGCCGTGGACCACTGCGGCCTGCGACTGCATTAAACTCCGCAACGTGCTACCGTGGTTGCCTAGGCGGTGGGTGTTTTTCTCCGCTCAACGGTTTTCCGTCTGCGCCGGGAGCAAATTGAGGCTACAAACGCCGTAGTTGTCGGTGTAAGCGGTCATTTGGCGGTATAAATACGGACGGACGGACCGAAGAATTGAGCGTGCATCAAGTTTTTCGCCCTCCAGATAAGCCCGGAAAGGAATCCAACAGTGGACCACTGTGCCCTGCGATTCTGTTGGACTTCGCAACCTGCTACCGTGTCACCTTGGCGGGGGCCATGGTTCTCCGCTCAATGCTTCTCCGTCTGCGCGGGGAGCCAATTCAGACTACAAAAGCCGTAGATGTCGGTGGAAGCGATAATTTTGCGGCGGCGAGACGACAACAGGGACCAAATAATTGAGCGCGCATCTACTTTTTCGCACTCCAGTTAAGCCCGGAACGGAATCCAGCCGTGGACCACTGTGGCCTGCGACTGCGTTGAATTTCCCAAATGCGCGCTCTGCCAAAAGCTGCATGTGCATGCTTAGCAGGTGGTTTGGCATAAAACAACGTGCGCGTGCTACAAAAAGCTGCATGTGCACGGTTAAAAGTGGTTTGGCGCAAATATGTGCGCGTGTGCTAACAAGAGCAGCATGGACGTGCTTAGCAAGTGTCTTGGCAGAAATCCACTTGCGCGGTCTGCCAAAAGCTGCATGTGCATGCTGAGCTTGTGGCTTGGCAGAAAACAACGTGTGCGTGCTACCAAAAGCTGCATGTGGATGCTTAACAAGTGGTTTGGCACAAATCCATGCGCTGAAAAGAGCAGCTTGGGCGTGCTTAGCGCGTGGTTTGGCAGAAATCCACGTGCGCGCTCTTACAAAAGCTGCATGTGCATGCTTAGCAGGGGGTTTGGCAGAAAACAGCGTGCGCGTGCAAGCAAAAGCTCCATGTGCATGCTTAACAAGTTGTTTGGCACAAATCCGTGCGCGTGTGCTTGAAAGAGAAGCATGGGCGTGCTTAGCACGTGGTTTGGTAGAAATCCACGTGCGCGCTTTGCCAAAAGCTGCATGTGCATGCTTAGGAGGTGGTTCGGCAGAAAACAACGTGCGCGGGCTACCAAAAGCTGCATGTGCATGCTTAACAAGTGGTTTCGCACAAATCCATGCGCGTGTGCTGAAAAGAACAGCATGGTCGTGCTTAGCTTGTGGCGTAGCATAAATCCACGTGCGCGCTCTGCCAAATGCTGCATGTGCATACCTATCAGCTGGATTAGCAGAAAACAACGTGCGTGTGCTAGCAAAAACTGCTTGTGCATGCTTAACAAGTGGTTAGGCGCAAATCTATTTTCGTGTGCTGAAAAGAGTAGCATGGGCGTGCTTAGCACTTGGTTCGGCAGAAATCCATGTGCGCGCTCTGCCAAAAGCTGCATGTGCATGCTTACCAGGTGGTTTGGCAGAAAACGACGTTCGGGTGCTACCAAAAGCTGCATGTGCATGCCTAACAAGTGGTTTGGCAGAAATCCATTCGAGTGTGCTGAAAAGAGCAGCATGGGCGTGCTTAGCACGTCGTTTGGCAGAAATCCACGTGCGCGCTCTGCCAAAAGTTGCAGGTGCATGCTTAGCTTGTGGTTTGGCAGAAAACAACGTGCGCGAGCTACCAAAAGCTACATGTGCATGCTTAACAATTGGTTTGGCACAAATCCATACGCGTGTGCTGAAAAATGTAGCATGGGCGTGCTTAGCACGTGGTTTGGCAGAAATCCACGTGCGCGCTCTTTGAAAAGCTGCATGTGCATGCTTAGCTTGTAGTTTGGCAGAAAACAACGTGCTCGTGCTACCAAAAGCTGCATGTGCATGCTTAACAAGGGGTTTGGCACAAATCCATGCGCGTGTGGTGAAAAGAGCAGCACGGCCATGCTTAGCTCTTGATTCGGCAAAAATCCACGTGCGCGCTCTGCCTAAAGCTGCATGTGCATGCTTAGCAGGTGGTTTGGCAGAAAACGACGTGCACGTGCTACCAAAAGCTGCATGTGCATGCCTAAGAGGAAGCTTTAGCTGAATTATTGCTCCGATTTGAAATTTTTTGTTCAACAGATGGCGCGGCCTACGCTACTAAACCGAGGCACATCCTAGCTGTTTTAAGAACTCTATGCAGACCGCGTAGCAATTTATGCCGCTCGAGAAAGTAGTGCACAGTATGAAGACCACGTACAGGGAAATAACAAAATTTCGTATAACAGAGCCTTACAAGGAAGACGTGAATTGTGCTACAAAGCATCTTGACGTCGCTTGAATTGCCAAAAACTTTGTATGGTTTTTCAACAGTCGCCCATTGAAAATGCACAACAAAATGGCGGCCGATCAGCTGTTTCGATTCTGTGGTAGGTGTGTTTGTGAAAGTGGTCTTTCTGGAATAAACAACGCGTTGTCTGAAAGGTTTGTACAATATTTTGCGTCATCGCTGGTATTTTGTTTCCAACGAATGTGTGCCATCACAAAAGAAGCCTGTTTCTTCCGAGGAGGCGCTTGAAAGTGGTAGAGTACGCGCTGGTGTCTTTGTGCGGTTCTTGTACACATGTTTATTTGTTGCTTATATTTAATTCAGGGCGTACGACTGCAAAGCTTATCGGATTTTAGACAGTTCTGAGGTAGCGTAGCAGTACAGGTGTGTACCGTGAGTGTAATTCCGTTCGTTCATAGTACGTAGCGGTAGGCCTAATCTCGCCCAGCGGCTGCCGAGTCCGTCACCCTATCGTGCTGTCGCTAAGTTTTGCAAAATTGGATGGGCCCGTAGGAGCAGGTGGGTTGTTGTATATATAATATCACAACGGCTCGCATGACGGCAGTTTACACCTAACTTTACGACGTCCGCGAACAACGTCCATGGTCGTGGAACGAAGAATTTGTCGTGCATTTGGCACTGTATAACGCGTACCTCGCGAGGTAAAGACTATTCTCAAATGAAAGTGGATACAATTCCAACGTTGTCCTGCCTTTTTGCTACACTCTGCTGGCAGCGGCTTGTGCCAATGGGAAATAGACTCGCCTCGCTCGTGCAATGACAAGGCGCAAACGAGGAACTTGACGTACGCGACAGGCAGCGTAGTGTCTCGTGGCAATCCTGGGGTTTTACGTGCTGACACCACGATCTCCTTATGAGGCACGCCGTAGTGAAGGACCCGAGATCAGTTGTGACCGTCCTATACGGGACCCCAGGCACTGCCCCAACGCACGGGGCACGGACGTTATCGCATTTCACCCCCATCGAAATGCATCCGGACTCGCGCTTAGCAGTGCACCACCACAGCCGCTAAGCCACCGCGGCGGGGATCTCTTATGAGGTACCTTCGCAGTTTTGCGCGGTGTCTGTACGAACTTATGTCTCATAGCCTTGCCACTGAAGATCCAGCGGTTGTAAAAATTGCTCTACACAATAAGATATTAGAAGAGAAACTAGCGTCTCCGCTACGATGGCAGATCTCTTGCAGAGACTTTTGAGGCTCTTTCCATAAATGACAACAGCCTTGAGCAGATTGTCAAGCATGCGCCAGACATGTTGGCCGGTGCTCACTAAAATCTTCAATGTTTTCGTGGAAAGGGAATTAAGATACCATCCGTCACAACCCCATGCAAAGGGAATATGCCTAAATTGTACGAACTATACGTAGACTAACTTCCACGACGCCAATTGGCAACCACACAATGGAGGCCTGAAATGTGCTAAGAGCTACCAATACGGTTCTCAACCTGGAAGGAGCTGTGATGTTGTTCTTGCCATGTTCGCTGCAGAACGTTCTTGTGTGGTTGCAAGACATTCTCTTACAGAAAAGTCAGCACATTGCTTTGCCTCTGCTCATTGTGCTAGTTACCTTGAGGAACAACGTAAGGACATACACTGTTCATGTTTTCAAGCGTCACATTTGGCGTTTGGTGCGTTCCAATTGTGTGGGTTGGTCGCCTACACGTGTGGCTTTCATTTCATAGCAGCAGCGCAACCATTAACCCTGGAGTGTGTAGGAACGGCCCCTTTTCTGTTTTTAACGTTATCATTGACCACCGTCTCGGCTGCTGACAGTACACTCATGCGATATTCTTGAATGCATGGGGACTATAGGACGGCACCTATAGGACATCAAGAAAAGTTGGTGCTGACATTGTTAAAATGCCCCCCAAAGCAACAGTCCTGCCGATACTCAAATACTACAGCTGAAAGTGCGGTTCCTCATCCACCCATGTAACTCACCTCATCGCTCGGGTTGGTGCAATGTCAAGTTGCGTACTTCGCTGTCTGGTGCCGTCTTGTATGGAACACATGTACCTACCACGAGCGGCAATGTTTGGTTGGTTGCGAATTGCTGAATTTCTGCCACTAGGTAGCCACAGTATGCTTCCTAGCGAGATTATTAGGGTCTAGATGCTGTCACTCTCTTGTGACTGCCATCAATAGAGTGTATTCCATTTTTAGAACCACAAATGCAATCATCGCTCACACCCTGTGCTTCTTTTTTTTTTGGGGGGGGGGGAATTTGCCTGCCACTGTCGCATCACCTTCGACTGATGCAAGCATTCTGCATTGAATGTACCACGAAGTGACCACACAATTCTAGAAATTAACCTTAGACATGCAGAAGATTCGGAGAGCTTATGAGACATGTTGAAACAACTGTGCAGTACTGAAGAACGAGACCAAACGGAAACAACACATAGGACGAGCGCCGACTTTAAGTGAAGTTTGTAGTCGCTGCTTGCCATGCGTATTCTTTTTTAAGCGTCCTCACTGTTCAACGCTAGAGGTAATTCAACATTAGCAGAACTACCCATCGCAAGGGCTGTACATGAACGCTCTATAGATGTTCCCTTTTGTCTTTTTCATTTCCATTTGGGGACATTACGGTCACCCTTGACAAGCTTCGCAGTGGCAGTCCGTAGCTGGCCAGCTTTCTTGAGGTGAATAAATGCAACTACTAGTAGAAGCTATAAACGACCCAGTACCAATTTGTGCAGTAGCTCACGTGGTCAACATCACTTGCAGGAGCTCAGGTGACTGCAGTTATGCAACACATGAGCACAGGTTGGCGTGGTCGCCTGTGCAGTATTTGCAGACGTTTATCCGACTGAAAAGGGTCAGATGGGGGGGGGGGCAGCAATATTACTTCTACGAAATGGTACTGGCACGGCGTGGAAGGAAATTGTTGAAAGCAGGTGAAGATGTCTAGTAGGAAGTACCTGAGAAATGTACAGGGAAGGCATACAATAGGCTCATGCTTTCAGTTGCAATGTGAGAAAGGAAGGCAAGCAATGGTTCATAAAAGCACTCATTCACTGCACAGCCGTCACATATTGTATATTAGATTCAGTTATTTGTATGTGACCACTGCATTACATATGATAATGCTACATGCAAGACCAGAATTTATGCAAAAAAGTTATGATTGTGGGAAATAGAGATTGTTTTTTAAGAAAACGTATATTATGCGCAGACAGTAATTGATAGGCCCCCTTTCACCAGAAAAGAGGGCTTATGGCAACAAATGCAGAAAGTGCACTGGAGTTGTCGAAGTATGTGTTGGCATACCCTCAAATTTCAGTTTGGGCACCCCAACATGTTTGTTAGGCCACCCGTAAATTTCAAGTAGGACTACCCGCAAACTTAGGGTTGGCTCACACTGAAATGTCATGTCGTGCAACCTCTAAATTTAAGCTGGTGTGCCCCCAAACTTCAGTTGGGCCACCCATACATTTAAAGTTGGCCGACCCTCAAATTTATGCTGGCTTACAAGAAAACCTCATGTTAGCCCACTCGCAAAATCATGTTGGCCCATCTTCAACTTTCTATTTGGCCCACCCATAATCTTGCAGTTGGCGTGTTCTCAAATTAGTTGGCTTACGGCGAAATGTCAAGTTAGCCCACCCCCAAATTTCAAGTTGGCCGATTGCCAAATCGCAATTGTTCTGCCTAGAAATTTCACTTGGCTAACTTTTACTATAGGATTCCCCACGAAATTCCTATGCAGCCCTATGTATCCCAATGGGTTTGCATAAATGTGATCTCTTGGATTTCTCAGAGCAATTTAGTTTTTTTGTTTCAATTGTTTCTTTTCCCATATTAAGATACCAATCATCAACATGTGCACTATTGATTAAATGTGTTAAATTCGGGACTTTTTTTTCACATATGCAAAGCATATTACACTTTGCGCGTGACACAAGCACTTTGCTGAGGTACTTGGCAAAGCGTACATACATATTGAAATGGAGAAAGCTGAACAGGGTTTCTGAAGGCACAGTATAATGAATTTACGAAAACACCATAGATGTAAAACCCTAACATAAACCCATAACATAAAGAATGTTGGGGAAATGTTCAGTAAATTCTTGTTTGTTATGGCGATGGTACCTAAGAAGAAAAGTTATGAGATCATGAAATAAGCAAGAAAATTCTACCTTGCACAGCTCTGCAATGTGGCATTGCCGAAAGGCATTGCGTGGACTGAGTACATGTGCGTAGGCTGTAGCACTTGATTTTAACCGGCACGCCGGGGCTGCATCATTCGTCTGCATACTTGTGGTTGCCACTGTACATCACCATTGAGTAAGCTCAGTTACGAAAATGTTTTATTGATGCGAGTGGACGCTACCAATCATAAATGTGTTTGTCAGATGGACTTAAATCGGCTCACATGATACAATGCAGAAAAAACGTCTCTGAGATGATGCAACATTGTTGGCTCTCTATTTGCTATTAATATTCATGCAAAGACACAAAAAAGTCCAATAACTACCTGTAATTACCACTTATGCGCAGACTGGTAGTGTTTAGATTATATCGTAACTCAGCCAGGTGACATAAATCGTCTAGAAGTGAAACTGTAGCCTACTAAGAAAATGCAGTCTTGTGAAAGTGATTAGCCCTAAAAAAAGCAATAAAGTATGTTACGTGTCAAGTGCAAGTTATTTCAGTGATGATATATTGCTGAATTGACACAAACACGGTGACCACGGGAGAGACACATACCTAATTTTTAAAACATTCGGTGTGGCTGCTGCATGTACAGTTTATCTAGTTTGTCATGCCCATACTAATGCCTCATTTTTTACACATCATGCCGTGTGTACCATCTTCGAAATGTCAGCTATACAGAGCCCTACCATTCCTCGCATAGAAGAAGTTGTGGCACAAAATACTGTGAACAGCGCAGTGCCACAGATAATTAGAAGTGATGACAATGAAAGTAAACGTGCCATACATGCCACAGATATGGTCACGGCAGCAGAATTTACATCAACTTTCTCTCATTACGTTATGAGCTTAGGCAAGTCGAAATGTAAGGGCATATTTATTCAGTATTCTTGTCGTGGCACTTCTGTGATCCTTGTATATAGCGATGTGATGGTACAGGAATAGAGAGCTCAGGTGCTGTCCCGAAGTTGAAAGGCAGTCTTTCCATATTCGCCTGAAAAAAAGAAAAATAAAGGAGCATAAACAACTTGCACTTGCTTCGATACGATTATGGAAGGCTGCAACAGAGGCAAGAAACGTGACAGCTGAGGATGGTAACTTGTAACAATGGTTTGTGATGAACGGTTCGTCATTCATCAAGTGTCAACATGGCGATTAGAAAGTGCACAACTGAGGTGTATGAAAGTACGTAAAGTAAACTTTAGCTTACAACAGCATTTCAATTTACACACTGAATGATTTTAATCAGACAGTGTAGGTAAACATAGCAATAAATAGATATACAGATACACCTTCACATAAGAGATTGTCAGTGTAACAGATTCAGCAATGCAACAAAATATTTAACTTTCTAGGAGTTGTCCCTCTAACATGTGTTTCAAATTTCAATATACTGAAGTGTGTTTATACTCGATTTCAATGTAAGGAAATTTCACTTGCACCGCGTAGGTATACCGAGACAACATACCAAGCTTGTGCAGACGAAGATGGTTGAATGGTTGAATTATATGCAGCTGCTTACGCATGCACCTCTAAAATTGTGCGCTGCACGACCACTGAGCTGAAGCATTGTCATTAACGATGTAATGTGCGAGTGCAATTTTTGTGCCTCACATGATGTAATGTTTCGCTGCGAGTGAGTAATGGGAGACGATGGTGAGTGGAGGAGGACGGTGGTTTGATAGCACCGTTTTTCTGTGCAATCACGGGGAAAGGGGTGGGGTGCGGTTACACTATCAAGAACGCGGGAGGGGGGGGAGTTGGCACATGTCATTTAGAAATATGGTTGCCTGGGCTAGTTGGCTAGATACGGCAATGGCAGTCATAGCAAGGATTTGTTAAAGCTGATGTGACAGTAAGGACCAATGATAACTGCACCAGTTCACCCTTTAGTTGCTCCGATTACAAGTGAATTTGTGTTCCTGGAAGCGGCTGGTTTTCATGTGCGGTGATTGCGCCTGTTCGGTGTGTGGGCCTACAAATACGTTTTTTTTAGTAAACACTCAGTTGAAAGTTAGCGCTCGTCATCTTGTCTCGCTCTGCTCCGTGTTGTTTAACGCGAAGACCCCACTGCTTATATATTTTAAGCACGTTCGCAGTCGTAGGGCATGTGGCTGAGCACATGTGCCGCCTGTGCACCGTTTAAAAGTAATCTGCAGTGAGTGCAAAGAGTGGGTGCGCTGAGATGGTGTGGCATCATGTGCACTGTTTTCTGGTGCCTTAAGGTTTGGAGACTGAGTAATCTCGAGTTTCCGAGACACTTCGATACGAGAGGCAGACAAAGCACTCGCTCCCCACCGCCGGCACTTTCAATTCCAGTGTAGTCCCAATTCAGGCGACACTGTCAGCAGCAGGGCCAAAGCCACGGGGCCAAACCAAGCATGGCTGCCACTGGTTCGCAACGCCAATGCGAAAAACTTGGCGACACTGCACGAAAGCGTCTGCTGTCACCGACTTTCATATTCAATAACCTTTTTATCTTTTTCTCATACAAATTTGCTTATTCCAATTGCATGATATTTCCGAAAATGTGGCCTCTTCCGTGTAAAACTCATGCACTACGGCACTTATATGGATAGTAAGTGAAACTGCAATAAAAGAAAGTTTCGATATAATGCAGATTGGAGATTTCACTAAAATGTCGAAATTCACCTGCAGTTTGAGTGTTCTATAGAGCAGCTAGCACCATTACACCAGGTCTAGAGTGAATATTTTTGTAAGAGCAAGTTCATGCCTAAACGTCCAACTATTTACTGCTAGCTGCTGCCTGATTCCCACTGTCATAGCTGCAAAATGTGGGGTGTCTGAATGAGGAATCGACAAATTGTTGATAAATGTTAGGAGGATCACCTCGAATTGTATTACTGACGTCGCGTTCCTTGTATAGTGCAATAGTGTTTGTGTTAAATGAGTTAGTACATGAGGTACTACTATGCTGCACTACAGGAAACTGGACAGTCTGCTCAATAAACAACTTCTTTCAACTCCACGTAATGCTGCATGTATGACGCTCCTGCGATGTATTTCCTGGAATTTGCATTCAAGCTGTGAGACACAAGCGTAGTCCACAAGAGGTCCTGTGCACTGTATTGTGAGAAATACGGTTCAAAATTGAACTGGAACACATGGTGCACAATAAAATGATAATGTGTTCCACGTCCCAGTTTCATCACTTCTGAAAAGTGTGCCTGATGAGAACAGCACTTTCAGGTTGTGCATAGACTACCGACATACAAACCAACAGACATATGTGTTTCCATTTGCTATTCCACGAATGTATGACAACTAATGAAAGTGGAGAATGTGAGTGCTTCTTTCACCTAAGTATGTGCAAAGTGTAATGCCAAAGTATTATCCAAGTAGAAAAAAGGATTGCGTTTAGCTTTGATAAGACTTTTCATGCGTACGAACATAATGGTTTCTCATTTGGGTGGAAGAGTTCGTGTGCCTGGTTAAAAAAAATTAGGAACAATGTTCGAACTTTTGCTGGTAACTTTTACGTCCACATGGACAATATTCTGTCATAAAAACCATACAACCAGCACGTAAGTCATGTATCACACCTTTTCAGAGCAGTGAGGTATGCCAAATTGACGATAAGCACACAACTTCTCAGGGCGAAATGTTCGAATGACCACACGAAAAGTAGCGAAGCAAAGGCCAAACCATCACAATGTGCATTTCTTGCGACTCTTTCTAAGTCCATCTGGACACTTTCCAGCCTTCATGCCACGCAATGCCAACATGAGGAAGTGCTTGACATATGTAAGACAGGTGCACCTTTTGCTTGCAGTCTACATTCCTAACGAAAATATCAAAGCCGTCATAAAATCACATGTTCAGGTGCTTGCTGCCTTGATAGGGGTGGGCTTCGAATAGCTCAGCATGGATGCATACCTTTATGTAACTGTGATTGTCCTCTACCTACAGGAGATGACTCACGGCCATCAGGGTGTTAAGTCAAGGTCGCATGTTATTACTCATACATATATACGAAATCCCACGAAAAGTACCCGAGTACAGAAAAGTAACTACCGTACTTATTCGAATCTAGGCCGATAGTTTTTTTTTCATATAATCATATTGTCACGTGGTGGTGACGTTGAATAACACAGTAGCAATACTGTGAAATACAAAACTAACTTTATTGAGCAAACCTGTGCCCACAAAAACAGGCTACACTTATAGCACAACGATAGCGGTGAACACGGTCGGCGATCGTCGAAAATCTCATCAGCGAGTCAAGCACATTGGCTTTTATAAATCAGTCGTCGAATGTTCCAGAGTAATCGCTGGGACCCGCGTGCCTTCCACAAAGTTCACATTATTTGCGTCGCGCACACATGCAATCAGATTACACAAGGTTCGGCCACAGACAGCGGATGGAAGCATCGATAACATTTCAGAAACTTCCGATATATGCAGGCGCGTCCTGCGCTGTGCGATAACATTTGTTAGGCTGTGAAACGTGTCGCTTGATAAAAGGGTAACAAGTATACGTGTCAATATTCAAAACTCTAGGGTCGGCTTAGAATCGAGGATTTTAAAAAATGCGCCAGTTTTTTATTGAAACTGCTCAATATGGTGCATAGCTAGGGCCACCCAAAAAAGTCAGTATTGCAGCCACTACTAGCCGTCCCAGTAGCCAACCGTACACAAGCACGGTCACCATCTTGACCTGTGTCGTGTCAGCCGTATTGGTGTGCGGCGTGGTGGTATCGCGATGGCACCAAGCAGGAGATGCCACTACAGTGCCGCTTTCAAGCGAAAAGTTGTGATAGCCGCAGAGGCATTGTCGAGCCTTCAAGCTGGGTGGGACCTCGGCGTCTACAAGAAAAATGTCCGTCGTTGTAGGGGACAACGACAGCAGCTTTTTGCGTATGCCGCAATGAGGATGGCATCTAGCGGACTAAAGAAAGGCCGTCACCACGAAGTGGAGACAGTTTTGGCCGACTTCGTTTGGATGCAGAGAGCAGCTGCCCTTCCAGTGACAACAGAAGTGCTCCAAGCGAAAGGTAGGGAACTTTCGAGGGAGCGAGGCCTAACGCCAAAGGATTTCAAAGCCAGCCGGGGCTGGCTTCAGAAATTCATGAAGCGCTTCGGCTTCAGCCTCCGACATCGCACTTCAATCACCTAGAAGCTGCCAAGCTATTTTGAAGAAAAGGTGATAGCTTTTCAGCACTACATGCTGCGAAAGAGAGAAGCGGCAGGCTACAACCTTGGGCAAATTGGCAACGGTGACAACACAGTGTATTTTGATATGCCAGTGGCGCACACCATGAATGAAAAGGGTGCCAAGGAGGTGAAGGTGCGCTCTTCGGGCTACGAGAAGCAGCGCGCAACTGTGATGCTCTGCTGCACAGCTGATGGACATAAAGTCCCTCCTTATAGGATATTTAAAAGCAAGACACTGCCTGCTCGAGAAACTGTCCCAAGAAATGTCATTGTGCGGGCAAATAAGAACAGGTGGATGACGGGTGCGATGGTGGAATAGTGGGATAAGACTGTGTCGCGACAGCGTTCAGGAGCCCTTTTGACAAAGAACTCACTCCTTGTCGTCGACTCTTACCGTGGGCACTTGACAGACGTGAAGGCAGCGCTCGCCCAAGCGAACACGGACCTTGCTGTCATACCGGGCGACATAATGGGCCAGTTGCAGTCACTTAATGTCTGCATCAACAAACCTTTCAAGGATCGTCTGCGGAAATATTACACGGGCTCGTTGACCGATGGAGACCACATGCTAACGGCAACAGGCCGCACCAAACGTGCATCGCTATCGCAGCTAGCGGCCTGGGTAGCTGCAGCATGGGGCGACATCTCAGGTACTTTGATCATGCGCGCCTTTAAATAGTGCAGCATATCTAATGCGATTGACGGTACCGAAGATAGTGCACTGTTTGAAGATGACAGGGACAAGGAACACAGCAACCAGTCTAGCAGTGACGACGTTGAATGAGCTCTGCACGTTCAGGCTAAATAAAATGCTGTTTGCATTTTGTGAACGCTGTCGTCGTTTTTTTGTTCAGTACATTCGAGGTACATATATATATATATATATATATATATATATATATATATATATATATATATATATATATATATATATATATATATATATATATATATATATGTATATATATATATTTGTTGGCCTCGGACTTTAGGGGGTCGGCTTAGAATTGGTGTCGGCCTAGATTCGAGCAAATACGCTACTTGCAATAGTGACGGCTGTCGGGCATTTCCAAACATGCGCTGATAATCAATAGGTAATACTGGCATCAGACACCGAAGCACTTGCCTACCTTTTCAATTTCACGCAACCCCACGGATATAATTGCGAGGAGGATGAGCGTACTGTAGCAATTAACATCTGAGTTGATCAATAGACAAATGGGCAATCTACCAGAAGTTGATGCATTGTTAAGGCTGGCTATTTCACAAGCAATAAATACAAACAAAGTGTTCGCCAACGGCATCTTGGAGGGCACAGAGAAAATTTCAAATCAATATCACCTCAAAATATTCGTTACAACATAACAAGGGAAATGCAATGTTGAGGATGAGAGGTAAAAAGCCCTCTTGAGGCTTGACCGGCCCTGCATCTTATAAACTTGGCACAGGAGTGGTTGCAAAGCAAAAAAAATGGTCAGAAGAAGCTCATAAACAAGGCTATGTAATGTTTCCAAATGAGTGTTGAGAGCTAAGCTAAATCAAAGATTTATTAAAAATTTATTAAGGGAAGAGCATGTTACATTCTGTATAGTAACACCCAAGCATAGGAGCGTAGAAAAGCCTTGAATTCTGGAGGGTTCATTCTTCCAATATCAATGTTTATTTCTTTAAAGAATTTAATAACCTCGGTAAATTATTTTCAAGCATCTGTTTGCTATAATTGTCGTATGTCTCACAACATTCTATATTTCACTGCGGCGGGTGGTGTAGGCAGGTACATTGTGATGCTGGTTCGCAATTTCCACAAGCGTAATATTATGTTTCTTTATACTGAAGTAACTCCCGTAGGAGTCTATATGTGTACAAGTCATTAATATTTCTTTTGTGGTACCTATCGAAAAGTGTTGCGGTGTGTTCAATGTAGGATACATCGGTAATAATACGTAGCACCCTTTTCTGCATGACGAGCATATTGTTAAGATTGGTTTGTGTGGTAGTACCTCATACTAATGACCGTAATTGATATGCGAGGCAAACAAAGCGTTATAAAGCAGTATTTTAACAGAAGTGCGGACAGTGTGACTACTGTGACTTGGCATACCAAGTGTGCTGCTGAGTTTCTTGGCAGCTTAGTCTATGTGGCCATCCTATTGTAAGCTGTTGGAAAAGGCTACACCAAGAATTTTAATTGTGTTCACAACCTCAATATTCATAGACTCAAACATTATATTGTTATGCTGTGGGATTTGTTTACCTGGAGTTCAAAAAATTACTGCTTTGGTCTTATTGCCATTAACGTGTACACAATTCTTGTTTGGCCAAAAAGAAAGCCTATCAAGAAGTTCATTTGCCATTCTCAGTAATTCTGTGTAGCTTTGAGACGATTAGAAAATACTAGTGTTATCGCGATACATTACAAATTTTGCTTGTTGGTAAATAGGTATTAGGTCATTGACATAAATGTTGAAAAGTAGCGGCCCGAGAATACTTCCTTGTGGTAACCTGAAATTATTTGTTTGGGTTGAGATTTGAATTCATTTATTGAAACAAATTGGATGTCTGTTATTGAGTTAGGAGAATAATAAAGCGAGTGGTGTGCCCCTTACCCCATACCATTATAGCTTACTGAGGAGAATATTGTGATTGATGTAGTGAAAAGCCTGCGTGTAATCAACAAATATACGGATTGCTAATAACCTGTTTTCAAAGTTTCTTAACGTGTACTCTTTCTGATCTACCAGCGCCAGTTCTCTGGATTTGTGCTTCAGAAATCCCTACTGAGCTTCAGTTATAAGGTGGTGTCTGCTATAAAATGATGACAACCGATTTTGCATAATTTTCTCCAAGCCCTTTGAGAAAATTAGGAGGATCGATGCTGGGTGATAATTTTGTACATTTTGTTTGTCCCCTTTTTTAAAAATGGTGCTTACTCTGGCAGTTTTCATTCTGTCAAGAAAAGTACAAGAAGTACACAAGTTAAAAATATACAGTAAAATTGGGGCGATACCATAAATGACATATATAATAGGCCGTATGTGCAGGTCGTCTATGTCAGAGCTACGTGAACTTTTGAGGTTCAAATAAACGTAACACACCTCAGCAGAGTCGGTGTGAGAAAAACAGAATTTTTGTTTCTAGGTGTTGTGATATCATTAGTGGGGCAATAATTTGGGTCAACATTCTTGGCTGCGAAGTATTGGTTAAATACATCACCAAGTTCCTGGTCTTAGACTAGGTGTCCGTTTAATTAAGTTTCTTGTGGTGACTCTCTCTTCTGCTTCTGTCTCGTAAGAGTGTTTCTCTTGTTCCATAGTTTATCAGTTTGTCCTGTGCAAGATTCAAACTCCCGAATATAATATGCGTCTCTTGCCGTTCATAATTCTTTTGTTAATTTATTTCTGAAGGTCTTAAACCTTGTAACATAAAAGGTCCCGAGTTTCTAAAAAGTTCGCCTACAACCTATCTTGTTTTCTAAATTTCCTTAAAAGCTCTTCGTTTACCCAAGGCTTTCGAATCTTTGTACTGATTTTTCGCTCTTTCGTGACAAAGTGTTTCCTGTATACTGCCACGAAGTTACTAATGAAGATGTCGTAAGCCTTTTCTGCCGAGTTTTCTAGAAAAACTTTATCCCAGCAGGTCCCTCGTATCTCGATCTGAAATAGTTCCACAGAGTTTCCGTGATGCTTTGGAAGGTTACACACATTTTCTTCGTTTTCTTTGTGCTTTTGGGAGCGTTAACAGACATACATATTGGCATATGGTCACCGATACAGCAGCTTAGAACGGCATTTGAGACATTGGTCGGGTCATAGTTTGTGATGAAAAGGTCAAGTAGTGCAGCTGATGTGGAGGTTGATGTTGTTTCACACTTTATAACACTCGCGTACCCATAAGATGCAAGTGGTCTTTCAAAGTCTATTGTTTTGCGAGTAGCACCTTTCATGTCAGTCTTAAAGTCACAGCCAATCATAACTCTCTGCCTATTCTAACTTGTAAAAATAAAAAATTTCTCAAGTGAAAAACATGCAATAGTCTTCATCAGGGCCACGATAACATGTGGAAAGAAGCAAGCACTTGCTTTCAACACAAATCATTTCGTAGTCATTGGTAATACAACAGAAATCAGTTAACAGATCAGTTTTCACACAGTCATCAATAATTAACGAGAGACCTCTGCCACGTCTTGATGTCCTGTTCAAGTAAATGTGATTGATGTTAGACAATTTAAATACCTCAGTATCTTCATTATACAATGTTTTACTAAACATAACATCACAGTGTCTGTTTGTATCAATATTCTCCACTTTGCGCCTAAGATGTTTCTCTCTTTCTTGGTGGTCCTGGCGCTGCTGTATGACATCAAAGCGATCTTCTGAGAGTAGCTAGCTTCCAATTCCGGAATTTCATTATTCAGCGACTGACCATTCATATGTACACAGCTCAGTTGTTTTCCACCGAGGCCTCGAGGAGTGAAGCATTTTTCTTTTGGTATATGTTGAAAACTGTGCATGAGGAAACGGAGTTTCAGAAAGCAACCAAACGAACAGCACGCAAACAAATGTAGAGCCTTCAAGTCATCTTCATGTTTAATCGCCGCAGCAATTTCATCTGGTGCCCTACGCACGAGAATCTTACCACCTGTGTGCCATACGAACTGGTAGCCTGATCTCTTCGCACATTCTTTGGCGGATGTAAGCACTTTCCAAGACCGAGATGTCACATTTTCACAGATGTACCGCTCATCGTTGGGGCCGTTTAGAGCCATTCTTTTAGCCATGAAAGCATTGTTAAGTTCACGGCGAGCACAGCACATGATAAGCCCTGGTGTCTATCCAGGCTTTGATGGCAATCTGTGGAGTGCTACTACGTCTTCTCTAGTTATCACTTTTGGCTCTAGCTCTCTCGCCAAGTCATTCACCTTCTCAAGAAGATCTTCCCCCTTCGTTTCAGCAATACCGTGGATTGCGACGTTGAGGCTTGTACTAGGCCACTCAAGAGCCTCGATGTCAGCCTGAAAGTGTTCTAGCTCTTTTGTGGCGCTGCATTTCTCCATATTCTCCACTTTGCCCCTAAGATCTTTAAGATCTCTATCTTGACGGTCCTGGCACTGCTGTATGACATCAAAGCGATCTGACAGTAGCTAGATGGCTTCTTCACTGCCGTTAACCTTAGTCAGCAATTTGAGCAGCATGTTTAGCTTGCGGTCCATATCTGGAAGCCTAGTGACCACTTCACTGTTGTATGTTCTTGCAACTGTGTTCATGCCGCCTTCTGTCCTACACCTTTCACGGTTCCAGTGCTTGTTTGCAAACTTTTTTACCTTAAACTGTTGCTTAGTGACGTGAGACCATGCTCCTACGTGAAATAAAAATTCACACTGCACAGGTCACTGCAAGATCATCATCACTCAGCACACATTGCCATAAGTTGCACTGCTCCATGATAACAAGAACACAAAAGATGACAGGATTACTGCCTCGACCTAGAACACTTTCAACCGCGCATGTCATGTTTACATCATCATTAACCCATCACACTGGCAACAAACAGCAAACGGCGGAGTGTCTATGAACAGTGCGAATAATACCAAAGAATAGTAACCAACCTGCGACGGTAGATAAAACAAGGATTCAGCGGGCTGCATGCGATGCGCTCCGCCACTACTGCCAAAGTGAAGGGCACTGCCCCAGCTGTGGCCGTGGCCTGCATGTGGTAACAACAGCGCTTGCGTAGAATCTTTGAGGTGATGTGGCCGGCAGCAATGCGGCGCGGAATCAAAAGGTCAGACCGCCAGGTCCAGGAAAAGCACAGGGCAACGAAGTTTACGGCACCTTCGAAGCTTGCCGTTCGCAGCCTCCAATTCCGTGACAGGGGTATAGCCTGTGACAGTAGAGAAAAGGATTCAGCGGGCTGCATGCAATGCACTCAACTGCTGCTGCCAAAAAGTAATATAGTCAAAAAAAGTCAATTTGACCACAGGGCGAGAAGCATTATGTGCCAGAGACCGTGCGGCCAAGCATCTTGCTTGTTTACCATGACAGTGCCCAATCAGTTGGCCATGACAGATTCTGAAAGATATTCATGAAAGATCAACCAGCGTTCCACCTTGGAAGCATCAAAGATGTGTACACTGTCCATCCACGTTTGGCACCCGCGCCAAGTGGCTAGAGCGAAATGCAAAACCCGAAGATACAAAATGTTCATGCCCACGTAATCAAGCGTACCCTTTCAACTTGTACAATACATTTTATTGGATTTGAAACAATAGCGAAAGTTGAGTGCACATTTAAAGAATACTACATTGCGCAAATTCTAAAATGCCAATCTGTCATTTGAAACGGCCAGTGCCATTGTCCTACGGCCACTAGGAAAGAGTGCACCATATGTGGAACATGCTGCATGGAATATTGTGAAAGTTTATACATAGTAACCAGAGCTTACCACTTTCATTACGTGAACGTTCGACATGACATAACAGTGTATGTATTACGCATACACCTTCCTTGAGGTGGTCAGATGCATGAAAAGCAGAGGCAGTGGCCTAACATGTTACAGCAACTCAGACAAGCTCGTTAGTCGATTTTGGGCACTGCTGCAAAAACAAGGTCCCATTTCTTGATGGTTAGTGGCATTGGTGACAGTGTGTTCATAGGTAGCATGTGTTTCTAATAGCAATATGAGTGTTTTCATTAATTAGCCATGTTTATTTCTTTACGTCAAGTCACTGTACTAGATGAGCTCCTAAAGCAAAGTTTTCTTAGCGACTTGAACGTCATAACTGTCTCAATTAGCTGCTAGCACACGGTACAGGTGCACTATGACACCAAGTGAACGTGCACACTAAGTAAAGGTGTTGCTAAATTAAAGGTTGGTTTAAAGTATTTCCAGCACCAAGCTTGCTGCTTTAACCATTACGTCAAGAATGCATTCCCGAAAGAGGCAAAGGAAAACATCCTTGCAATGTTTCGTCATGCAAGCCAGCGCTTAATGACGTTCGGCATTGTAGTTATGTCAAATAGCTATGATGACAAAGAGTGAGTGCATGATTCTTTCAGCTCACGATGAATAGAGACGATACGGGATTCAATTCCCGCTGAAATTCGCTATCACATGTCAGTTTAGTGTGGGTCTAAAGGCTAAACACATGGTGTGTTGCAATTCACGTCGCAGTTCACTCAGTGATAAAAATTATGCATGCTCTGCAATGTCCACATTGGTCACGGAGGGATTTTTTATCACAAATATTCAGAGAGTGTTTTGACTCAATACACCATTTACCTTTGCAGGCTCACGAAAGCTTCTCGTACACCTATTCCCACAGTGTGAGATGCCTGCATAATTTTTCTCCCATAAATCCAATCAATGCACTACTCTTTCCTAGACCTCTTGTATCTTAGATGTTCCTTGATAGTGCCTGCCATGCCTTCAATGGCCAACATGACTATTACCTCAAGGAAATGAAACTCCCTTGTCATATAGCTAGATTGCACTGCTATTGTTGTTTCTTTTGAGCTAACGAAAGAGAGAAATGACTATGAATTGTGCTTTCGTTGCATAGAGCGTGAACATACGCTATGCAACGTTGTTGCAGTTATTTGGCATTATGGCACATTTTATCTCTCGACACCTACTTCCTCTGATGACCAGGATAGCAAGGTATTTGGAAGGATTTATAATTGTAAATTATGTTTTGTCCAATGCAGTGTCCTGACAAGTGTGACTTCCTGCAATAGAAAGTCATATTAACAGAACTGTTACTGTTCCTCGTAACTGCTCTGTCATGTACATGCTCAATCTGATCTGTAGGTCGAACTGGGTAATGAAGGCAATGTTCAATACATTTTACAAAGGCCATTTGGAGGATACTTCAAACCTGTGTAGCTGCTATAATAAATAATAAGTGGAAGATCACATAAGCAGATCATGTAGTGTTCTATACAAATAGCAGTGGTATGTAACTGTAATGAAGTACATACAAAATGAAAGGGGAAGTGCTGTAAAGTTTGAGTGTCAAGCTCAGATGGGGTAGTGATGATGTAGTCAGCTTGCACACGACAGGGGTGACTGGAGATTGCAGAGAGCGCCCTTTACCCTGCATTTGGAACAAACAATTCCTGCCAATGGAAAACCACAGACGTAGTGAACATTTGCAAGTATGTAGTTACAAGTTTGCATGTGAATGTCTATGGCAGCCGGGTAACCTCAAGAAAAGTTAAATACTTCAAAATTAGGGATATAGGTGCCCATAAGAGGCACTAAGGCTGCCATTTGAGGCATATATAAGAATCAAAGATTGTCCTTTAGGCTGCTCCCCCCGCCCCCAATACAGGCTCAAATAATAAGCTCTCCCCTACCCCCAATACAGGCTCAAATAATAAGCTCTAATGCTGTGCATCTGAGGATAAAGTATGATTTCCTTCGGGACTCAACCCACTGAATCCCCCTTTATTGTGAAATTCAGATTGTTTTCACAATAAAATGGCTTGAGGCAGGTTGCATAGATGAACAGCCAGCAATTAGCCCACTCAGTTGCTCATAAGTTAGTAATGTATGATAACGACATCACTTACATGAAATGGCATATTTAAAGGTCTCAGTCTCTGGTAATCTCGCAATGTTAGCAGAGTGATGAGAAGAAGGCTTGGTTGGGGAAGTAAACAATGTGGCTATCAAGCTTTAAGAATTGGAGATTAAATATCTCAAGAAACGTGACGCACGCTTTTTTGTTAGGCAGTCTGTAAGTAGCAAAGCAGCTGTATATAGTTCCTCTTTCTGTTATTTCAACGACGTCGATTTGTGTAGAGTGACAGGAAATTCTAAGGCATGTGTGTTAGCTCATCAACTTAACAAATTTTTAAGAAAGTGTTAGGCAAAAATGTTTGCCAGTGCACTAATTGCAGCTGCTACATTACAGCGCAAACTTCCATGAACAACCTTACAACCTCAACACATAGAAATTGTGCTCATTGTTGGAATCCGTCAGCCAAAAAAAAAATATATGGAGGAAGTTCTTGAAATGCCACAGCATCTCGGAAAGAAAGTTGAGATAGTTTAGCGCCAAGCATGTGATAGTGTGCATCAGGTGACCCTTCAGAAACAATAAAAACTTGCCAGGCGTGACAGGTCACATGATTTGCCTTGAGGGACACAAGAAAACGTGGAAGCAAACAAACATGCTGAGGCACTATCAGCTCCATAAGGTTATCTCAACATATAAGCAAACGCATCATAAACGCGCATTCACGCTGCGACGTTTTATTCACACATTCATCAGCTCACTCCCAGGTCTGTTCCTCCTTGGTGCAAATGACACTTGGGAGAACTTACTGAAAGCTCATACTCGTCTGCTCTGATGCTCTGAGCAGCATGAACCCACTTGTGATAACAATATCCGGCCATACTTACTGATACAAGTTTAAAAACACAGTTATTTCCATTCGCCCATAATTATGGTAGCAATAATTTCCACTAGCTTGCAACCACATACACTGCCACAAACACTGGAGTTTACAATGTGCTCATAGGCACACTGCCTTTCACTCACACTTATCTTCAATCATGCATCTTGCCATTACTTGCTCTTTGCACTTCTTGCAGGCCACGGTGGTGCAGTTGGTTCTACAGTGTATGTTTAGAGGGGATAACTGAGGTGTGATAATGGAAGATATGTGTCTTTCATTGAAACCATCAGTGTGCTTTAATGAAAATGCATGTGTTACTCCATCTGGATGACGTGGACATTGTTACCTGGTAGGCAATGAAGCAATGATGTGCAGCAACAGTCTGTGATGGTACCCATATATATATGTGTATGTGTGTGTGTGTGTGTGTGTGTGTGAAATTCCTGTAAGAGGATCTGCTGTAATAAGAACAAATGTCATGCATCTGTCGTAATGTCAAATAGTTTTCATATGTAAGGCTAGTAAGGTACAGGGGCGCAGTTCTTCCATAAATCACGTGATGAAAAGTGTTTCCCAGCAGACATTGTATGTTGTTGCTTTTTCACAATAACTACACAATTAATGCCGCTACATTAAAATGCATAATTGTGTCTATCATCACGAACACCCTAAAGGCCATGAATGTGAGCTAGTTGGTACAAATTCATGGGTGAAAAACAGTGTAAATACGGACAAGGGAAGAACACAAGACCACACACGTCCTGTGTTCCTCCTTTGTCCGTGTTTACTTTGCGTTTTCTTCGCACACGGACCACGACGGAATTCAGGTCCAAGCAACAAATTAGAAGCCAAATAATGCATACAACTGCCACAACAAGAGTCACCCTAACAGAAAACTTACTGTGAAATGCGAAGCTGAATTCAGCAGTTAACAAATAACATTGTGCTGCTATTACCGGCCAATGAAAGTATGAGGCCGACAGGGAGTATGCGCACAGTCAGTCTCGCACTCACTGGGGATTTCACTGCAATTCACACAATCTTGTTAATCCACAGTTGCTTATATTCCTACTGACGTGTGAAACGTAGGTAGATGTGGATGAATGGGTGCAGTTAAGCAAGTGCAATAACTTTTGCAGTATCTACACATTCCCAACACCTTGAGAAAATACACAGGTTACACAGAGTAAGCACATAGGTTTATAATCATTTCTAATAGCAGAGATTAAAAGCTATGCGAAATCCTGCAACATTACTTCAACTACACTGTACTGATTCTACAAATAGCTGCACAAAATGGAATTAAAAATTAAATAGAAGTCACTCACTGCTTATCTACCTGCCTTACTGAAGTCTCCCCGAGCTTGGCGCGCATACATGTAAGGTCCTGGAAGGTGGTCTCCAGAGAACGTGTGAAGGTACGTGGTTCTGCAAGCAAACGATACAGCATTTGTGTCAAATGGCGCAACTTGCAGACAAAAATTCACAGAGAAAAAGAGTATAATAAAGTTTAATTTGGCATTTTAAAATCACATATTGGCATTGCTCATAGGTGGACATTTATTTAAACAAGTAAACAGTGCCTGCGTTAGCACTGCAGCACCAATATTAACTAGAAAAAGACATGATAACATAGTGGCACCTTTTTCAAAGAAAATGAGTGCGAATAATGCACTTGCGTTACAGTATCTTTCTCTTTATCAATCAGGCCAAAAGCGTGCCTATTATTAACAGTACCAAGCCATACTCCGTCTTTGTGCATGTCACCACATATGAAAGAAGGCACTCGGGCTCTTCTATGTTCACAAACTGATAGGAGCGCAGTTCAAGGCCGTCCACAAATATCTGCAGAAAAAACAAGCCTCATAGCATTGGTGTACATCGGGTCACAAATGTCGATGTACGCCATAGGCGTCAAGTTCGATGTTACTGAATCATCCGTGCACGCTTGCGTGACACGGGTCATTTATTTCCTGCACGCTATTAGCTGTGAAGTAATATGCTGGCCCAGTATCGTGGAAGTGAACCGCATCAAAGCCGGTTTCCTCGCCAAGAGCGGTGGTAAGGGCCCGAAGAACGCCATCGGCTGCATGGACGGGTCGCATATCCAGATCCTAACCCCCAGCGAATCGCACAGTCTTATTTTAATCGAAAGAAGTGGCCGTCCATCATCCTCCAAAGAATATGTGACAGGAGCAAGTTCCTGAATGTTTTCATCGGCTTTCCGCGATCGGTGCACGACGCCGGGTAATTAAGGGAAAGCCGTTTTTCGAACGTGCAGCCTCGGAATGTGGCGAGAACTACATTCTTGGGGACAGTGCGTACCCCTTGATGCCTTGGTTAATGACACCTTTCAGGGACAATGAGGGCTCTTTTCCATCATGGAAAAGAAACTTCAATAGACGACACTGTCAACAAAGAGTGTCAATTGAGAACACTTTTGGGATGCTTAAGCAGCGCTTCAGGAGATTGTACAATGTGGACGCCAAAAGTGTTGTGCAAAGCTGCTATATTGTCATGGCCGCATGTGTGTTACACAACCTATGCAACGACGAGAGAGGCTTCCTCCTGGAGATGACATCAGTGCCACAGGAAGAAGATGTGGGCAATGACGACTCTGAAGGGGACTTCGACTGCAGCCTGCCTGACTACAGCCGGTCTCTCCGAGAGTTTATTGCCAAAGAGCAGTGCTAGCCTGATATCTCAAGCTCTGCGATGGATCGTGATAGTAGTGTTTTTCTTAATATAGTGCCCCATATATGAGCAATGTCTTTGCAATGAAAGTGGAGCATGTAGTGCTGTTGAAACACAACTTTATTGTTGACTAGATGTACTTTGCTGCTTAGCAAATGAATCTGCTAGGCGGTCAAACCGAGCCATACGTTCTTCATGCCGCTTGGCCTTGGCCTCTTCCCATTTCTTGCGAGCTTCAAATTGCTCTGCTCTCGCCTCCTCTTGCTTTTTTTTTTTTGGCTCACCAATTTTTTCTATAGCTTCCAAGAGGGGAGTAAGCTTAGAACGGCTTTGCCGCTTCCTCTTGGGTGCTCTGCCACCCTCTGTTGGCGCTGGTAGGTCCTCAGGCCGTTCATCTGTCGTGCTTCCCCTGTTTAAAATGTACACAAGTAGATGCCACATCACTTCCACCGTTTTGCGTTAACTATATGTAAATATCTCACCCTGAGTTTCCACTTGATAGTGTTGTTGCTCCGGGCTCCAACAGCAATGTGGGGTTCACGCTGTGCTGTTTCTCGAGTATGTCAGCCAGCTCTCTGTGTGATGCACAAATTATTAAAACAGTGAACAGGCCAAGAGACAATTGCAACTTACTGCTCGTGTTCACAGCTCACACGGTGGTGCCCAGAAGAACTGTTCTCTTTTTTTGATTTTTTGTAGGAACGGTCCAACGATTTCCATTTATTTTGTACTTGAGTGGCAGTGAGGTTGCAGCTGAACTCCTCGTTCACAAGTTCCGCAAGTTTTAGCCACAAAAGCTTTCTCGTTCTAAACACAAAGAAAAAGCATAGTTTAGAGCAAAACACATGCTTAAGCTTTCTCGCAGTGGCACTCGCCATGACTTGCATCCAAGGCTGCACAGTATTTTAGTATTTTTATACGTGGAGTTTGCTGCTACCAGGTATTCTATAATCAGAATATTTGCATTTCAGCTGTCACATACTGCAAGCACTCAGAGTGGGATGAAAGTATACTAAGCTGTAGGGAACAAATACCGCAGGGTAATGGAAAACACTGCAGCAACATTGACACTAGAAATTCGAGAAACTATGGCCAGTGCCACTGTACACTACATAAGTACATTTCTCTCTTGGACAAGCTGTTATTTTGAACATGAACGATATCGTACCTTAAGGCTCTACTTCTTCCAACTAAGTCCTTCATCTCCGAGTATTTGGAGACAAAGAACTTTGTTTTGCGACTACTCCAGAGTTCTAAGTCTTCAGCGGATGCTGCAGAAAGAGTGGCTAGCGGGTGCCTATCGTCACTGTCGGCGGCGAAAGCGGGCGTCGTAGGCTGCGCTGGAGTGGGAAAGTCCTTATCGTTGGCCGCGAACCGCAAAGTGACACATTGCCCGTCTGCAAAGGCAAAGACCCACATTTGAAATATCTAAGCAGCGCATCACGACATCCCAGAATTACAAGTGGTACCTGAAACAAGCGACAATCGCAGTCTACCACTAATAAGACTCCATCTGACAGCTAACCACGTGTTTCTCGCCACCATGCAGCTAGCTTCACTTACCTGATGCCTGGTATACATAACCATCCGAGGCCTCCATGGCTGAACCATCCTGGTTGCGAAGCAGATTAACTTCCTTCTCGACACCCTGGAGAACGAGCTTCAGCGTCGTCTGCTCACGGTTGGGTGGGATGTAGCACGCCATGCCTGCACTTTCTCGGCACCTCTCCTCGGGCTGGTGCACGGCGGCCGAGAACCTGTGCAGAACTAGGCCTGCACCTTGACAAAACGAGGAAAAAAGTGCAGAGGGCGCGCGCAGCACCGGAAAAACGAGGACGACAGTGCTGCACCCTCTGAACTGGTGCAGCCGGTGCTGCCAAATCTAAGAGACCAGATGTTACGTGGCCCCAAACGACACAAGCCCACGGAACGCGACAAAGGACTAGCAATCGTTGCAGCTATGTCTGGAAGTAAAGTGAAGTGAAACCTAGCAAGCGGCTTCAAAAACGCGTCGCCGCTGAGATACAAGAGAACCTTTTGCTGCAAGCTGAATGTATGTGCACTTTTTTTTAAGCGCGCCTAGACTTGCTACTTCGACTATGCTGCTATCACATACGCATACCTTTCCGGGACGTTTGCGTTGCAATGCTTCCACACCTTGCGTTGTTGACTTGCTGCGGATTTCGCCGGAACGCAGGGCGCGCGAAATAGCGTGTGACGAAACAGTAGGCATTTCCATCTGCCTCACCGAAATAATTATTGGACGTAGTTGCGACATGGAACAGCACGTAGTATCTGGTCAACACTCAATACGTGTCCGCCGTACGCGTAGTCTAGTGAGGCAATGATTCGCAGAAAGAATCACCTGTAGCACAACATTACGGGTCTCATATGCCACACGCACCACGACACACAACACGCCAGCGCGCAGTAAATGGAAGCCACGTGAATGCAACAATACGAGGCCTCGCACACACTCAAGTTCAACAAATGGCCACAGAGGGCGAAAAAATCGACCGCGCGCTGCTGCTAACAAAGCCAGCATACTAGAATCACTTCGGGATGCTTACGTTAGTTTGAACACTTTCCGCTAGAGGCGCCGTATTAAGCGCCATGTCGTAAGCTGTTCGTACGGACGCTCCTGTGGTCGAGGCTTCAGCGACTTTGTTCGTAGCTAAGTACTTTTTTATCTTTATTAGCTAGTGTTTTGAAGTGTTTTTTGTTGCATGGAGTAGAGGCGCAAATTTTGAATTCTTGGTAAGAGTAGCAAACGTACCGGCTTTGTCTAGGCCTGGCGGCTCCCCCGTTAGGCCTAGTTGGTAGGAGGGACCTATTGATAGGCTTAGTTAATTCTTTCAGCTAGCTCCTCGGATTCTTACATGGGGTAGGGAGTGATAATTCTTTATTTTAGTTTGGGATAGCGGTCGAGGTCGGCTTTGCTTGAGTGATTTGGCGAACTTCCTCGTTGGGCCTAGGGACGTAGGCCTAGCGATGAAATCGAAGAACGTGAAGGCAGCGGGGGACGGGGAGCAAGTGCAGTGCGACGAGTGCCTGCGATGGTGCTTCCTCGACGAAACTAAGTTCCAGAATTTAGCAGACGCGGAGGGGTCTAGCTTCACGTGCAGGTCGTGCGAGGGCGTCAGGAAAGCCGTCCAAAAACTGGAAGGGAATTGGGCGGCTAAGTTCGACGAGCTTAAGGCAGACCTGAGGGAGGAACAGGAGAAGCGGGTAGCACTGCAGGCGAAAGTTGACAATTTCGTCAAGGTGGAGCAGCCCAGGCCGCGCAGTGAGTAAGGACCGTGGCCGAGCTTGAGGAAGAAAAAGAAAGGAGCGCAGAACTGGAAAGGCGGCTCGACGCGCTGGAGACGCGGGCAGCGGAGAAGGTCGGGTCAGGACAACAAAGTGCTGGCAAAAGCTCAGAAAGTAGGGTCGAACCTACAGGCGAAGTGGGAGGCAGGGAGCCAGAGCAAGCCGTCCTCAGCTCGCCGCCGGTGAAACGGCGTAGTTATAGTGAAGCTGCACAACGCGCCGCGAGTGAGGCGACGCTGCAGCCACAGGGGCGCCAGCGGCCGCAAAGGGAAGGGCAGCGGACACAGGCTGCAGTCGAACGGTTTGCACGTGGAAGGGTCCTGGTGATAGGGGACTCCAATGTGGGGAGGGCCGAACAGGGCGTGATGGCGAGAGTGAAGGTGGACGGGCGAGTACAGGTGGAGGCGCAAGCGGGCAAGGGCATGGCGGAAGCAATGACCAAGGCGCGGGAAGTAGTTGGGGTCAGCACGGAGAGCGACAGCTTGGTCATTATGCATTCTGGGCTCAATGACGTGCTTAAGGGGAGAAGCCGGGACCTTGAGAGGCACATTGAGACTGGGCTGAGTAAGCTTAGAGAGGCCTCCGGGAGGGTGCATGTGACCATATGCACTATCCCAGAGGTGCAGGGCCAGGCTTACCAGGTAGAAAGGAGGGCGGTTGAGGCCAATCGGGTCATTAGGAGTCTGAGCGGACGACTCGGGTACAGCGTGATGGAGGTCAACAGGGACGTGTACGGAACCGGCTTCCGGCCTTTTGTGCAGGATGGCATTCACTACAGTGGTGCCACTGGCAAAAGTATAGGGGGCAGGATGGGTCGCCAGGCAACAGCTTTTTTAGGGGGACCCATAGCCCTTAAAGAAGCAGTGTAGGCGTGGCCGATTCGAGACAGGAGCCAAAAACACGCAAACATCGGTACTGTAGGAGAGGCGACAGGAATAAGCTCAAGAGCCAAATTAAGTCAGACATAGGGTTCATTAACATGCAAGGTGGCATAAATAGGCTAAAATGGGAGGAAATCGAAGAACAACTAAGACAGGAGAACTTAATGGTTTATGCGTTTGTAGAGACACATCTTAGGGACATGGAACAACCGCCTTGTAACCCTGATTATGCATGGGAATACTGCAACAGAGTGCAGGGTAGCAGAAAGGGTGGGGGAATTGGAGCACTCATTCATAAAAATACAAACTGGCAAAGGGTCATACAGCAATGCAAGGAGCATTTATGGCTAAAAGGAAAAGTAGCAGGGGCGAAAACACTTCTAGGCTTTGTATACCTTTGGACAGGATCAAATGCTAAAGAGGAAAACAAAAAAATGTTGGATTGTATAGCAACTGACATCATTGAGCTAGGAAAAGGATGTGAGATAATTGTATTAGGAGACATGAATGCGCATGTTGAAGATATGGATGGGTACACAGGCTCCACAGGTAACACGCTGCTGGATATGTGTGAGAGGCTTAACTTAGTTGTCTGTAACTCTACTGAAAAGTGTGACGGGATCATAACATGGGAGGTAGGGGGTCGACACTCGACAATAGATTATGTGTTAATGTCACATAGGACGTACGATAGATTAGGAGCCATGATTATAGATGAACAGGGCTCCAGAAGTATAGGTAGCGACCACAAACGTATCAAGTTGAGTTTTAAGAGGGAAAGTAAAGCACGAACGACGCGCGAGGAAACGCCAGATGTGATTTTTTACTCGGAAGACCAAGTGGAAATAGCGGCCAAACAAATTGAAGACGAAATATCAGAGGGTACTGAAACTGATTGGACTTACCCAAAGTTAATGGGACTATTTGAGCGTGAGCGAGGTAAGGCGCGAGTCAGGAAAACAAGGCAAGGGATACGAAAACTCAAGAGCTGGTGGGATGAAGAGGTTAAGAAGGCCATAAAGAAACGTCAGGAAGCCTCCAGGGAACAAAAGTATTCCAAAAGTAAGGGAGAACCTGCAGCAGAAGTAGAGACGAAATGGGTAAACTGCATAAAATGCAAAAGGGAAGCATCCTATTTGATCAACGAGAAAATCAAGACAAAAGGGTCCCAATGGCAGTCAAAAATAAGCAATAAAAAGATAAACAGACAGCTAGAAAATTCTGGCAACATCTGAACTCCTTGGGTAATAGGACAAGCCTAGAGCTGTAAGAGCTCATATAGTAACAGCTCAAGGTACTCGGTTAGAAGGAGAGGAGGCAATGGAGCATATAGGAACCATGATGAGGGAAAAATTTACAAAACAGAGAAATGGTACATGCAGTACGTCGGAGAGGGATAGCCCGGTCAACCCACTGCTTTCGCTTGGACAAAAAGAGTGGGAAAGGGCTGAGAAGAGGGTACCAAGTAGCACATCAGCAGGTCCCGATGGTATTCCAATTACATTAATAAAGAAATTGGGCCCGAAATCTAAGACAGCATTGAGGGAGGTGGTGAGCAAAATGCTAGTGGACGGTAAAGTGCCTGACGAATGGAGGCTAAGTAGGATGAGAATGATATATAAGGGAAAGGGGGACAAAGCTGACACAAATAACTACCGGCCTATAACAGTGACGTCAGTGGTTTACAGGGTGGTTATGCAAATTATAAAGGACAGACTGCAGGCATGGGTAGAGATGAAGGGGAGTACTTGGAGTGCTACAAAATGGGTTCCGGAAGCATAGAAGGCTAGAAGGCAATCTGTTCTCGCTAACACAGTGCATTGAAATAGCTGAAAAGGAACACAGACCCCTATGACTGGCTTTTTTGGACATCAAGGGAGCCTATGACAGTGTACTTCAAGAGGGCTTGTGGGGCATTCTGGAAACTTTAGGAGTGCAAGATGGAGTAACCAATTTCTTAAAAGATATCTATAAAGGTAACCGGGTGATTATACAATGGGAAAAGCAGGTTTCGGAGCCTGTAATGTTTCGGCGGGGGCTTAGGCAGGGGTGCCCATTGTTACCTCTGATGTTTATGCTGTACCTACAAGGTTTAGAGGCAAAAATACAGCAAAGCGGACTATCATTCTTCAAACAAGGAAAATTGATTCAACAGTCATTACCAGGACTGATGTACGCGGATGATATTGTATTAATGGCTGACAATGCAGAAGATCTGCATGAATTAATGGACATATGTGGTACAGAATGAGACAGATTAGGATTGAAGTTTAGCAAAGAAAAATCAGCAGTCATGATTTTTAATGATAACATTTGCGGCGAGCATAAGATACAGGAGGCCACGCTGGAGATAGTCGATAAATACAAGTACCTTGGGGTGTGGATAAATAATGGCATTGAGTATCTGACAGAGTACGAAAAATATCTAACGACTAAAGGTAACAGAAATGCAGCGATTATGAAGAGTAGGGCACTGAGGAACTACAATAGGTACGAGGTAGTACGAGGGATATGGAAGGGGGTAATGGTACCAGGCCTGACTTTTGCCAATGCAGTTCTATGTATTAGAACAGAGACCCGGAAACAGTTGGAAATTAGGCAACGTGCTGTGGGTAGGCTCGCTCTGGGAGCACATGGCAAGACAACAAATCTGGGAGTGCAGGGGGATTTGGGATGGTCTTCTTTCGAGGGCAGAGAGGCTAGTAGCAAGATAGCATTTGAGGAGCGATTAAGAAATATGGGGGAAATTCGGTGGGCTAGGAAGGTTTTCAGTTACTTATACACGAGGAATGTTGACACGAGGTGGAGGAAGCGAACTAGAAAATTGACAAGCAAATACTTGGGCAGTAGCGGGGGGACAAGTAAGGAATCATCTGTCAAGAAAAAGTTAAGGAGACAGAGAGGGGTATGTGGAGTACAGAGATGCAAACCAAATCGGCATTGGAGACATACAGGACGTTTAAGCAAGAAATAGCCAAAGAAAATATTTACGATAACTCTAAGGGAAGCTCATTGTTGTTTGAAGCCAGGACAGGTGTACTGCGGACTAAAACGTACCGAGCCAGATACCAGGAGATAGATTTGGTGTGCGAGGTGTGTGGAGAGGAGGAGGAAACGGCTGAACACCTGATACTTGCTTGTAAACAACTTCACCCTGCAGTTGAATCTAACGGGGAACATGCATATATGCATGCAAATGAACGCACAGATGTTCGCATTTGTGATTTTAATAATACTTAAGCTGTATACATGCATTTTATAGTTAGGCAGACATAAATATATGGACAATAGCAATATTTATTTAACGTGCTGCTTAAGCACCAGTTGAATCTAACGGGGAACTATTCAAAGCTTTGGGTTTTAAAGACAGTGAAAGTAGAATAGACTTTGAACAGGTAGAAATAACTAAACGGAGACAATCTGATTGGTGGATAATATCAACGCAAAAGTAAAGGAGTAAATACATAGGTATGCATGCATATAGAACAATTAAAGGCTAGGTGGCGCGCGCCGCCACCGCCCGATTCAAAGGGTTGAGCTTCAATCATCCGTCCATCCATTATATTTTACAAACTTTCTCTTACAATTACCGCAGCATTTTTATTAGACAAAAAGAAGGCGAAATTATCATTGCTAATTATATATTGTACTCTTTGTAAGCAAGTTTATTGTTTTTTTGTAACTATAAACGCAAATAGCGTTCAGCATCATCGATCTTTTCCGTGACCTCTCGCCTCGATTTAAAATTTTTACCGGTATTTTCGAGTGCATTGCGGAACGGATTCATTCGCTCGTGCACTCAGACTGGTTGCTTCTTTTTTGCTAAAACTAGTTTATTGCGCTTCGATGTCTCGCGTTATTTAACCTGGGGTGAAGTGAAGTGTTTGCAAGCGGACATGCAAGCCCGAAAATTGGGTATCGGTCGTGATCCATTCGGAACACGTCTGCATTGAAACGGGAGTTCTCTGGTGTGGCTGACAACGGCAACGGTGAGTCGTTTAACACCGCTGCTTGAAACGTTACATAATATTCGTCTCATTAACTTACAGGCGGAGACAAGTTAACGAACTAGATCCTGCACAACATATAGCAGTCGAGATCCTCCGTTGCTGTTGCCTAAATAAACCGTTACTTGCGAGACTGTCGTTGTACGCACAAAATCGGCAAAGAAAGAGCGATATCGGAACGCGCGTCTCATTTTTCATATTATTGTAGCCGTGGGCATAGGTGACTGGGTAACCTCAACAATATACATATAAAACTTTTTTTCGAGTCCGCCGGCAACTTCTTTCATCCACAAAACCGAATAATCCTTTTGTAAAATGGTGTGAAAGTACAGAATGTAATGTATTAAACATTTGCAAGCGTGATAATTCACTGATATTTCGTATTTGTTGGTTCCAAATGTTAATAATAATAATAATATTTGGGGTTTTACGTGCCAAAACCACTTTCTGATTATGAGGCACGCCGTAGTGGAGGACTCCGGAAATTTTGACCACCTGGGGTTCTTTAACGTGCACCTAAATCTAAGCACACGGGTGTTTTCGCATTTCGCCCCCATCGAAATGCGGCCGCCGTGGCCGGGATTCGATCCCGCGACCTCGTGCTCAGCAGCCCAACACCATAGCCACTGAGCAACCACGGCGGGTAGGTTCCAAATGTTCTTGCTGTTCAGTTTGGTTTACCGTAGGGCATTTATTTTTGCAGTAGTGAAGCAGTGCATCACGTTCCTGCAGAAAAATAATGCATCAGTTCTAATAGCTTCATGACTTTCATGCATTTGATTGTGGAACCAGCAGTGTGATTTCTTCCAGTGTATAAATGAACGCACAGATGTTCGCATTTGTGATTTTAATAATACTTAAGCTGTATACATGCATTTTATAGTTAGGCAGACATAAATATATGGACAATAGCAATATTTATTTAACGTGCTGCTTAAGCACCCTGGAACAGACAGGGTACATTTGCATGTGTTCTGTAGTCGCAAACCATTACAATATATATGTCACACCTTTTTGCATTTCACATTGTAAAATTGTGCTTTTTCAATTTCTGATTCAGTCGAAATTTCTGTTCCAGACATGCAGTAATGAGGATGGCACCAGTATAAAGCAACACACTCCACATACTTTACAGAAGCTGCTGCCTGCTACAACAAGGCCATTGTGTGGACATTGGCTGCTACTACAAGGTAAACAACATGTGGTTCAGAAATAAATATGCCTGATATATGCTGTATTGGCTTGCTAGTCTTGAGATACATGTCATTTGTTTACTGCAGAAATGAATGTTTGTTCATGTTTATGGTTCAGTATAATTGGTTCGAACATAAAAGAAAACACACATGAGTTTGGCTAATCTGTGCTGTATCTCATGTGTCACCTTTCTGCCCCAACAGAGTCCATGCCAAGCATATCTTGGTCATCACAGGAGCTTCTATCCGCACCAACAGAAAGGGGTTGGAGCCGAATTTGCAAGGCTTTTACACCACGAACAAAGAAGCGCATGCAGAAGAATTTTCATGAGATATCAAGTCTGCAGATCACTGTGTCAAGACTGAAAAGAGCTTCAGCCACCATTCCACCAGCACGGACAAATTGGCTGAGTCATCCAGGTAACTCAAAAAGGACTTTATAGAAATTCTTCGTCTTCAGATGCACCCGCAACTTCTCATCAAGCACGGACGACGCTGGCCAAAAGAGTTCCGTCAGTTTGCCCTTAATCAGCTTCCTCGCTATGTCAATTCTCTTTGTGCCAAGTGTAATTTTTCTTCTATAAATGCAAGCTTTTTCACTGCCCATTCTCGTTAGAGACCATTCATCCTCATCCAAACATAAAGGTAAACCAATTCTTCGCTGATACTTAATACCAGTCACTGTCTAGTAGCATAACATATCTGTAGCAGTACCTTTTAGCGTATGTTGTCATGCACAATTCCTCTCCTGAAATAGCTGATGCAACATCGACATGTGTCTTGCATTAACCTACGCACCGTTTCCTATGCACCATTTTACTTTTCTTGATGTTTTTGGCCTTCAATGCATGCACAGCAGGGGGGCTTCTCTGTTGAATGCAAGCTTTCTCATTTTCCATGTTCCTCGTCTCGTTGATGATTGCTCTTCATCCTCCATAGCCTGGGTCTTTGCGCAAGCTACACTGAATGATTGATTGCAGAATCTGGTTTTGCTGCCCCACTTGGTCAGCCGCCATGTTACATTTCTCGGATGTGGAGGCCTGGTCAGTTGCATTGGTAAGCAGTCCCTCGAGGTAAGCATTTGCTCCTGCAGTCCGCACAGCAAAATAGACTCCCAGTATACACGCACCGTAACTGGTGCTCCCGTTTGTTCTTTCCTGCTGCAGCCATGGGCAAATTGCACTTGTGGCCTACCTCGGCCATGATTTGCTCAGAACGGAGACAAGCATATGTGCTTACATGGTTCGAAGTGTATGAAGTTGATACCCACATGGGTGGAAAGGCCCGCAAAAATGGCTGCCGTAGGTGATGCCCACGAAAGCGACTTGTCCATATTGAGACAAAGTGGGACACCAAATGTGAGCCACACATTAGCGGCCCTTGACAGAAAAGAAACATGCAGGTTGGAAAGGTGTTAACGCTAAAATGACGGATAGTCCATTTCGCTGTGTTGGTTGCGGCAGCAGATGCCTGCATCACCTGATTGCTTCGCAATGGAAGCTGCTCATCTACAACGGCAACTGTCGGTTCAAACAGGTGCGACGCTCTGTCCAATCTGTTTGTACTGCTGGTAGTCGCTCGTTACCAGACCACCACATGTGACGAAGGCAAGCATTATGCCTGTAAGTAGGCAGCTGAATGTATCCTAAGAGACCCGTGTATGTGAATGCTCACTGTTAATATAATATAATAATATTTGGGGTTTTACGTGCCAAAACCACTTTCTGATTATGAGGCACGCCGTAGTGGAGGACTCCGGAAATTTTGACCACCTGGGGTTCTTTAACGTGCACCTAAATCTAAGCACACGGGTGTTTTCGCATTTCGCCCCCATCGAAATGCAGCCGCCGTGGCCGGGATTCGATCCCGCGACCTCGTGCTCAGCAGCCCAACACCATAGCCACTGAGCAACCACGGCGGGTGTTCACTGTTTCCATATGGTTTGTAGCCAATGTATAATGTATTCTCTGAACCTCATGCATTGATTGATTGCTGTTTAATTTCGCTGTTATTTTACTTGGTTACGGTCGCCGTGTCATGTTTTTCGAATATGGCGGCTAGGTCAGTTGCATTGGGAAGCAGTCTCTCAAAGTAAGCATTTGCTCCTCCAGTCCACACAGTGACAGTGGCTCCCAATTTACACACAGTATGATTCGTGTTCCCCGTTCAGCCTCTCCTGCTGCAGCCATGGACAAATTGTGCCTGTGGCCTTTCCCGGCTGTGATTAAGCATGAACGGAGACCAGCACATGTGCTTACATGGTCCGACGTGTATGAAGTTGGGTGGAAAGGGCCGTAAAAGTGGCTGATGAAGGTGATGCCCGCGAAAGCAACGTGTCCATATTGAGACAAAGTGGGGCACCAAGTGTGAGCCACAAATTAGCGGCCCCCGAAAGAAAAGTAACGTGCAGGTTGGGAAGGAGTTAAGGCTAAAATGCCGGGTAGACCATGTCACTGTGTTGGCTGCGGCCTGGTTCACCCGACTGCTTCGCAATGCAAGTTGCTCATCTTTAACGGCGACTGCCGCTGCAAACAGGCGGCACACTCTGTCCAATCTGTATGTGCCGCTGGTTGTCGCTCGTTACTAGACCGTCAATCGAGACGACGACGGTGAGCCGTTTACGAGCTCGCGTCAAAGATTCCAGCGTATCTCGACATACGAATTTTATTTCTGCTATTGCACGAGAATGCATACACTGCTTGTCTTCTGCCAATAAAGTCGCACGTTCTGTTCACTCACTTGTGGCTTGTTTGTATGGGCGTCAGTAGAGGCTCTTCGGTCTCCTGGCAATTACAACGCACCGGCAACGCGGCAGCTGAGGCGTCGAGGCATGCCGCATAGCCGGCGGGGCGAGTACGGCGCGTACGAGTGGATACAAGCGTACACGACCGGCAAAAAGCGGCCATATTGAATTATGCTCTAAAGAAATGCGCATTTTCGCTTCCTGTTTTAGCCGCGTTATCTGGCGTCCACCTAGGTCAGTTCCATGCGCTGCCGCTGCTTATTTTCGAACCACTGCGGAAGGCACAGTTTCCCTTCTCTAAAGTTGTTCTTTATTCTATGACAATACTTTGGCTGCGGCTATTACCGCCATTGGCTTATAGCACGCCCCAAGGCACTTTCGAGTTTCGGTTTCGAATGACAGCGTCGGCGATGCGGCGAGCGCTAGAGTGAGGTTGCGGCTGCAGCTCGCGCAGGCGCAAGTGCTCGAGGGGCGGCTTAGCTCCACGGCCACGTGGGAGCTTCAAGGTCCGGTAAAACGCTAGGCTAGGAACGCACGAGCACGACGCTCGAGGGAGACCAGGCCGCGTCGACGACACCGACGCGGGCCGAAATGGACTCCTGCCGACCGAGTCTACCGAACCCCATGCTTTTCATGGGCGGCCCAGCCCAAAAACCACCCGAATCTCAAGATATGGAGGAGGATCGCTACAGCAGCTCCTCCGGCACCGAGGTCACCGGAGACGGAGAGCTCGCGGCGACCGCCATACAGCAAGACTAGCCCAGTACCTCAGGTACGCAAAATTTCGACAACTGGCAGATTTACTACTCTAAACGCCAGAAGAAACTACAGAAGAGCGGATCCCGGAACGCCGCCACTTTGAATAAGAAGAAAGCCCCGAGCGGGGAGACCAATAGCAAGATGGCGTCGTCCGCCTCGGCAGAGGGTGGCGCGAACGCGAAGACAGCTGGAGCAGCAGCTGCGAGCAAAGGTCAACGGCAGCCGAGACAAAGGTTACCGCCGCTCCCAAAGGACGACGCGAAGAATATAATACGCCCGAGGAACGGCCTACCTGTCGCGTGGTTGGTGCCGCGCGGGGCACGAGCATGCAGGGACGCACCGAAACGTACAGCCGCTTGCTTGGACACCAAGGGAATGATCCCCCATTTATTGGGCCCGAACATATATAGAGACACACACACACAGGGGGCGCCACACTCTGGTGGCAGCCTAACAAATGGGGCTGAACAGTGGCGACCTCTACATCTCCCCCTCGAAGCATTGGAGGTTAGACGGGAGAGATTCAGGAAGCCAAACACATTAAAAGTTTCACAAGTTCAAACGGCGCGGGGGAACAATAGGCCGGCCGTAACGTGTTCGTGTCACACCGTCACTGCAGTCCCTGGCTGCACGGGACTGTTGCACAGACTGTCCGAGGGGGACCGTCGATTCCACGATGTTGGCAGGCCGAGGTTTCTTATAGGGAACTTGCTGTAGTGGTGGTGGTTCCTCTCCGGAGGCAGTAGGCCCAAAACGCCCAAAAGGTTGCGCTGTAGGGCGCCACCTCGCTCCGTTTCGACCACGTAGCTTCTTGGTCTTTGCCCCGGACTGAGGACCCTAGCCTGCACTTGATCAGGTCGCACCTAGACACGCTGTCCTGTTTGGAGTGGAGGCAAGTCTCGAGCTCCACGATGCCTGTTGTAGTCGTCGGCCTGCTTCTGCTTGTAAGTCGCATACTTGGCGACAACTTCTTTCATTGGGGGCCAGTTGGGACATAGCTGGGAGCCTTGCTTTGGAACTCTGGTTCCGAGTTGACGTCCCATAAACAGCTGGGCTGGACTAAAGCCGTTGACTCCTGGAGTGTCCCTATAGCTGAGCAGAGCCAGATAAGGATCCTTAGACTTGCGAAACAGGTCCTTGATAGTACGCACCATCCTCTCCGCCTCACCGTTCGACTGAGCGTAGTGTGTACTGCTGGTCCTGTGGTTAAAGCCGTATGACGCTGCAAACGCCGCGAACTCTTGCGACGAGAACGGTGGGCCGTTGTCTGACCTGACTTCTTGCGGGATTCCATGGCGGGCAAAGATGGATTTGAGAGCGTCAATGACTGCCTGAGCTGTCGTGCTCCTCAGGGTCACCACCTCAGGGAACCTTGAGTAATAGTCCACCACCAGGATGAACGTCTGGCCAATGAGGTGGAACAAGTCCATTTCAAGGAATTCCCAGGGATGTCCCGGTAGGGCCGTGGAGAGCAGGGGCTCGGCAAAGTTCACACGGGTGGAAGCGCACTGTTCACAGTTGGCAACGAGAGAGGCGATGTCTGTCGAGATACCGGGCCACCAAACTGACTCCCAAGCTAGGGCTTTGGTCCTGTTGATGCCCTGATGACCTTCAAGCAACAGCGTCAAGACCGCTGGCCGAAGGCACGATGGGATGACTATCCAGGCGCCTTTTAGCAGAACACCGTCGCAGACAGAGAGCTCGTCTGCCACCGAGGCGTACTTTGAAAGGTGCAGTGGTATCGTGGTCTTTTTAGGCCAACCATTCTGGCAGTAGGAACCGAGGGCTTTGCACTCGCCATCGGAATCTTGTGCCTGTCGCACGTCTTTGAGGCTGAGTGGCAAGACTTCCGACGTGCAGCCGACTACCTGTGCTGCAAAAAGTTCGATAGTGTCTAGAGGAGTGCGTGGCTTGTAGGTGATGCGCGACAACGTATCAGCTGTGGCTAGCAGCTTTCCTGGCACGTGCAGCATACGGAACTGGTATCGCATAGTCTTCAGCCGTAGTCTCTGAATACGAGGCGGCAACATGTCCAGTTCCATCTTGCCCAGAAGTGAAACGAGTGGCAGGTGGTCAGTCTCCACGTCGAGGGGGATGCCACGGACGAACTCATCGAACCTTTGGATAGTCCACGTCGTTGCCAACGCTTCTTTTTCAGTCTGGCTGCAACGGTGCTCGGTATCGGTCATTGACCTCGAAGTGAACGCGACTGGGCGGCGCTCTCCTGAGGGTTGCGTCTGTAGCAAAACTGCGCCGAGTCCGAATGAGCTTGCGTCAGCAGACACCGTAGTGGCGTACGACGGGTGGTACTTGGCCATGCACCTGTCTGACGTCAAGAGTTCCTTGATTTTCTCGAATGCTGCCTCTTGCTCGTGCTGCCACACCCAACTCGCAGACTTTTTCAGTAACGCTCTGATGGGAGCTGTGACGTCCGAGATGTGTGGCAAGAATCTGGCAAGATGGTTCACCATTCCGAGTAGTCTTCTAACGCCAGCGATGTCCGTTGGAGCTTCCATGGCTTTGAGTGCTTCGACCTTGCCCGGATCTGGCCTGATGCCCTGTGCTGAGACAACTCCGAGGAAGGAGACCTCGGGTACCCCAAAACGACACTTGTCCTAGTTCAAGGTGATACCTGCTTTTGCAAGGCGAGATAGCACCTGGCTCAGTCTGGCGTCATGTTCCTGGTGGGTGCGTCTAAAAACCAAAATGTCATCTATCATATTGGCGACTCCGTCTTGGCCCTCCAGGATTCTTGCCGTCTGCTTTTGGAAGTACTCTGGTGCGGAGGTGATGCCAAAGGGGGTGATGCAGAAGCAGTATCGGCCATATGAGGTGATGGATATCGTAAGCTCTTGGGAGCCTTCAGAGAGCTTCACCTGGTGGAAGCTTGCGGTCGCGTCTAACTTCGTAAAAACTGTTGCATCGCCGAGGAGGCCAAGGACTTGCTCGACAGTTGGCAGAATATGTCGTTCGCGGAGGACGACTTTGTTTAGTTGAGTCAAGTCAACGCAGAGGCGGTAGGAACCATCGCCGTTCCGGACGACGACGAGACCCGAGCACCATGGTGTTGGCTTGTCGACCCTACGGATCACGCCTGCGCTTTCCAATTTGTCGAGCTCGCGGCGGACTATCTCGAGCAGCGGGATGGGGATCCTGCGAGGCACGCTTAGCGAGAAAGGTACAGCATCGGGTTTCAACCGGATGGTGTACTCGTCCTTGAGAGTGCCCAATCCATTAAAGAGCTCGGCGTGCAGCATCGCTTTTGAAGTCTTGAGTTGATCGAGAAACCGAACTACTTGGAGGGCTTGGAGCGCCGGCAGTCCCAGAAGAGGCACAGTGAGAGGCTGGATCACGTAGGGACGCTGACAGCTTGCTTTCCCTTGCCACTTAAGTCGCGCTACATACGAGCCCAGCACGCGCAGTGGCTGTCCTCCCGGGCCCGTGAGCAGAGTGTCGACTTGGTCAAGTTTGGCAGGCAAGGTAGGAAAGTCGCTGGGAACAGCAGATACTTCGGCTCCGGAGTCAACCTTGAACTGCGCTGTGTGGTCGTCAACGGTGACATCGACGAACTTCGCCGAGGCGGGCGTCGCAACGGCGTTCAGGTGAACTGAGCTTAGCTTGTACTGTTTGAACTTCCGCGAGCGGCATACTTCGGCGAAGTGGCCTTTCTTTTTGCAGAAGTTGCAGGTGGAGCGACGGGCCGGGCAGTCTGAACGTCGATGAGGCGCGCGGTCGCAGAATTGACATCGGGACGGCTCGCATGAGCGTTCTGCTTCCGGCTGCGGCGAACGAGGCTTAGCGCCGGAGCGACGACGAGAGGGGAACTTGTTAGCGTTGGCGGCGTCGAGGTTGAGCTCGTGGGAGTGCTCGGTGCGTCGGCGTCTGTCGGCGTCTTCGGATTGACGGGCTTGCGTCCAGGCGTCCTGTAGCGTCAACTTCGCGTTCCGGCACAGCTGGTCCGAGAGACGCGAGTCGCGGAGGCCGACGACGAACCGGTCGCGTACGAACCTTTCCTCGACAGCAGCAGGCGGACAGTTACAGCGCTCAACCATCTTGCGCAGTTCTGCGTAGTATGTGTCGACGCTTTCGTCGGGCAGCTGAACGCGTCTGTGGAACCGTGACGATTCGTAAAGCTCGTTTTCCGGGTGCACGAAGTGCTCAGTGAAGCGGGTGGCAACGACTTGGTATGAAGCGAGCGACTGGGCGTCGAGTGAGAAAGTCTCGAGAAGCGGGCGGGCCTCCGGGCCCATGCAGTACAGTAGCGAGCGTACCTGGATGTCTTCCGACGCTTGCGTCAGTCCTGAGACCGCTGCGTAGTCTTCGTAGCGGCTGAGCCATGTCGCCCACGTTGCCGGGTTCATGAAGTCGAACGGTGCCGGTGGCTGGAAGTTGACGCCGTAAAGTTTCGGCGGCTCGCCGGTCTCGAGTGACATCTTGGTGCGTTATCCGGCCACTTCTGACACCATGTCGCGTGGTTGGTGCCGCGCGGGGCACGAGCACGCAGGGACGCACCGAAACGTACAGCCGCTTGCTTGGACACCAAGGGAATGCTCCCCCTTTATTGGGCCCGAACATATATAGACACACACACACACACACACAGGGGCCGCCACACTCTGGTGGCAGCCTAACAAATGGGGCTGAACGGTGGCGACCTCTACACTACCAATCAGAGAGCTAAAAGCGACCGAGGTTGCAAGAGCTATCGTAAAGGCATGCAACGGCAAGTTCAAAGAAGACGACGTCACTGTCAGACTAGGAACGGGATCCAACATCGTCATCACAAGTACCTCAAACGAGGAAGCAGCGAAGACGATGCTGGGGATGACTAATCTACAATTTAGAGGACATACCTACGAAATCAACAAGTACGTGGCTCTACCGGAAACGTCAGGCGAGCCGTTATACATGGCATCGACGCAGGGACCTCGTCGGAAGAGCTCAAAGCAAGAATCAAGGTACGCGCGCAAGGAGTCACAGTACTCACGGCAAGAATGCTAATAATAATAATAATAATAAACTCTTTTATTATTTCTATAAAACCAAATACATTCATCAGGCCTGCCAAAGCCACATTGGGCTTGACTGGCAGAGCGTGACAGGCAGCGTACAAACTGTTACAATATCGAAAAAAAAGAGAAGAAGAAAAAAGAAAGAAAGAAGTAGAGATACAGGAAAGAGATAAATGTATATACATACACTGATACACACATTGTACTCATTTATAACAGGTGTATGTATATGCACATATACAGGTTTGAAAAGACATCTGGCGCGTACAAGTAGCAACATGCCTCATGATTACTTTGTGTGGCACAAAATAAATAGATGATTATAAATAACAAAATGAGTCAAAAACCACAAATGTTTCAGTAAAAGCTGTGCGGGAACAAACTTTCTGATCATATTTTTCTTCAAAGCCACTCTGTGGGCGCAATACAGGAGGAGGTAGGCGAGGTTTATTTCTTTACATGTTATAGCCGCTTAAATCCGCACGCTTTAGTGCTTTCTTGAGCTTGTATTTTGATGCTGACTGCAGCACGTTACGGGGTAAATAATTAAACAGCGCAGGAACATAGTATTCGCGCATTCTCTTGCGGTATTTCGTTGCACAGCGAGGTATTTGATAACGCCATTTGGGTCTAAGGCTACGGGGAGTTACATATGGTACTTTATAACGATTGTCCCAGAAATGTCTCAGGGCTATTGTGTGCAGCAGAACCGAAGAATAATCTGGCATGGATAATGCCTTAAAAATATCGGAGTTGCCTTCAAGACACAAGTCATATTCTATAACTTTTAAAAGGGAGCGCATTAGTGCGTTAATTCTTTTTTGATAACGAAGAGCACAATGTCCGTAGGCAGTAATTCCGTATCGGACAACACTGTAGCACAACGCATGCGCGGTGGTTTTCCTGACTGATATGGGCATGAGGTGACGGATTTTATAAAGTAAGCAAAGCACTGAGCGAATCCTCTGACAAACATAAGAAACATGCGATTTCCATGACAGATCGCTGTCAAAACGCAAACCGACATACTTTACGGATGATGTGTAGTTGATAGGGGCGCAAGAACATGGATTACAATGTGAATTATGTAATGTTACTTCCCTAGTCAAGTGTACTCTCGTTAATGGACTGCGAAAGCAGACAAGTTTGTTTTTAATACGTTAATGTCGATTAAATTTGTGGTGAACCAGTCCATTGCCTTCGTTGCTGCTTCTTGTAGATGAGAAGCTGCATCAGAATATTGACTTGCATGAGACACTAACACTGTATCGTCTGCATACTGAAATATCGTAATGGGGACTTCTTTAGACAGGTCATTAACGTAAATGTTAAATAGGAGAGGGCTTAATACAGAACCTTGTGGAACACCGGCTTTGATTGGAGAAAGGCTGCTGTGAAAGTTTTGAACTGAAACGTACTGAAACCGGTCCCGGAGAAAATTATCAAGAAGTGACAGAAACAAACCACGGAATCCCATCAAAGAAAGCTTTGTTAACAGCAAGTCATGGCAGACACTGTCAAATGCCTTGCTTACGTCAAGAAACAATGCGCACGCTACCTGGTTAGTTTCGAAACAGAGGTTAAGGAAATCAGAAAAATCATCCAAAAGTGCCTGAGTGCCTTTGCCTTTTATAAAGCCGTATTGTTGCGGTGATAACATGTTGTTAGTATCAAGGAAGCTATTCATAGAGAACAGCATGTGTTTCTCTAAAATTTGTGCTATGCAAGGTAAAACTGATATGGGGCGGTAGTTTTCAACTTTGCCTCGAGATCCTTTCTTATGGAGTGGTATGATGATTGCCGTTTTCAGTCTGATTGGAATAAAGCCGCATGACAAGATGTGATTAATTATTGCTATCAAAACGTCCTCTATGTAGCTGTAGTTTCTTCGAAGCTCTATGACAGAAATGCCATCGGCACCTACGGACTTGTTGAGTTTAAAACTACAAAGAATCGTTTTCAGATCACAATCAGTCAGCAACGGTAGATAAGCCGATTGTGGGTTACTTGTTTTTAATGTACATGTATCCGGGTGTGGTCTAGAAAAACCCGATATTCTAGAAAAGAAATCGTTGAAATCATTAGCTATACTCTGGCTATCAGATGAAAAGTGGCAAAGGAAGTAGTTATCATTGCGTAGCTTTTTACCTACACCTCTGATGTCATTTATTAGGGACCAGGTTTTACGGCTATCAAACCGGGCATTCGTAAACTTGTTGCGAAAGTGATTGCGTTTAGCAAGGCGAATAGCTGCATTAACCCTATTTCTGCAAAATTTAAATTTTAACCGAAGTGTCTTGCAGTAAGGGGCTCGGCGACAAAGACTCCAAAGCATATCTTTTTCCTTTATAGCAGCAAGAATTTCTGCTGACATCCAACCATCATTAGCGCTGCGCTGTTTAAACGTTATAATTCGAGTGGATTCTCTCCTGAAGTTATCAAAAAGGGCAACAAATTTTTCATAAGTTTCCGACGGGGGCACGGTTGATAGAAATTTGTGCCAATCATAATGTTTCACTAGTCTATCAAATAACCTTGGATCAGTTATTGAAATTTCTGTCTTGGACGCGCTAGAAGCAATAGTGACAGATGGCTGTGTTAAAGAAGTACATACGATATAGTGATCAGCTAGTTTTGTTTGAACTACTGTGGAATTAATAACTAGATTACATGACCGCACATTTATGTGGTCGATACATGAAACCGTAAGGCTATCCGCCAAAAATTCTTCGCGTGTGGCACAACGGATTGTTGTTTCTAAGCCCCATTTTGATATAGTGTCAAGGTAATCACTGACAAGTGCCTTCGTAGGACAGAGTGTGTCTATATTTATATCGCCTATCAGGCACACATGTTCATCTAGTGAAAGTGATGATAAAGCGGTATCTAGCTCAGAAAGAAACAACCGTGTATTGAAGCGCGGAGGGCGATAAACTGCAAAAATGGCAACTGACAGCTCAGGAGTGCTCAGGCGAAGCGCTACTGCTTCAGCGTGAACGAAGGAAACAGTTAGTTCCGAAACTGACCACTTATTTTTAATAAAACAGCGATGCCTCCCCCTTTTCCTACAGGACGTGTGTATGTAAACATCTGATAGTCTGGCAGAGTATATTGCACAGTACATTCCAATGGGTTGTTTATTTTTGTCAAGACGAAAACATCAAAGAAAGAGCGGACACTTGAGGTTGCAGCGACGAAATGGTCCCAATGTTTCTTAATGCTACGTATATTGACATGGCTTATTCGCAAAGCATTTCCTTGTGGCTCAGATAAAAATGTCTTAGCTTCGGAAAAGTTAGTAGTGACACGAAAGCCGCAACTGTGCATATTCAAACAATTTTATCAAGATTGGACTTCCTATCGATTCTGAGCAGTGACGCCCCTTCTGACTTCTTAGCAAAAATTCTGCCGTTTCTTGTCCAGCAAAATTTATAATTTGTTTCCTTGCTCTTTAACCGTGCCATCCGAAAGAGCTCTCGGTTCTCACGAGTTAAATTGTCATTAAAGTACAGGCGTGGAAACACTCCCAACTGCGCCAGACTAGACAGAGCTCCGCGTGCCTCGAACCATGTCTGTTTCGCAGCGAAGCTCTGCAACTGGACCAGAATAGTGGGCGGGGTGACGTCTTGACTGCGCAAACGGTGAATGGCGACAATGTCAGCTGCTTTGAAATCAGATATTTTCAATTTCACTGCAAGTTCCGAAATGAAGGAAGTCAAATTTTCATTAGATTTAGTTGGAAGGCCGTGAATTTCAAAATTGCATCGGCAACTGTATTGTTCCAAATCATTCAGCCCTGTGTTTGCTCTATCAAGTTGCTCCGCCTGGGTAGTCAGCGTTGACGACAGAGAGACAACCTGGCTACGAAGCTCTGTTATTTCTGATTTGGTGGTCGTAACGAAGGATGTTACGGAGTCATATTTAGCGGAGAGAAAATCAACAGATCTCTGCATTTCCTCAACAGCATCTGAAATTCTAGCGCAGGCCTCCCCAAACGTCGACAGCTCACCCACTTTCACAGCGAGCGTACTGACAGTTGTGCACAACTTGTCAAGCCTCTCGTTCACAGACTTCAACTGCTGCGCGATAGTACTGTCCGCATGAGCAACGCCTCCAGAGGACTGGCTCCCCGTGCCGCTTTTGCAAGCGGGACAGTGCCACGTTTCGCGTTTCGCGTTTCGCTAGGAGAGTCAGAAACGGCGGTCATCACTTTCGACGGCCCAACCATACCCAAGGACGTGCTTTTCGCCGGCGGGGAATTCAGATGCTACCCGTACAGACCGACGAGGCAGGTGTGTTACATTTGCTGTCAGCAAGGCCACCGGTCCGACGTCTGCCCTGCGCCCAGCAGAAAGGCGTGCAGGGCGTGCGGAATGCAGAACCCACCGGAGAACCACCAATGTCAAACCAAGTGCCTGATCTGCGGAGGCGATCATTCCACGGGATCCAGGGACTGCAAGGACCGACTCAAGAAAGCAAGAGAGCTGCGAGGCCGGCAACAGCAGCAACTACACCAGCAGCGGAATAGAAAGGCACGGGGAACGGAGACCAAGGTAGTTTAGCTCGGAGGGAGGACAGGAGCGGTCACGGAACCGCTCGCGGAACCAGTCGTGGGACCGCTCGCAGAGCCGCTCGCGGAGCCGCTCACAGAGCCGCTCACGCAGCTGCTCCAGATCATCCCCGCCACTGGTGCCCCCGGCCACCAAGGACAAGGGCCAGCAGCAGCAGAAGATGGCCAAGAAGAAGCCCAACAGCGGCACAAAGGTGAGCTGGGAAGCAGGCCCTCCGAAATCCCTTTTCCGCACTCGGGCAATCAAAATCAAAATAACATTATAAGCAACAGGGAGAAACAACTAGAGGAGGAAAATAAGGTCCTCAAAAGAAAACTCAAAGAGCAGGACGCGAAAATTAATAGACTAATGCAAGAGGTGCAGGAGCTAAGATCAGGTAGCCCCCCTAGGTCGCTCAAGCCACCGACCCCCCCACCTAGCCAACCTGAGATAACAAACCAACCAGACTTTGCCCCATTCATGGCAGAAATGCAAAAAGCAATGCAAGAAATGAAACAGCAAATTATGATGCAGGGTACGGAAATCCGCACCATGCGCAAACAGAAAATTACGGAGGGAGCCAAAGACAAGTCTAATCAGAGACGCCCAATGCTAGAAAACTACAGTACGAGAGACGACTCCGAAATATAATCATGGATAGTCGAGCCAAAAGAGAGAAAAAAGAAGAAAATCTAGAAATATGGCAGTGGAACTGCAGAGGTTACAAAAGAAAACAAGGACTACTACAACAATACATTAACAAGCGATTAATACCTCCAGACATAATTGCGCTACAAGAAACAAACGTAGAACCAAAATTACAAGGCTACACGTGCTACGATAATCCGGACGAAGAACGGAAAAGGACAGCGATCCTAGTTAGTAAAAGCCTCACGGCCATACAACGCGACAGGATAGCTGACACGGACGTAGGACATGTAATAGTCGAAATAATTCCGAAAAAGAAAAGGGCAGGAGGAAGCATATTCATAGTCAATGTATATAGTTCTCCTAAGCAAAAGAAGGCCAAACTTGAAGAGCTATTTAGAGGAGCAAACAAAATCGGAAAAGGAAATGCGCAGGTTATATTAGGCGACTTTAACGCCAGAGAGGAAAGTTGGGGGTACAAGACATCAGAAATAAAAGGCAGGACAGTAGCCGACGCGGCAGATAACACGGGGTGCGAGCTAATCACCAACGCCGAAAACCCGACAAGAACCGGGAACAGCGTAACCGAAGATACCTGCCCAGACCTCACCTTCGTCCTGCGAACAAAACAAGCAGAATGGGAAAACCTAATGGAAAACCTAGGAAGCGACCACTATATTATAAGAACACAAATCACGACATCAGATAAAATCAGACGGCAAATAGGCAAAGCCAGAATGACGGATTGGAGAGCCTTCAGAGAGTCGGACAGCGACACGACCAGAGGGGAAATCCAGTCGATATCCGAATGGGGAGAAAAACTCAAAGAACAAGTAAGGAGGTTCACGAAAGAAGTAGAACGCACGCAGCAAACACCGGACGTGGACTCTAGGCTACTCAGACTATGGGAAGCAAGAAAGGGACTTACGAAGAGGTGGAAGAGGCAGAAATTCAACAGAAAACTCAAAATAAAAATAGCAGAGATCACACGGAAAGCGGAGGAGTATGCGGAGCAGCTTGCGAGACAAAACTGGCAGCAGTTCAGCAATTCACAGCAAAGGCGTGGAGCATACTCAAAGCCCTGCTAGACCCGACCGAAACCACGTCAGCGAAACCACATCGACTGGTTCACCAGTATGAAGGGACGAATGAATAACTGCTAGAAAAAGTACGCAAAAAATGCTTTGGCGACAGCAACCAGGCTGCTTACACAGAAGGCTATAAAGGGGAAGAAAACGAAGCATTGGACAGGCCCATAACTAAGCAAGAAGTTTATGCGGCAATAAGAAGAGCAACAAGAAACACGGCAGCGGGTGCGGACAAAATTAACAACGCACTTATCCGCAACCTCAGTGACGAGTTAGTCGAAAAATTAACCGACTATATATACCTCAACAAACATTGGGGAGCGGAAACAGTTCCAGAAGAATGGAAACACGCTGAAATCATCATGATTCCAAAGCCAGGAAAGAAACTCCAAGTAGAGAACCTCAGACCAATCTCTCTCACATCATGCTTGGGCAAGATATACGAGAGTGTGGTTACGAAGAGGCTTCAAGACTACATGGACGATAACGAATTATACCCGCACAGTATGTTCGGCTTCAGAGCCAAACTGTCGACGCAAGACGTGCTGCTCCAGATAAAAGAAGAAATACTCAGCGAAATCCCACACTACGGAGAAAATATCATCATGGCACTCGACATCAAGGGGGCCTTTGACAACGTCAGTCACGAAGCCATACTCACGGGCCTAGACAACCTGAACTGCGGCAGAAAGACAGACGGCTACGTCAAAGCATTCCTGTCGGGCAGAACAGCGATCATCGGGATAGGAGAGCTAAGGTCAGACAAGTTCAGCACTCCAAACAAAGGCACACCGCAAGGGTCAGTTATCTCGCACATCCTTTTCAACGTGGCAATGATTGGACTGGCCAAACAATTGAGGAAATTGGGAGTATACTTCATGCGATGTACGCCGACGATATTACCATCTTGGCAGAAAAAGCTCCGTTAGGATACCAAGAACTCAAGTTGCAAGAAGCCGCAGCATGCGTAGAAACATATGTGAGGGCAAGAGGACTCGCATGCTCAACGGAGAAATCTGAGCTCCTGGGAGTATGCCGGAGACGCAAGGCCAGCGACGAGGCCGAGCCCCTGAAAATCTACCTGGAGGGACACTAGATCCCGGAAGTGACGCAATGCAGAATACTGGGGATGTGGGTGCAAACAAACCAGCGTTGCACATACGCCCTGGCACTAACCAAGACTGCAGTCAACAAAGTGGCCAGAATGATAAACCGGGTGTCGAAAAGAAGATATGGCATGAAGGAGGCAGACACACTCAAGCTGATAAAAAGCCTAGTAATCAGCAGAGTGGTGTACAGCCTACCATACTACAACTGTGTCAAAAGCGAAATCCAGCAAATCGATACCATTCTAAGGAAAGCACTCAAGACGGCGCTTCAAATACCCCAAACAGCGTCGACCGAGAAGCTACTAGCCCTAGGCCTGCACAACAGCTTTGAGGAACTTCAAGAAGCCCAAAGGATCGCACAATTCCAAAGACTACAGCAAACTTTAACCGGTAGAAGACTTCTAGTCAGGTACGGCGGCGAATCAACACTACGAGAAGTACAAGATAACATGACGATCCCGGACGAGTACCGCAGTACCATCAGGGTAGCACCAATACCCAGAAATATGGACCCGAACCTGCACAAGGCACGCAGGGAGGCGAGGGCAGAGTACGTGCAAAGGACACTGGCCACCCGGTATGAAACGGTGTATGTTGACGCCGCAACATACACAGGCAAAGGAGAAGGCAATAAGGATAAAGTGGCGACGCTGATTGGCTCGGACCTAAGGGTAATCACCAGCGCGTGAATACGGAACTGCACGGTAGTTGAAGCCGACGAAGCGGCCGTAGCTCTGGCGGCAGTGGAGGGCTATCGACTAGGCAAATCCCTAACAATTTTAACAGACTCGCAAACAGCATGCCGGAATTACATGAATGGCAGGATCAGCCGCAAAGCGCTTAACATTCTCCGCTCTAACGGCCGACCCACAGATAAGCAAAGCAAACACGCGATAGTTTGGATACCGGGACACGCGAGTGTCGAGGGAAAACTGGAGGCAGATAGGATAGCTCGAGGGTACGCAACAAACCGGGCGTCCAAGAACACTGCCGCCATAGAGGACCCAGAACCGGTAGGCCAAACATACGCTGACACGCTAAACTACTTCAGGGGCGCCAGAATGAGATACCCGGCACCAGACAAACAACTCAACAGAGAAGAAGCCGTAATCTGGCGGCAACTACAAACGGGCATATACCCGTACTTATACACACTAAGCAAAATTTACCCTATCCAATATGAGAACACATGCCCCTGGTGCGGGGATAAGCCCACGCTATATCATATCACGTAGGCCTACCAAAAAGCAAAAGAAATAACCATAATAGAAAACCCGAGTGCGGAACAGTGGGAGTGGATGCTTTCCATTGACATCCTGAAAGTCCAGCAAGGGCTAGTAAGGCGTGCTCGCACGGCAGCTACCCTCAGTGGGGCCCTGGACTAGGGGCACCAACCCTGCAAATCAAGATGGAAGAAGCCATCTGAAGAATCGCTAACTTCATATGTAAATAAAGCTAAATAAACGTTTTTCACTACCACCACCACTCGAGGGGCGGGTCTTGAATGGCGTCGTCTGCTACGGCGACGCGCGCTGGCCGCATTGTCTGCAAATGTGCTACTGTCAGGGTGGTGCGCTGATGTCATCGTTACTGCGTGAAATGAGCCGGTATTCTTTACTAAGCGTTGCGCGACGCCCACTGATATGCCTCGAAGGTAAGTTCATCGCTGGAAGGTGCAGGGCAATCATAGACGATGTAGTGATTCCCTACGTTATTGACAGCCCGTTCCCGGAAGGCGACTATATATTCCAACACGATAGGCCGCCGATGCACATTGCTCGTGTGTTGCAAGAAACGCTCAAGGAGCGTGCCGTCGCTCTCCTGAAGTGGCCGCCCCAATCCCCGGGCGTCAACATCATTTAAAATGTCTGGGGAGTATTGAAAGCATCGCTGACTCACCACCCTCTCTATTATTTGCCCGAGGGATAGCCTTTGGGCCACCATCGTCAGCGCGTGAGACGTGCTGCGAATGAACACATCGCTGTCCAAGTCACTCTACACTTCGCTGCCTTCCAGGAAGAGCGCTGCCATCGCGGTCGCTGGGGACATGACGAGATACTAAGTCAAGTTCGGAACATGACGCGTCTAACTCTCCACCGGCGAGCAGGGCCTGTCTCGTTTAGGGAATAATTGTCGAGAAAAATCACTTCCAGCTCATTGTCGTAACCTTTAAAAGATTCCTTTATTCGTATCCGTTTCTTTCATCGTGTATGACCTCCAAAAGCTATCATTATTGAGTGCCTCATTTTCCTTTCGAGACAAAGACAGCACGTTGCGCGCATATCTTGGTGCATAGAGTTTCCTACAATATTACTAGAGGGAACTCTGGCGCTAGTGTCTACGTGAGCTACAATGGGAGCGGTTGTCCCAGCATGGTAATTATGGGAAGTACATGGATTTGCTTAAACTTCGTCCTTTTTGGCTTCAAACGGCTTTGTGACTTTGTAAACTCATCATTTTCAACAGTTTATTGCGTAATAAATAATTAAATAAACATCATTAAAATTGCCCGATTGCAGGATTCGAACACAGGGACTCTAGTACAGAAGCCTGATATTGAAACCATTAAGCCACGGATGCATGTATCGACAAGCGAATGAAACGCACTTATGAATTTATCGCGGGCATGCCAGTGCTTTGAGACGCTTGGTGCGTTTCGATTTGGGCACATAAACAAGCTCAATCATTGCAATTAATAGCAATTGTACGCGTTCCCCGGCGTCTTCTACACTTCGAAGAATATAGATTGCGCTGAAATATACGACAATAAGATTTATATAGCCTAATATACAAAGCCACAAGAACGTCTGAATTCACAAGCACGAAGATCAGACAAATCCATGTACTTCCCATCATTCCCATGGTAGGACAACGACTGCAGCGCCAGAGTTCCCTCTAGTAATTTTGTAGGAAACTCTATGTCTTGGTGCGTCTTGTCGCTGCATATTACATAGCACACGTACTGAAGAAATGTACACGCACGCACTCGGTACCCCGGCCTTTTGAAAGAACAAACGAAGCATGCCGCCAAAATAAGTTTGTGGAACTCCATTGTCGCCAATGAAGGCTCAGAGTTTGGCCTCGCACAACGTTCAGTAAAGAATGTCAGCTCAGTTCCCGCAGTAACGATGAAATCGGTGCACCGCCCCTGACAGTAGCACCCTTCCCAACAATGCTAAAACAATGCGGTCAGCGCGCGCCGCCGTGGCAGACGACGCAGAACACGACGCCGCCCCTCCTGTATATGGTCTACTGGGGCCACTCAGCGGCCGCGCGAGCTGCAGCCGCCGGCCGCTTCGGTCTTTACCGACTCCAGCGCTCGCCGCATCGCCATACAATGTGTTCCGAGTTTTCCCCTGAGTGAGAAACAGACTACGTTGGTGCATGCGTGTGTGCTGACACGTGTGTGTGTGTTGGCGTGTGTGTAGACAAGATGACATTCTTTGTTTCGATGTTATTTACACCAGGCAGTGAGATAACATGGCCCAAGGTACTACGTGTCACGCACTGCATTAGGTTGTGGTCCTGAAATGCAGACGCTGCGCGTCTAGTTTATCCATAGAGTTTCCTACAAAATTACTAGAGGGAACTCTGGCGCTGCAGTCGTTGTCCTACCATGGGAATGATGGGAAGTACATGGATTTGTCTGATCTTCGTGCTTGTGGATTCAGACGTTCTTGTGGCTTTGTATATTACGCTATATAAATCTTATTGTCGTATATTTCAGCGCAATCTATATTCTTCGAAGTGTAGAAGACGCCGGGGAACGCGCACAATTGCTATTAATTGCAATGATTGAGCTTGTCTATGTGCCCAAATCGAAACGCACCAAGCGTCTCAAAGCACTGGCATGCCCGCGATAAATTCATAAGTGCGTTTCATTCGCTTGTCGATACATGCATCCGTGGCTTAATGATTTCAATATCAGGCTTCTGTACTTGAGTCCCTGTGTTCGAATCCTGCCGTCGGGCAATTTTAATGATGTTTATTTAATTATTTATTACGCAATAAACTGTTGAAAATGACGAGTTTACTAAGTCACAAAGCCGTTTGAAGCCAAAAAGGACGAAGTTTAGGCAAATCCATGTACTTCCCATAATTCCCACAACCGCTCCCATTGTAGCTCACGTAGACACTAGCGCCAGAGTTCCCTCTAGTAATTTTGTAGGAAACTCTATGAGTTTATCAGTCCGCTTTTGCCATAGCTTTTGCTCTTGCCATACGGTCATCTCCTCTCTCTGTGGCTCTTTCGCACATGCTTTATTTATCGTCTAAGTGTACGTCCCGCTTTTCCTCTTTCATTAGCCACATCTCTGTCGGCGCCCATGTGACGGAGAGCTGTTTCTTTCAGTGTGAGCAATATGCCCCACCCTCGGTCCCTATAACCGGTCCCACTGCGATGCTTGCGCGTCACTGTACAGTATACTGCCTGGACATGTCCCAACGCACCGATACTCTCCTCATACTCAACCACACATCCGAAAAGTGGGAGGCCGTACTGTCCAATTCGAACCCACTTGACCAGCAACAACTTCAATATGGTGGACCCGACAGGCAGCCAGAGCCGCCGCAATCTCTTCTGGCTTGTATCCGACGTGTGAAAGTTCTAATAAAAGGAATCCTGTTATTACACAATTTGTACTGTCTTCTGAACTGAAGTGTCGGTCGGCTGCAAACGTCTCTCCGCTGCCCGCAGCAGACGCAGGGTACGCGCAGAGCAGACGACAGAGCAGACGCGCGAGTGGACTCGGGCGTATTCCATCCGGTAGCATGGCCCAGCAGCCATGGTTGCTATAGTAACGGCGCAGAGAACCGAGCGCGCGTCCTAGATATTTTCGTGGCAGCAGCAGAGCAACACTACTCGCTTACGACCTAATGCGCCTAATGGAGGTACTCAATAAGATGTGCGTTCTTTCCTGTGCTATGCTCGCAGCACCATTGCCAGCAATGTGCTACATGTTACAGCAATGTGCAGCGCTGAGCTGAATTAGGGCCACGGAGGTGTTTTACAATCTCTTTGTTAATGTCTTATCCTGTGCGGCCCGAGTGTCACATCCGCGGTGTATGAACGTGACGGAAAACATTTCCAGCGCATGAATATGGGCAGGGGGGTGTTCTTTGGAGCAGGCTATTTCAAGCTGACGGCATCTGCTCCGCGATGTTTATTTGCGTAGTTTCATGGAAACGCCACATGTATTGCTGCCTCACTTGCGGATACAAAAAAAAATCGCATACGCATCAGCGATGCACCCGGACCTTGTGCTACGTGTCCTCGGTGTACTAGCATAACAATAAATGTTCCTGCATTTCAGAAACCAAGCCTGCAGTGGCTATCTGAGGTTATCTCATTTTTACGCATCTGTATGACAGGCAGTGTCATCTGCACTCGTGACGCTGAGAGCTCACGCATGCACGTAGACGCGTAGCGTGTCTACTTTGCGGCTTAGCTGCTACAGACGTCGGGTGCTGGCTTTTTTCTCTCAATGAGAGAAAAACGCCTTCGAATCTAAACTTCCTCCGGGAATAGGTGGTTATGCTCAGACCGAAGTGCCAGTTTGCGACCTTTTCCGACTTCGGTGGTTGGTGCTGACCATAGGCGCCCACTACGTGCGCGAGCCCCCTCCGGAGTTTTCCGGGAGAGTCTGAGCCACGTCACCCCCCCCCCCCCCGCCTCCCCACCAAAAGTTCCAATACCAGAGCTTTGTCACCCACATTATTTGACGTTTCTTTTAACTTTCCTCGACGTTTTCACTTGAAATTCTGCTGGGGCAACCTTGTTGGCGCGGATGAGAACGGCTTCGAATTTATACTTTAGCTTTCATTCTTCAAAAAGAAGAATTAAATTATGGAGTTTCGCCTGCCAAACCACGATCTGATCACGAGGAACGCCGTGGTAGGGTACTCCAGAAGTTTGGACCACCTGGGGCCCTTCAACGAGCACCTAAATCTAAGTGCACAGGTGTTTTCGCAATTCGCCCCAATCGAAATACGGTCGCCCTGGCCGGAATTCTATCCCGCGATCTTGTGCTTTATAGCCCAACACCACTGTCACGAAGCAACCACGGCGGGTCGCTTTATTTCTGCAAATCCTGACAATATGTAGGACGACACGCGCATTAGAAGCACTAGCGGCTTCTGCGTCATCCGTATTTTCTCACTTCAACATTGTTTTACATTTACACTGTAAACCCCATGAACGTATACAATGCATTTCAGTGTACGTGCAGCACAAAGTTTATTTCATTTTTTGAAACAGAAGGATGTACCCAATTATCAATAATTTCTAAAGGTATGGACAGCCCATACCTATAGAATTAATATGTAGCTGCACATTCACCTCGCTTTAAATTGCTTTGCGGGCTTTTTTGACCATGAAAGAAAACTAGACTTCAGTGACCCCTTCGGCAGAGTCTTTTATCACTGGCATGCGAAATGCAAGTGAATGTTGTGTCTGTTAGTAATGCTTCTCTTTCCAGTAAGCAATGATAACGACTCAGAGAAAAAGGAAACTCTAGTAATATACAACATTTTATAGAGATGGAAACATCGCTACTTGCATGCAAAGGTCATAAATATACACGGTGTCCAACATAGCGTGAGCCAAAAATATAGATATGAAAGGCGCATCGGAAGCGACATTGAACCGAACGCATACTATTCGCACTACACTATATAGTAACTTATACAATTTTTTCTTGTTTTCCCCATAACTCAGTAATTAATTAAGTTTCATTATCCAACTGTTTAAATTGTTGGCTGAGAACCCCGTGTATGATACGCAGATTTGTACAGCCCCTTCAAAAACCACCGATCGAATTGTTTCCTGTGCGATACTGCTCATGTAGTCCTTGTCTCCGTGCAGCAAAGAAGGCCCGCAAAATTTGAAAGAAAAAAGCCACGTGATAGCGCCTGCACAGTGCTGCTTGCTCTCAAGCTGGATCTTTATTCTCGGTCTACCTCCATGACTTTCGGAGGCAGGTTCACCTACGCGAGATTTCGCAAACGCGTCCAAGTATACTGCCGACAAAGCTTGGCACAGCGCCAGAAATGAGGACGCCCTTGGAGAGTGCAACTTGAAAGCGAAACTATCTGATCCGCCCCTTTCTCATGTTACCTGCTTGGATTGCCCGCCTCGAGTTGGTTTCACGCGCTCTAGGAGGGCACGCCTAGCTGCGTCAGCACAGAGCTGCGGGCCGCACTGAGGCAGAGAAGGGAAGGCAATATTTTTTTTGGGGATGCTGCGCGTAAGCGTAATTACTTATACACTGTGTGGCGCAGCTCAGGTAGGCGCGCCCTCCGACATCGACATTTTGAAGAATGCGCTTAGCTTCGCCCGTCACGCGCCGCAGCTAGAGGGAGATGCGACAAGCAAAAAAAAAAAAAAACATTCTGCTTGCGCACGGTCACGTGCCATGGTGCAAAAAAGCACTGCTGCTCGACGTCCTATTCGAAGGGGGGATTTTTTAAATGCCGCGCCAGACAAGTGCGGAACCCGGTGGGGCTCACGTGGCGCAATTCGGCCGGTATTTTTGGTTCCGGGGCCGAATCCAGCTCAGCATAACCATTGGCAGCACAATTTTACTACGTGAAATTGAGGTGTCGAATAGGTGTATATCTATGTGGTTTTCAAGGGGAGTTGCACTTACTTCGTTTTATTTATTACTTCGTTATAAGCCGTCTTCTTACAACCAGGTTCAAGATTATTCATTATGACCGAGTTACGTCACGCTATCTTGGTATATCTATGAATGTACGCCTTACGTAATTGTTACACACGTTTTGCAGGATTCATTTGCGGGATTTATGGCGATAACAATGGCGCGGACGCTCGAGGCCCGTTTGCGCCGTCGGTGTGTGCCTTGTTGTCGTCGGGCAGTCCGGCTGTCGGCGGCGCATGCACGGCCACCGTCTGTAGTATCATACGCATTTCCATTCTATCCTGATTTATTTCTTGTTGATTTTGTAATAAACGTGCCTTTTTCTTTCGATCCTTTTTATCCAATAAATGCCGTGTGTGCTTCTTTAGCTTCGTCTTTTGTTAATTATGTTTGTCTATATACACTCTCAATTGTGCTGCACCTGGTTGCCTACTTTCTTGATATCTTCCTCTATTCCGTGTCCACGATTTTCAGGCGAACATATTTGTGAGCAAACTCCGGCCATTTCTTTCCATCCATGTACATTAGTCTTTCTTCAAAACTAGTCTTGCCCTGCATGCGCTCCTCCAACAACAACAGAAGCCCAAACCATGTCCCAATGCATTGCCTCATTTGTGTTTTTACCATGGCCTCTCAAAGCCAGTTGGCCCACCGCCCTCTGACATACAACCTCGGTAATATTTCTGATTTATAGCGCAGATTTATTTTTGCGACCGTTAGCGCTGGCACCATTAAACTTTTCCCAATTCCTCGCGCGACTTGCAATTTATCCTAGCCCCAAATTCCTGTATTACAGTCTGTATTCCTGTATTCCTGCAAGAGCTCGAGATTCCTGTATTAGTCTGCAGGAGCTCGTGTTGTTGTTGTCTTCTTTCCCTTAATAGATAATGCTGTCCTTGCTTTCATGCTACTCAAACATAATTTCGTTTATTTTAGTAATTCCGGCCAAGACCTTAATCAGCAGCGCTTTTCTCCTTGGACCCGGCTGTTTGATTACAGGTATCGGAATGTCATTGGGTCCTGCGACCACATTGGTAGAAATATTTCCTTCTGCTATCTGCCAATAGCACTATTGTTACTACTGTAGGGTAATTTTATTTCTCTCGGGCGTCTGCGTTACTGGATCTGCTTGAATCAGGACTCTTGAACCGTATTGATGTGGAGCTTCGGGCTCCCATTCAAGACGCGACAACGACACATACAGGTGGTAATCTAAAGCGGCCTTGTTCATATTTGTGTGCACGTTAAACAATAATCCAGAATTCCCCACTACTAAGCACGTCATTATCAGATGCTGGGTTTGGCGCTGAAAACGCAAGGCTTTATTCAAACTGCCAGTGCACGCTTTCACGGCAATTTGCATACAAGCCCATACGTAACCTCCGCAAGTACGAGCATGCGGACTTCGCGGCGTTCCTGCTTACCGATAAGGTATGTGCCGCGCTGACAGAGGCATCCGAAACGGCTGAAGGAAGAGACGAAAAAAAAGCAGACGAAACAGTTTATTTACAGGGTGCAGAGTTATCTCATTAAAAACTCGCAAAAAAAAACGCGCATTTCCAGATTTCGCTCCATCTCGCACACTCCTAAATCAAAGAACCGTAAGGAGAGACATACACGATGTAACACATGTACACGTGCAAACTAACCGTGTGCAAAAGTTCCCCAGCCCCCTCACCTCTCGTGATTATCACCATGAGCTGCTGCTCATGGTGATAATCACTTCCCGGCGCAGACGCAATTCTTTGTTGCTGAAGGTCTGTGTGCCTGCGCGTGAACAATTTCCTCGAATAGAAGCGACGGCTCTGTTGCGGCGACACTGTGGTTCAAAACCTGTCGCTTTTTCTTTATCAAACACAAGGGCAACAGAAATGGTGGTAGATCATAATTCCACGAATGCGCGAAACTCCATCTCTCCTTGGCTGTATACGTATGGGCAGGAGTACTGTTCACCCAGCTCGCTTGACTATGCGCGTTTGCCTCCTCACCGCGTTGCCGAGCGCCGGGCGAAACCTCTCTTGGGAAGAAAAAGGGGCTTGCCCACCAGAAAGTTTGGTTTACCAGAACGTTTACACTAGTCCAACAATTAATACATTAAACGGGCACAACTTTCTGATCGAAAACAACATATATCGAGAGGGGTTTCATGGGGCTGGCAAGTAACACCCATTGATTCCAATCAGGAGAGCTCGCGTGCACTATAGGGTGTGTCGAAGACAGAGACAGCGCTCGTCGCACTCTATCTATAGAGGCTGCACTGCGAGCGCATGATCCGCACTATGTACTGCATGTGTCAAGCTGGCCCCCGAGCAGTGCTTGCGAGCTATAGTTGGTTAATTTCACCTTGTATAAACAGCAGAACGTAAGACAATAACTAAGTTTCAGCTCACACAGGCGGTACGAAGTCATCGATGTAAGGCTTATCGTTATAAGCTTCCACCTTATATAACAATGGCTTTCGCAGGGTGCCATATAAGCATGGTCCACTGTCATGATGTGTCCACAGTGGCGCTATTTTGTGGAAACTAAATACAACCTCTTCGTCTTTCGCACTTCCGAGCAGCTCTGTCAGGTTACACATTTGTGCTCACACGAACCGGTGTCACGAAAAGTGGTCTTTGCACATTCATTCATCACTTCTTTTATTTATTTATTTTATTTCGGACAGCAACACATGGTGTCCGCGGGGAGAGGCTAAAGGAGGCTAAGATGTCTCCTTACGAGACCTAACACCTGTATTACACGTCGGTGCAGATGGTGCGGAGTAACATACCAGAGAAAACAGTGGTACATCAAACACAGCGAGACAAGAATTCAACATAAGCAATTATACAAGCACTGGTCAGGCAGAATATAATAGTGAAGAAGTCAACAACAATGAGCGACAGTAAGTGGTGTACAAAAGGAAAAAAAAACACATTGACGTGCTTTATCGGCGCATTTTAAACCGCGAAATTGGAGTGATTCACAGCGTCAACTCGCCAATTCAGAGAAAAAAATATAGAGAATTTGTACAACTTTCCTCAACAAGCTGTGCAGAGTAGCCGTTTGAACAGGCGATCGAGTAGAAAATGCGGACATGCATCGCGGCAAAGTTCTCCATGCACTGCGCATACAATGAGCACTGCCGTAAAGATGGCGCGGAAGTTTCCTCTTTTTTTGTTATTTTTCGCTCGCTGTTCTTACGTACTGTAACGTCTCAACTCCAACAAGGGTGTTCATTGAACGTATGCCACATGTCAAACCACAGCAGCTCCTATCTGCTTTCTGCAGATTCCAACCTAGTTTCTTCGAGGCGGAGTTACTGCGGCCGGGTTATGGATAGCATGGGAGTGGCATCGTAACGGAGTTGACGATGGCGATTTGCTGCTGGATAGTGCATATTCCCTAGCCGACTCGCCTAGAGAACACGAGGGGATTAAAAGCAGACACTTTCCGAAAGTGAGGACAGAGGGTGCTGGGGCCATATAACGTAAAACCATTCCAATATGTTTCTATTCCAATCTCCTGACGTCATATTTGCGTAGCCACCAACGCAACCACCGGGCGGTCACCCGCAGCGTTGTCTGAACAGAGCAATGAAACGCTCTCCTCGTTTATAGGAGGTCACTTTTGTTTGCTTGAAAAACGAATATTGCCTACACTGAGCGGCTTGTCGTATCTAATTGGCTGACAAGAGGCGAGGAGAACGCTCAAGTGGAGAGGGATCCGATGGGGCCGAGCCACTGCACTGAAATTCGATAACCGGATGAAGAGGGTGGTGCCGGCGTCTACGATTGGTCGGCTTTGCCTTACTTAGCTTGCGGTTGCTGGTCGAAAATCGCGGCGGCATGCAACGGAAGCTCAATAATGACGCTAAAACGGACCCTCAGCAAAGAAGATTTGGCAGAATGAGGGGGTAAACGTGCCCAAAGTGCTTGAAAACGTTGCACGGCCACGCAAGAAGATTTATTATACGAAAATACACCCATGCTCTCCGGCAGGTGCGAGTAGCCAGTGTCTGAGCGATCGGCGGCAGCCATCTTTTATTCCTTTCGGAACGGGGCAGCCTGCGGCTATTCAGAAGAAAATTCAGTTTTGTTCGGCATAATAATGCTTCTTTAACGCGTGCACGTCACTTTGACGCGGTGAGTTTTTGTGGTTCTGTGACGTCGCGTGAAAGGCAGGTGAAGTGGGTTCAGCGCGAAAACTCTTGACCAATAGCCGAGGGCTAATGGCGAAAAGGCGTCGAATCAGAAGTAACTATATTTGTTTTGTTCGGTCAAGTCATGCATAATCAGTGTGTACACGTTATATCGGATGGGGAGGTATCGCGGTTTTCGTGACGTCGCGTGACAGACAGGGGAAGTGGGGGTGGTTGAAAAAAGTTTTTGACCAATCGTGGAGGGCTGATAGCAGAATTGGAATAGAAAAGTTTCGAATAGTTTTACGTTATAGCGCCCCTGATGTGAACTGAGACGGTCAAATTGCTCCTGCATGGAGTCGGCTTCCGCACTGGAGCCGTGTAACTTAGCTAAATGAAGCCTTTTTCCTTCATTTCCTGCAGCTTGACGCCGCAGTCGATGGTGGATTTCATGCCCTGAGCGCTACCCTAGCCGCAACAGTACATCGCCCAACTCAAGCATGATACAGGCCATGCTTCCCGAGGCGCATAACCACTCGTCAGGGCACGTGAAACGTAAATATAATGCAAACACATAGGCAAGCGTGTTTGTTCATTGATTCGCCCGCTTTGTCCTCTGCCGTCGTCTTCGAAGTGACTGCTGCGCGATGACGCGTTAATTTCTATTCGACTGCGTGCTGCATTTCTCTTGCTTACTGGTACCTTTGCTATACGAACAACGGCCGCATGTTCGAAGTGTGACGCAACTGAGCGATTACCTCCACGCTGAAGGTAATAAGGGGACTGCTTGTGAAGAGTATACGTGCGTTGTTGAACGCGAATGTGAAAGAAAGACTCGCTAATAAACCGATGAGTAATATGCTATGTACGCCATACCGTGGTTGGCATTCTGTGACGGCGCCCACTCGCGCGTAAGAACATGTCCGTGTGACTGAATGCGAAAACATTGCGGAAAGCGCCAAGACAGCCAGGAATGAGAGAAAATTTGAGGACTGTTCTTGTTACCTTAACGTCTACTCAGTATAGTACGGTACCCATATCTATTACTCATTTTCAAATGTGTTGCATTCGGGTTCACAGGGCTTCGGTTGCATTTCTCCTTTTCTCTCCGTCGATACCGACATGCGTCCATGATCGACATTGGGAAAGCACTAGCGGAGTGCAATATGCTTTTTCGGCCACTTCAACTATGTTTTCGCCGTCATAACACAATGTAACAAAGCTAATGGAAACATGAAGAAACTGGAAAGGCTACATTCTATTCTTTTCTTTTTTTGTTGTATACATTTCATGGAAGAAACATAAGCATGGACATGCTGCGTAAGCGCAAACACGCGGAGACATCCACGTCATTCGTGTAAACGTCACATTGGCGGCATTGCGTGCCACTCATAGGACAGCTGAAAAATCATGCTGGACAAGGTCGTTGATATGTTCCGTTTTCCTTGAAGAAATTGTACACATTGATGTGTTGACCACGACTGTTTGCGTTTGACGCAGTCATGTAATACCGCTCAAAGTAGTTCCGCCGACAGTCACATTTCGCTTGATAACATCCCGTCACCGCTCTTGTCGGCGACGTACCCGGACCACCGCGTTGATCACTCTGGAAAGCTACAATGACGCTCGCCGTCATGGTATCACTGAAGGCAAGCTATTAGTTCTGCTTGCTCGACATGTCTGCGTATGCCGCGCTTTCCTACAGCTGACACCTCTGACAGCAGAAATCTTGGCACCTAAGCTCAATCACGAATATGAAAACTGTGTCGGACGTATCGTCGGTAATCTATTTGGATCAAAGTAGGGGCTCTACTATTTGCTTGACAATCCGACAGTTGTCTGGAAACTGTAACCTTACGATGGACAGCGAAAAAGACGTGACTACAGTCTACACAAAAGCCAGCAATCGAAAAAGAAAAAACTTCACGGGGTTGACGTGCCAGAACGAGGATCTTATTATGAGCCACGCCGTAGTGGAAGATTCCGGAAATTCGGACCACCTGGGGTTCTTTAACGTGCACCTAAATCTAAGTATACACGGTGTTGTGCCATACTACGAGCACCACGTGGCGACCACGAGGTGACCACGAGGTGACGGGTGCTGCCTTGCCACATGCACCACGTGGCTACCACGATGCGACGAGAGCACCCACTTCTCCACGACGAGTCGAGAATTCGACACGGGAGGCGACTTCAAGTAGCGCCAAGCCATCACCGCGGCGCCCAGCCATCTCCGCGACGAATCAAAAATTCGACGCAGGCGAAGTCATCACCCTGCCCCGCCTGGTTCCTGCCGACGAGCACTCGCCCAAACCGGTTCCTGCCGACTAGGGGTCGCCGTGAGAACCGTTTTATTGTGAGAACACAGAGTCGCTTGCAGCCGCTCAGTCGGTCGGAAGCGCTCCTACTGCTACATGTACGCTATCATCCACTATCTGTAAATATTGTACGAGGTTTTTCGTTTCATCTTCGTCTACGGAAGGAGTCCGTATTTCGTCCTCCACCCCGAAGTAACAACACCGGGTGTTCCCGCATTTCGCCCCCATCAAAATGCGGCCGCCGTGGCCGGGATCCGTTTAGAGCTTAGAAACCCAGCAATCGAAGAGACTTAGAATGCTTTCCTGACTGCTTTGTTTCAAACATCGAAGTTCAACCAGACCACAACTAGGACAGTGACATGCATAACCGACCCTACGGACCAACATGTGCACCACCGTGCCTGCTGCATTTCTCATATAGCAAGATGCCATTCGAGACCGCACACTTGCAGGCGACGTCCTACATCTATCAACTAATAACTGGGTGTCACCCGCGGGTTTCGTGAAATAGAACGGTGGTATACGATGCCTTTGGTGTTGAATGCCTCCAGCTCAACAAAGTGACGAAGAAGGACGTTTATATCCTTCCGCGCGTCGAGGACTGTTTGCACCATTTTCGGCACGTCTGTTTCTTTTTTTCCCCTCATCAGCACGTATCCGTAGCAACTGCTAGCTTGTAAGAAATAGTAACCGCAACCTAAAACAAAAAACGGAATCATTTCGTCTGAGAGAATGTACAATACGAAATTAAGGTGATTCCATTCGAATTATGCCCAGAGCCTAATGCTTTTGAGTGCGTGATGAACAAGTTTTTATGCGAGGGCTGGAGTGGCACTAACGCCCTCTATGTTTAGCGAGACAGTGGTGTTTTCCCTACTTTTCAGCATGGCCTCCCCAGTGACTACAAATGTCATGCCTAACACAAATCGAAGGGCTAGCCCGTTTTTAGGGCCCTAAAAATGCCTTCGCCTATGTGAACGTTTTGCGAACTGTTTGGTGTGGGGTCATTCAAGGTCATACCTTTAAAGCCATACTTGTTGCCGGCTTTCCAAGACCGGCGAACAAAAGTGACATTCGGCAATGTTACTGTGTCTCCGTACTCTACGTACGCTTCGCAGCAATTTCTTTGAAGAAAGCCGTACCGCGAAGCACGAAATTCTGTTGCTTTAGGTAGAGAGCCAATGGGATGCGTTCTACGAGCTCCACAAAGGTTAGCAAACGCCTTGCGTTCTGGAACACTTCGACGAATCAAGCGCTATTGCATTTCACACGGATGCCAGGAAGATTGCCCTCGATGCATTACTCGTGCATTAGCAAGATGGAGCTGAGCGAGTGGTCGTTTGACGCGAGCTGCAATCTGCCTCTTTCTAAAGGATTGCATCTCACAACAAAGAAGAATGAAAGAGCGTGAAAGAAGAGTGCTTGGCGGTTGCGTGAACAATTACAACGATATGCCCAACTTTCTACGGCCAGCCATTAGAGCTTTGGCAGAACAACGATCCTTGTGCTGGCAAGCCAAACAGAAAGGAAAGTGTGGCCGTGTTGCACGCTGCAGTCTTTGGTTGCAATAACAGGGCATGGTCGCGTTTGGCGAGTGTATAGATCGACGCTGGATCCGTAGTTCGAGCTCTACTTCAAGTGGCACTACTCGACGTCGGTGAAGCAGATATATTTCCTTCCGCCATCCTCCTTCCGACAAAACCGATCGTCAGCGAGAAAATCCACAAATGCGGCCACTCATCGACTCCCTTGAAATTCGCATACTGAAAAATCCAATCAACGTTTGTTTTTACGCTACGATCGTTTCTTCAGCGCCATTCACTCCTGCACAAACTTTCAGAAACGAACACAGGCGCCTGCCTCATTGCAATACAACGCCGTTGCTTAGTAACGAGCTCTTGCGCACCCTTCACGACGAGTGGGAGCTCGTCGCAAGAAGTGCATGAGAGATGCGACCAACATTTGGCAGTCACATCCACGCACGCACACGACGTAAGTACTTCAAGCCCGCTGGCTTCTTGCATCCTGCCCCCCCCCCCTCTAGCCCAATCTCCCCTTTCGCCAGGTCAGCGTACAGTTTCTGGAACTATTCCCCATGTGCAGTGCTCGTCACCGTTGGATCACGCTTGTCACGAGAAGCCGGGCGCGCCACAATGAAATGAGAGCCGTTATCAATGCGCCAGTGCAAATGCGACGTTCCTTGAACGTGCCAACTGGCATGGTGCTCCAGCCGTAGCGCTAATCGATCGCGGAAGAGAATGGGCTACCAAAACAATATAATAAAACCATAGGCCATATGTTCCGTGCATGCTGTTGTCGACCGGAAAAAACTAGGACGACTTTGCTCCGTACATCAAGTTCGACCAAGGTAAACATACCTTGTGGCGAAGCTCCCATAGAAGCCCATGCGTTACAAAACGTGGCGGTTCATCATCGGTTCACAGGGTTTAGCGTGATCTGTGTGACCAGGGAGCGCTTCCGACGGAAGAGAAAATAATGTAAGGCCATATCGGTTAGAAACAGAAGTGACGTCATTCTGTACTCAAAGGCGCGAAATTTGCTTTGGCAGCCTGCCATTATAGCTCTATATTCAGATGTCTCGCCAATCGACTCGATGGGTGTTTCGAGCTTTCAGCGCGGAAAGCGGTGCAGGAAAAGGCCAACCGCACGGGTGTCCAAATCCCAACCCTGCTGGGAACATACTTTCTTTGAAGGCCGACGAAAGCTTTAGGTGTAGAGTGCTGGACCTGTCGTCGGACGCCAAGCCCGCCGGCCCGCGAAGCCGCACATGAGGTGAGGTAAACAATTCTCAGCGGCAGTAACGCACAACTTTTGATTGAGCATGTTAAACGATGAAGGTGGCCCCGTCACCAAATTGAGATAAACGTCGACAAGCAAAACGGCACAAAGTGTGAGGGAGGCGTTCACTGTACCAGGTGAACTTTGCGAGCGCGCCTTTCTGCTAACTTCGCGAGCTGCATTGCATTGTAGGTGATAGCGGCGTTAACGACCCCTCTTTCGCTGGGCGCTGAAAAGAGATATTTATTGATTATAGTAAAATTACCAGACTTGTCTTTTCTTTGCTCGTTACGCATAAGTAAAATTCATTAGGAATTTTGCTTTCGTTGAATAAATTTAACTGCGTTTCGCTTAGATTTAAAAACGCTTTTTTCTTGCACAGTGAACAGGAGGAAAACATTTATTGAAAGAAAAAAGAAACATGGGTGAAGCAGGTGCCTCTCTGCTTGTGCGGGGAGGCACCCTTAGTGCAGGGCTCATGCGGCACGTGCTGTCTCCGGAGCCCTGCGCACCATTTGCTGCTGGTTACGAGGATCCGAACCAGTCAGCGCGGCCTCCCACTGCTCGGGTGCGGGTTTGGGTATTTGAGGGGCCGCCTTCACGTTCGTTCCCTTTCAACATAGTCGCGCTTCAATATCGCTGCTCTTATAACCAACCCTTGCGTTGTCAGTGACAGATTGTGCTGAACAGCTTTTCGCCCAACGCTTCGAAACCTATTTGGATCGGCATTGGTTCGCCTATGGCATTGCTGTACAAGTAATCACCGCCACTCTCTGTTTCCCGCAAAAACATCGCCCAACTTTCACTGCGGGTGGCGCCAAATTGGCTCGATGCGCTCCAGATCCACGCGAGCATACGCGGATATATGTACGCTATCACCAATGCAAAGACGGCCACCGATACAACTTTAACGCCACTGAGACGTCACGTATAAGCCTGGTGCTAAATCATACGCGGAGACACCTATTCGCTATCGCGTTACATTGGGGGAACTTTGACGTCGATATTTTGCCCTTTATCTGGCACTTCACTAGGTCAGAAACGTCACATACCAAGGCCTTGCTGAGGGGGACGCAAAGGCCGCCACTGACGTATACCACGGCAACGAGGTGATGTTTACGTTGCCAGGTTGAAGGCACATTATCCCCGCTGGCAGCAGCACAAGTCGCTCACCAGCTACCGGCTTTCCTTTTTGCCTCATTGTATGCCTTCGCTGGCCACCAAGACGATGCTACGAGGTAAGCGGTTAATGTCATTGTCAAGCAGCAAATACAATGCGCGTGCTCTAGTATACCGGGGACAAAACAATTTCTCGCACTGCTGCTGACTGCGACCGCACGCACTCGCATTAATTTTGGCACAGCTTGAAAAGCAACTTGCTCTGCAGAATGGCACAGAATATCGGTTTCGGCAAGCTACTAAGTCACTAAAACGGAAACAATGTAACGTCAACTGAGCCACAACAGTAAACTCCTGAAGTTAGCCAAAGCAGATAAATTCCTGCAAATAGCTACACGTCAGGAAAAAATAAATGGAATGAGTAAATAAATGCATAGATGAGTATATGAAAACAAACAGTGACGAACGATATAGCTTAACTAACGCTAAAACACGCATGACAATGTTCACGTGTGTACAAACTGAAACCACGGAGTAGAAGTAACAGCACTGAAAGGTTCAAATGGCCACCATGTATGGCCAGACCTGCTCCCTTGAATCGTCTCACAAATTAGGCATGTTCATGCGCACTCGCACCACCCACAACACAACACCAATAGCTGAACAAGAACTCTCGTCGGAGTACAGGAACTTACGCCGCATACCTTACAGTCTGCAGGGGGACAGAAACAATACAGAAGACGAGCGGACTTGCTCTCAATGAGTCGTCTCACAAATTAGGCATGTTTATGCGCACTCTCACCACCCACAACACAACACCAATAGCTGAAGAAAAACTCCCGTCGGAGCACAGGAAGTTACGCCGCAGCACTGTCCACACGCCGCATACCTTACAGCCTGCAGGGGGACAGAAACAATCCAGAAGACGAGCGGACTTGCTCTCAATGAGTCGTCTCACAAATTAGGCATGTTTATGCGCACTCGCACCACCCACAACACAACACCAATAGCTGAAGAACTCTCGTCGGAGCACAGGAACTCACGCCGCAGCACTGGCCAAACGCCGCATACGTTACATCATTAGCTTAGTCAGGCCCAAAATACTCATTTGGGTAACTATTCATAGCAGTAGTCGAGGGCACGCTTGAAAGGCACCATTAGCAGTCTGCACGTCAAAGCGCAGTCAAGCTGTCACCACTGTTGGTGAAACGGCAGCAATCAACGCGAAAGTGACAGCCACTGTTGGCAGCTTTCATGCAAAAACACATTCATGTGGTGGCATTGCTTATTTTGGTTACCTGGCCCAGGCAAGTTTTGCGAATTAGAACAATTATCAAACATCATTAGCTTAGTTAGGCCCAATATAGTCATTCGGGTAACTATACAAAGCAGTAGTCGAGGGCACGCTTGAAAGGCACCGTTCGAAGTCTGCACATCAAATCACTGTCATGCCACAGCCATTGTTGTATTTGTTTATCTGACAGGGCAAGTAACACCAATGTAAGCACAATTATTCACCCTGAATAGCTCTGCTAGCATTGTTTGTACTAAAACATGCTCAGTGAAGTTGAATGTGTTTTATTGAGGCAATTATTTAATTCACAAGCCATCGGCATAGTGATGGACAGCCAGGTTCATACAATGACATTTGTGAAGTAATAAATGGTGAAAGTTGCAAAAGCTTTCAGTGCACTGCTTCACTGGGCTCCATTCACAGAAAAATGTCTTTGCAACGACGAAAGCGTCAGACAGGAAATGACTCCCCACTGCACAATGTTATTCGTGTTTGAAAACTTTTACCATCATATGTGATGGGCAGCGAAACCGTCTGTTTGCTAAGACTGAATGCATGAAAAATGCAACAGCATAGAAAGATGTTGCTTCGCAATATGCAGCCTTTCATGTGCACTTCTGGCGAGCTGCCACATATACTGATGCATAAACATGAACAGAGGTAAGAGGCAAAGTTGCTGTGCAACCCACATGATGCTTTTAAGAAAATGCATCTCTAAACCTTTCTGTTTTCATAGGCGATCAAAATTTGTTTTGAGCAAGTTGGTTAATCACAGTGAAGCAACAACACTAGAAGGAAGGACAGAAAACACAGCGAGTAGGCAGATTGAGAAGACGAGGTAGATCAGTGAGAAAGGTTTTAATGAGATGGAAGAGGCCAGCCCTGCAGTGTACAGGAGTTAGTGCTTTGAATGAGATTCGTTAATGAAAATGTGTAAAGACTTTCCTGAAAGAAAAGTAGCAAAAATAAATGCTAATATGAAATAAAAGGACAGAAATAAGAGTATGCGCAAACATGCATGGAATCAGGTACACAAACGCGAAAACTAAGAAAAACTCAAATATAAAAAAAATGTGGGAAATAAAAAAAAATCACAAACGCAAGAAAACATACACGCATCTACAAACAGACCTGGGTAGAGGTATTATAGGAACGGGTTCACAAGCTGCTGTGCCTACCTTCTCGTATGTTTTTTTAACCGTTCTCTTAACACTGTCTTGGGAATTTTTAATTGTAACATATCACAAGAATTGAAAAGTAGCGCGAAGCTATGTTGTGGGAAACCATATCGAGCGCTGGCAACACAACTTATGCGTGACTGTGCCACACCACGCATTCTACAGCTTGCGCGCGCGGTGAGCACTGGTGGAAAGCAATCAATCGACGGTGCCACACAACGCACGAACACCGCCGTTAGATGCTCGGCCATCCCACTACAGAAAACGATCGTTCACGCTAAGTTCACGGCGACAAATCTTTGCGTTGGAGGCTTCTTTTGCAAATATTTTCTGTTGAGACGCTCGTAGGTTTGTTTCACGCACGCACGTTTTTCTCATTTCTCCTGAGATTGTTTTCACTCCATCACTTCACCCTGTCCGACGAGAAACGCAGCGACACAGTACACGAACACACCCACCGCTGACAGTAGGCACCAGACTTTGGCAAACTTTTCTCGTCGTAACTTCACTCGGGAGCGAAATAAAACAGACATCGAATAAACAAGCAGGGTGTGTGTTTGCAGCGGTGGCCGTGGGATCCTGTTTTCAGGCAAAGCGTAGTGCAGCGTCAGCGATGCTCGCTTCAATGTTTCTTCGCCGGATCATGGCTTGAAATAAACGCACGCGTCATAAATGCCGCATAGTAAGCTCGCAGTAATATTTCCGGCATGATAGACAATCACAAACAGTTTGGGAATTCACTGTGACGAGGCGTTGACGCTCACAGCTCACGCGACTTGGCGCAGTTCGATGCACGGGCGGCCATCTTCTCCGACGGTGGGGTCACCGGCCGTCTGGCGCATGACGTCGGTCGAGAGCGCGCCCATTGGTGGATGTACGTGTGCATCCGCCTCGGAGGAGTAAACGCCCCCTTTTTTCTAAAGTTGTATCCGACTATAATCCTAATGGGTCCAATGTTCCAGTTGAAAAGCGTTCTGACGTCTTCAATTCATGCTTCTCTTCCGTGTTTAGTTTCGTTTATTTTCATTTCATTTCATTTATTGTACCCACAGGGCCGAAGCATTACAGAGGGAAGTGGCAAAAAAACATTTCTGTGAAAAGATACACTTATACATGGAGTTATATAATGTACCAATAAAAATACAAACACTCTAATTAACAAATAAAATCAATACAAATCACCAAGCTACAAAAGCATGTAAAATGAGTAGATGATACAGGTAAGCACAAGCAAACAAGAGGAAAAAATTGGAGGACGCTTAAGCTTCGCCTTCAAGAGTGGAACGCGACAGCGTTCCTGTCGACCAGCCAAGGGGTGTAAGAGAATGGGCTACGGCGCAGCGACTACGCGCCCCGCATCGGACGCGGTGAGCGTCGAGCAACGCAGCGTTCGGCGCGACAACGAAATGTGCGCCTGAGCAAGCGACGCACGCCTTAGCCTTAGAAACAGCTCGTTTCTAAGGCAACACCGCGTTCACTAGAGGCGATTTTGTACCGCTTTGAAGCAGGGAACTCGTGGCTCAGTGGTAACGTCTCCGTCTCACACTCCGGAGACCCTGGTTCTATTCCCACCCAGCCCATCTTGCAAGTTGTTTTTTGTTCATGAAGTGCCTGCTGGGATTTATCACTCACGGCCAACGCCGCCGCAACCGACACCGACGATACCGGCTTTTCTGCGACACTAGCTCCTTAACGCTGTCGCGTTAAAACGAGAAATAACATGAGGTAAAGAACTAATTAGGTACTGTTAAAGCATTTTTGAAATGTTGATGTTCTGTAATTTCTGCAGTAGTGGTAGGAAGATGGTTCCACTCTTCACAACTCCTGGGAAAAAATGAATACTGAAAAGTAGAAGTCCTGCAAAAAGGAACGGCTACTTTATGTCGGTGGTCAATGCGTGATGATACGTACTGGGGAGGAAAGATGAAATCATCGTGTAGTGAACGACGGTGAAATATGCGGTGAAAAAGACACAAGCGATGAATCTTACGGCCAGATGCTAGTGATGGTAGTTCAAGGCTTGATTTCATATAAGTCACACTTGCAGTTCGCGCATAATTAGACATAATAAAACGTGCAGAGTTATTTTGAACCATTTCGAGTGAGTAGATTAGATCGTCATGGAAAGGGTCCCAAACAGAGACAGCGTATTCCACCTTTGAACGAATTAGTGTTTTATAAAGTAAAAGTTTAAGAGCCTGAGGAGCACGTGAGAAATTCCGGTGAAGATATGCAAGTGTTTTGTTGGTGCTGGCGATTATGGATTCAATGTGATAATTCCAGGTTAGTTTCTAGGATATAGTGACGCCGAGATATCTATACGACGATACTATTTCTAAAGGAAAGTTATCAAGATGATATGAAACATTTGCATTAGTAGATCTAGTTACACGCATGACTTTGCATTTTTTAGTGTTTAATTCCATGCACCAAGTCTTACACCAAGCGGACACAGAATCAAGATCAGACTGTAGAATAGAAGTATCGTTAGGACTAGTTATTTCTCGAAATATTACGCAGTCATCTGCAAACAAGTTGATATGGGAAGCGACGCAGGAAGGTAAGTCGTTAATGTAGATTAGAAAGAGGAGAGGGCCAAGCACCGATCCTTGTGGTACCCCTGAGGAAACAGGAGTCGGAGGAGAGTCAGTGTTATGAACAGAGACGAACTGGGAACGATCTAGTAAAAGACATTCGAGCCATGCAGGCAGTTTGGAATCCAAATTTAGTAACTGCAACTTATATAAAAGGAGATTATGGCTTACTTTATCGAAGGCTTTTGAAAAATCTAAAAATATACAGTCAGCTAAAGAAGAACGATCGAGGATGGCATGAAGACGGTGAGTGAAACATGCGAGCTGAGTACCAGACGAGAATATCTTGCGGAAACCATGTGTTTAAGGCGAAAAAAATAAATTCGATTCAAGAGAAGAAACAAGATTTGAAAATCGAATATGCTAAAAAATTTTACATGGAATGCTAGTTAGCGAAATGGGGTGATAATTTAGAGGCGAGCGTTTATTGCCAGACTTGTGAAGCGGAACCACCATCCCGATCTTCCAGTCAGTGGGGAGGGAACTGTTCTCTAGAGACTGCTGGTAAATTTTTGTTAATATAGTTGATGAGTAACAGACTGTAGTTACAAGAAACCTAGGATTAATGGAATCGTACCCACGTGAGGAGGATGCTTTCAAATTTTTTATAGCTTTGACCACGCCATTGTAGTCAATTATAATGGGAGACATTACTATAAATCCTAAAGGCTTAATATTAGGAAGCATTGTTTGTGTTGTTGTAGAGAAGTTGCAGACAAAGGCTTCATTTAAAACACGGGCACATTGCGCATCAGGTATAGTATTCCCTGCAGAATCTTCCACCAACATTCCTGTTTTACCAAGATTTTGCGGCACTGAAATGCCTCCCATTGATGTAACTGCTGAAGGTATCGCAAGCCTAATCAATAAACTTAAGATATCTAGCTTCCCCGGACCTGACAACATACCGGTGAAGATACTAAAAACCACTAACGTCATTTCTAGCCAGATATTACAAATAATTTTTTACTCAGTCTATAAGCGAGGGTACAATGCCCAAAGACTGGAAACTAAGCAAAGTAACCCCCGTTTTTAAGTCTGGTAAGCGCTCCGACCCATCCAATTGTCGCCCGATCTCACTTACGTGTATTGCCTGTAAACTTTTGAAACACATCATGTATTCCCAAATAGGGTCCCACCTCGACAAATTCTTTTTTCTTCAGCAAACAGCATGGCTTTCTTCTGGGCTTATCATGAGAAACACAACTTTTTAAGTTCACCACAGATCTCCACCTAAACTTAGATTCTTCATTTCAGACTGACGCAATTTACTTAGATGTTTCAAAGGCTTTCGATCGCGTCCGTCATCACCGACTAGTGTCCAAACTTTCATGATTTCACCTCAACCCAATAATCCTATTATGGATCATTTGCTTCCTGACAGATCGCCTCCAGTTCACCTGTGTTGGCGGTCGCTGTTCAGATACTACCAAAGTAATATCGGGTGTACCACAGGGATCCGTCCTCGGCCCACTCCTTTTTCTAATATACATTAACGACCTCCCAACAGACATATCATCCACAATATGTCTATTCGCCGATGACTGTGTTATTTACTGTCGTGTCCCTACTAACACTGACCAATCCATTATGCAAAATGACTTAATTTCTATTGACAAGTGGTGCTCACGCTAGATGATGGAACTAAATGTCTCCAAATGCAAGTTGATGCATTTATCACGTAAACGCTTTACATCCAAATTTCTATACTCTTTGGGCTCTGTGAATGTATCTGAGCTTGACAGTTACCGCTTCCTTGGCGTTATCATCGCTAACAATTTAAATTGAAGCATAACTGCGAGTCGGCCTAGTTCATCTTAAAACTTTTTGTGCCCAAACAAACAGGGACGAAGAATAGGGGCAACACAAGGACGAGCGCTTTCTAACAACTGGTTTTATTTTTGAAGAACCACCTGCTTAAATACCCACAGATCTGCGCGATCTAGTCAACAGAGCACGCCTATAGCGCATATGATACCCACAGATCTGCGCGATCAAGTCAAGCGAGCACGTCAATAGTACATATAACACTTGTGATAAAAAGACGTGGACAAAAGCCACCCGGTCAACATAAAAGCAGCAAGGTGCATAAAACAACCACTTACAATAAACTGCATTGAAGATGTGATGATAGAAGCGAATTTCTTTATCCAACAATGAAACAGAAGGATGGCTGATGCATTTTTCTTTTTGTTTTTCAATCCAGTGTGCTATAGGCGTGCTCTGTTGACTAGATCGCGCAGATCTGTGTGTATTTAAGCAGGTGGTTCTTCAAAAATAAGACCAGTTGTTAGAAAGCGCTCGTCCTTGTGTTGCCCCTATTCTTCGTCCCTGTTTGTTTGCGCACAAAAAGTTTTAAGATGAAACTAAATTGGTTGAACCACATTCTACAAGTAACAGCCGATGCCTCAAGATCCCTTAACTATATTAAAAGATTCCTATCCTTCTCTCCTCCGTCGATTCATAAACTAGCAAATGAAATTTTCATCCATACCAAATTAGAATATGCGTCAACAATTTAGAATCCACATCAAAAGTACTTGATTGACACTTTAGAAGCTACTCAAAGTCGTGCCTCCTGCTGTATCTTATCGAATTATGACAACATTATCGGCGTTGCTAACTTGAAGTTATCTGTTGGTCTACTCCTTTTAGCAGCAAGACGCATAATTTCGCAACTCAGCCTATTCCATAAATTGTACTATAACTTTCCTGACCTTCATTCCTCACTTTTATTTCCACCCGTGCGCCCATTGCACCGTCTATTCAATTCTTTATGTTTCCAACGCCTTCATGGTTCTACAAACGCTTTCAACAAATCCTTCCTTCCCTTTGCAATAGAACAATGGAACTCGCTCCCGGAATCCATTGTTGTAGAGCGAAACCCTTCGAAATTTCGAGAGTTACTAACCACCCATATGTGCAAGTAATTATGCAAAAACCTGTTCTTTTTAGTGTCTTTTCAGTTGTTGCCTTTTTTTGCTTTGTACATGACAATTGCTTCGATGTTTGTATTGTTGTTTTGCCCTCCACCACCTTATGTAATACCCCACATGGGGCCCTTAAGGGAATAATTAATGATGATGATGATGATATCCCTTACACGCAAAATTATGTGCTTAAATAGTGACCAGTTTTCTTCAAGAAAACAACTTCTAAAGTCATGCTCTAAAGGCGACAAGGAATCATTAAAAAACCTACTGATTGCAGAGATATTTGCTTTAGAATAGTCATAAATATATTTTCGCTAGATTACTTGTTTAAGTTAGCACTAAATCGATAATTAAACTTGTGATTGCTGATTTCTTCTAGAGCATTTGCGGAAATAGTATCTGCATGCGTGGCACATACAAGGTCAAGAATGGAGGTGTGGCATGTAGGTTCTTTCACGATCTGGTGTAATGAAAACAGGTTCAGAGTGTGAAAAAATTGTGACTTTCCTGTTTGTTCGAGTAGAGCTGGAAACGGAATTAGTGCTCTAATCGATTCCAGGGTAGTTGAAGTCTCCTGTTAAAATTAGAGGGACGCGAGGAAACCTGTTTCGGATTACTTCTAATTCAGATGTCAAGCATGGATTGAAATTCGAGTGAGGGACCGCAGGACGATTGCAAACACCGATAAGAATGGAAGAATGTGATGAACAGGAGTGTACAATGACCCAGCATATTTCAATGGAAGATAATGGCACAAGCACACATTCAGAATGAATTCATTTTCGAACAGCCGGAAGAAGACCACCACCACGTGCTGTACTCCTGTCTTTTCTGTATATGTTGAGCTCAGAATGAATAGTGAATACACAGTACGTCTGATGCGTCACTACTGAGCCATGTCTGAGTGCCTATTAAAATGTCAATTGCACATGCAGTCATAGATCAGACAAGATCATCTTGCTTAGATAAAATACTGCGGAAGTTGGAAAACAAAAATGAGTTTATGGGCGTAGCTGTGTGCGAGGGCTTTGGCCAAGCTCTTGGCAACCATAGACTGCTCCTGATGGCATAGCAGGCCGAAGCTGCACACTCCATCTACAGAAATCAACAACTATCTGAAGTTAACGTAACTCGACAATTAAGCAATCCTTAGGAAAAATTCTAATAGAAATATTTTATTGGTGTCTATAGGTTTCATCTTCTTGGATTATGAAGCGACAGACCTGATACACTAATAAAGCTTGTAGCCTTTATCGGTCTACTGGAACATAAAATAATAGCCCTGATACACTGGTAAAACTTATAGCCTGTGTTGGTCTGTTAACTTACAGGTGTACATAGTAGCACTATGTACCAAAGTTGTTTCTTCTACGAAATGCATTAACTCATTCTAAAGCAAATCTTTCTACGTGAAACCCTGCCAGACTTTTCTGGCCACGGGTGCTGCTGCCTTGCCAAACAGCTCTCACACAGGACACTCCTTATACACCAAATCTTGGCCTATATATAGCCGCATCTGTTGTACCCCTACAGATGTGCTGTTGGCCAGCTCTGATTTTTATGAAATTATGCATTGAAACAACAAACGGTACCTGAATATCCTCACTATAACAAAACAGCTTGGAACGCATAAATCCTGTATCAAAGCGACGCCTTTTCTAGCTTCATTCTTGATGTTTGTCTTGTCTGCTTTGTCGTCTTTCAAGCAATACTACCAATACAAGTTTATATGATGATCACTACTTCTAAGCATCTATTGTGACCAATAAAGCATTTTATTTGTCCAATACTCGTTTATATCACAGCTTCTGTTGCTTCGATTGGGACCCATTAAGCATTTTATTTTGCTTATAGAACTCTGTCGCCCAGATACAGGACTGGCAGAAATCTTTATGAGATCTGTACACTTTGCTATGAGACTTGCAGGTTTTCCTATTGGACCTATATATTTTCTGTAAAACCAGCAGAGATTTGTATTGGAATTTTCCCTAGGGAATGTTGCAAGATAATTGCAACATGACCGCCATGGCGGCACCACATGTCAACAAAAACTCCTGTGCTGGCCTCCAATAGTCTCATTCACATTGCTCAGCTCACAGTCTGAAGACACAGTGTGTGGCATGAGATGAATGTACCTGCGCATAAATGCCACCCCCAGCCTAATTCTGTGCTGAAGACTGGCACAGCTGCGTTGAATTTTTGGTGGTAGCCTAGATTTCAAGGTAGGGTCCAATCTTTGGAGTCGTCTGTGGTGATTATCTGAATTGTCCCAGTGCTTTTCAGTCGCTTTTTGGGTGATACTTGTGAGAAGGCAGTTGGCGTCTGCTCTTGAAAAAGGAATTGCAAGCAGTGGCTCTGGTTCTTCAAGTGCCTTCTTTGCTTTGGGATCGGCCAGTTTATTGCCACGTACACAACAGTGACTGGGAATCCATTGAAATGTAATGTGTTGACCGTTCTCTTCCGCTTGAGCGTATGGCTCGGCAGATTGAAGTCTAGGTTACCCCTGTACCTGGCTTTCTACATTGCAAACCTCTTCAAGTATTCCTGCACCTGCTGTGCCATTACCGACGCCACCCCTTATCGACACTCACCGACATATTGCCAGACTCCCCTTTTTCTAGAGCCATTTAACACCAGGAATGTGCCATACCATCATACTTTGCCCCTAGGAACCTCCCACGTATGTCCTCAAGGATAATGTTCAAAATATGGGTACGTCTCCCTATTCCTGAAATTTCTAAAAAATTTCAGATACCTACCGTGGGCCTCAGACATATAAGACTTGATTAGATGTCGAAAGAATATGGCTCCTTAATGAACGTGTAGACAGACGGATCAGTCTTGTCGTATGCGTCCGGTGTGGCTGTCGTCGTGCTTGCACATAGTCATTGGACGGTGTGATCTGCATGACAAGACGACACCAACATGCATGGAAACAGGGGCAATCAAAGAGGCAGTTCACTATATTTCGGGACAGCCTCCTCAAGTATGGACAGTCTTTAGTGATGTCAAATCGACTCTGCAACTACTTGTAGTTGTAATGAAAGAAAACTCTTATAGAGGGCTCTTCGCGAAGGTGAACTTTCTGGTAGAAACATAGTTTCTTGCATAGGCTGATCCCAGAGGTAGCGCAAAGCCTTGCCAAAAAATTGCATCATTTTGAGATTTATGTTATTGTTTCACACTTTTAATATTTAGTCTGAGAAGATTTAACATAAAAGGCATGCACTGGCAGTGTTCCATTTCATGACATTGGTTTGTGGGCTGTCATTCTCAAAATTCTGAGGGATAACTTTGTCAAGAGTATAAGACAAGGTATGAGCAACTTTAGTTTTAGAATGGTGTGGCAATATTGTCGCATATACACAGCTGTAGTATACACGGTGAATGAAGATCCAGGCGCTTGCACTTTATAAAACATTAGCGGCGACGCGCGATCCGAGACGAACTTCGTTCTCCTCTTCCTCAGTCCCGTTGCTGTGCCACCCCATGTGGCGTTACCCTCTCTTCAAAAAAAAGATGGAAAATGTACAGAGGCTTGACGTGAGAGCGCTGAGATGGCCTAGGACGGACACATAGGCTCTAGTCACAATCACTGCGGTTTGGGATATAGTCGCAAGGCACTGAGGGCCGAGCAACAACAGAAACTAACCTAAGCGGCTGAAAACGTCGAATATTAGGGGCTATAGTACGGTTTCAACCGCACGACGTGCACAATCTCTGATTGCAGTTGTTGACTTTGGGGAGGCTGGCTTCCGTCAGGAAGTACTTTGTAATTTACGTCACAAATTCGCTGCAACACTTGTAGCGGCAGCAGCAACGGCGTCGCACGAGGGATGACGTAGACGCTCGCGTCTACACGAGGCTCGAGCGGCTGGCGCTCCGGCACGGGCTAGCGTTCCGAAGGAGATGATTAAAAAGAATGCTACGCTAAGAGACGGACTGTCGGTTCTTCCTCTCCTGCGAGAGCCCGAGACTTTAACGGTCTACGTGGTCGCTCGTCGCCACAGTTTGGTGACCCGGACGTGATACTGCCATACGCTCCTGTGGTAGAGACGACCATGGACCAGACCGACGCTACGAGAGCTCAAGGCCAGAACCCATCCGAGGAACGCGGTGAGCCCTCCTGTTCCGCCATCGCTGTCCGCCTCCCACAGTACTGGGACCAGCATCCTTCGGCGTGGTTTCTTCATGCCGAAGCGCAATTTCAAGTCGCTGGTATCCGCTCTCAAGCCTCGAAGTTCCATTACGCCGTCGCAGCGCTCTCGCCCGCCGCCATTGACGAGGTAGCAGATTTGTTGTGTTCCCCATTGTCTGCCACCGCCTACGACGATCTCAAGGCAGCACTGCTACAGCGCACAGCAGCTTCACAGCGTTCTCGCATCCAGCAGCTTCTGTCCGCTGAAGAACTCGGCGACCGACGCCCTAGTCAACTTCTTCGCCGAATGAGCCAGCTGCTCGGAAACAACGCGAGATCCATCGACGACACGCTGTTGCGCGAACTGTTTTTGCAACGACTCCCGGCTAACGTGCAGATGGTCCTGCCGACAGCCTCTACCATGGACCTTACCGGACTTGCCGCTTTGGCCGACAAGATCATGGAAGTAGCCATCCCAACCATCGCAGCCACGTCACCGTCTCCGGGTGACAATACAACCGCTGTGCAAACTCTTCCCTGCTCTTCCGCAGTGCAATCTCCGCTCGACTCCTTGTGTGAGCGCCTGGAACGCATCATCTGTGGAGCGGAATATCGCCGCGCGTCTCATCGCCCACGCAGCCGTAGTTCCAGCAGATCAAGACGCATGGGCACTCAAAATGAAACCTCAACTACAGCGCCTGGCGTTTGCTACTACCACCGCCGTTTTGGAAACGACGCTCGTCACTGTCGGTGTCCCTGCGCTTGGCAGGGAAACAGGCCGGCCGACCTCTAACGGCGACGAGTGGTCCGGCCCAACACACAAGTCGCCTTTTCTACGTGACGGACAAAGTTACGGGACAACGATTCTTAGTCGACACAGGTGCTGACGTCAGCATTCTCCCCGCCCAGCGCTCCGACCGAAAAGCGACTCCTGTGTCGTTTTTGCAAGCCGTCAACGGCACCAGGATTCCAGTTTTCTCGTCACGCTCCGTCATGCTAAACCTTGGCCTTCGACGAGCATTCCGCTGGATCTTCCTGGTTGCAGACGTCCGTCATGCAGTGATTGGAGCAGACTTCTTGCATAACTACGGACTCCTGGTGGACATCCAACGACGCCGTCTCATCGACTCCGTGACCCAGCTATCCGTTCCCGGCGTCCCATCATCAGGCACATCGCCCATAGCGCCTATTTCTGCCATGTTGGACGAACCTTTCGCCGCGCTCCTACGCGAGTTTCCCACTTTGACGCGCCTGCCGGACTGGACGCAACCGGTACAACATGACGTGTGCCATCACATCGTCACCTCCGGCCCACCGGTCTACTTCCGACCCCGGCGTTTGTCCCCGGAGAAACTCAAGATCGCTCGCGCGGAGTTCGAACACATGCTGCAACTTGGCATCATCCGCCCTTCCACCAGTAACTGGGCATCACCACTTCACATGGTGCCTAAGAAGACGGGAGACTGGCGCCCATGCGGTGATTACCGGGCACTAAACAACGTCACCGTTCCTGATCGCTACCCTCTACCGAACATTCAGGACTTTACGGTAGCGTTGCACGGTGCGACGATCTTTTCTAAGATCGATCTCGTTCGCGCCTGCCATAAACTGCCGGTCGCTGAAGAAGACATTCCCAAGACCGCCATCACCACACCCTTCGGTCTTTTCGAATTTCTCCGCATGCCTTTCGGTTTACGGAACGCGGGCCAATCCTTTCAGCGTTTCATCGATTCCGTCACCCGAGGTTTGCCTTTCGTTTTTGCATACGTTGACGACCTTCTCGTCGCAAGCTCTTCGGCAGAAGAACATCTTCACCACTTGCGGTTGTTGTTTTCACGCCTTGGCAGTGAAGGAATTGTCATCAACGCCGCCAAGAGTGAATTCGGTCAAACCGAACTCGAGTTCCTCGGTCATATCATCGACGCTAACGGCATTCGACCACTGCCGTCCAAGATTCGCGTCATCGAAAACCTTCCCCGACCGACCACACTCAACAAGCTTCGCCAGTTTCTCGGTTTCGTCAATTTCTACCGCCGATTCATTCCCGAGTGCGCACGACTTGTGGCTCCGCTAGACGCCCTCCTGGTAAACAAACGCAAACAAGTGCTTCAGTGGACTGAAGAGGCCACCGACGCTTTCACAAGAGTCAAGTCTGCCCTCGCCGACAACAACGTTCCGCCACATCAAGGGCCCCGACAACGTTCCAGCCGACGTCCTCAGTCGTGTCAATGTCGTTTCCACGTTGACATCGGCACCTTTCATCATCGAGGCCGAATTACTCGCCAGTCAACAGCGTGACGACACTGAACTTCGTACCCTCCGGAATTCTTCAACGTCCCTGAAATTGGAAGACGTCGTTGTGACCCCAGATGGTACATCCGTCGTCTGCGACACTTCTAACGACACACCTAGACCATACATTCCAACATCCCTTCGCAGACGTCTATTCGAAACCGTGCACAACCTGTCGCACCCTGGCATACGCGCGACACAGAAGCTCCTTTCCAGTCGTTTCGTTTTGCTTCGGCTAAACGCGCAAGTTCGCGACTGGGTTCGCTGCTGTTTGTCGTGTCAACGTTCGAAGATCCAGCGTCACCCCATTCCGCCTGCCAAGTCTTTTCTTCCACCGGATGCTCATTTTGACACCATACACCTGGACCTCGTCGGCCCTCTCCCACCCTCGAAAGGCTACTGCTACATACTGACATGCATCGACCATTATACACGGTGGCCGGAAGCTACACCTATATCTGACATCTCAGCGCCCACTGTTGCAGCAGCTTTCATGTCTACGTGGATCGCAAGGTTCGGCTGCCCATCCACAATTATCACGGATCGCGGTCGGCAGTTTGACTCAGCACTTTTCAACGAGCTACTCAAACTACTCGGAACGACACGTTTTCGCACAACTGCTTACCACCCTCAGTCCAATGGACTAGTTGAACGTTTTCACCGGCATCTCAAGGCCTCCCTTATGGCACATGAATAGCCGGAGAAATGGGTCCTACATTTGCCCCTTGTCTTACTTGGCATCAGAGCCGCACTCAAGAGTGACCTAGGTTGCTCCTGTGCTCAGCTAGTCTACGGCACCCACCTACGCCTTCCGTGCGATTTCTTTGTCGCCACCCCCCAAACGCCTATGCCATCACCTGCCGACTACGTTGCCGAACGGCAAGCTTTCTTCAGCCAGATGCGCCCCGTGCCTACACGTTCACAAGAAGCAAGGTGCCCGTACGTTTCTCCCGCACTCAGCTCTGCTACCCACGTTTTCGTGCGTAACTGTGCCGTGCGGAAGCCTTTGCAACCACACTACTCCGGGCCATATTGTGTTCTAGAGCGTCGTCCGACAACGTTTGTTGTGAATGTCAACGGCCGATCAGACACAATTGCCCTGGAACGTCTCAAACCCGTCTGGATAGAAGCACCCACGCCATCAGCTCCACCAGTATGCGACGCGACCCTGCTGCATCCTTCGCCGCCGCCAGTGCACGTGACACCCAAGACCAACGCCAAGACACGCCGCGTCACGTGGACTTTCCAATCGTTCGCCGAACTTTCCTCCTCTCTAGGGGGGGAGCCCTCTGTAGCGGCAGCAGCATCGGCGTCGCACGAGGGATGACGTAGACGCTCGCGTCTACACGAGGCTCGAGCGGCTGGCGCTCCGGCACGGGCTAGCGTTCCGAAGGAGATCATTAAAAAGAATGCTACGCTAAGAGACGGACTGTCGGTTCTTCCTCTCCTGCGAGAGCCCGAGACTTTAACGGTCTACGTGGTCGCTCGACGCCACACACTCTATAAGGTCCGAAGTAGTGACTCAAAAGCTTCTCAGATAGACCATTTCGGTGCACGGGAGTCCAGACCAATACTTGGTCACCAGGTTGGAACTCAACTTGTTGATGGTCGAAATTGTAACGGTGCGCATCGATGCTCTGTTGTTTCTTTATGCGCACTCGGGCAAGCTGACGGGCTTCTCCCGCACGTTGCAGGAATAGTTCGGCATCTTGGGTGAGGTCGAGATGATCGATGTTGTCGCATGGCAGCATTGCTTCTAATCTAGTCTGCACTTCACGACCGTAAAGGAGGTCAAACGGCGTGAAGCGTGTTGTTTCTTGCGTAGCAGTGTCATAGGCAAACATTACGTAAGGGAGTATCTCGTCCCACGTCTTGTGGTGTGCTTCTACATACATAGACAGCATGTCAGTCATCGTTTTGTTTAGTCGTTCGGTCAAGCCGTTTGTCTGCAGATGATAGGCAGTTGTCCTTTGATGGGTCGTGCAGCTAAGTTTAAAAACGTCTGCAATGAGCTGTGCTGTAAAGGCTTCACCTCGGCCTGCGATGACATGCGATGGGGCGCCATGCCGCAGGATAATGCTCTGTATGAAAATCTCGGCAACCTCGGAAGCTGTGCCTCGAGGCAGTGCCTTAGTCTCAGCATACCGCATTAAATAGTCTGTGGCAACGATTATCCACCGGTTGCCAGAAGATGACAGCGGAAACGGTCCCAGAAGATCCATGCCGACCTGGTCGAAAGATTTGCCAGGTGGGTCAATCGGATTCAGCAATCTCGCAGGCTTCACAGCTGGCGACTTTCGGCGCTGGCAATCACGGCAGTCTTGGATGTACCTCTTAACACACTCGGCAAGTTCGGCCAGTACTAGTACTTGCGCACTCTATCAAGCATTCGCGTAAAAGCCAAATGGCCAGACGGAGGCTCGTCATGACCGGCGAACAAAACTTCGGCACGGAACAACCAAAATTTAGGTCTTGTTGGTGGCAGCGTAGTTCTTATACAAGATGCCATGTCATAAACAAAAAGGCGACAATCCTCGAGCGATATGCCGGGGTATTGATGGGTTTCGTCCTTCCAGATGTTCAAATATAAACCTTAGTGCGTCGTCTGCGCGCTGTCGTGTGAACAAATCAGTAACGCTTATGGCCCCAAGGAAAGCGCCGTCGTCCTCAATGTCTTGGTTGGTAGTGTCGATAGGGGCGCGCGAGAGTGCATCAGCGTCTTTGTGTATACGGCCCGACTTGTACACGATTGTCACGTCGTACTCCTGCAAACGTAGTCTCCACCGTGCCAGTCGTCCAGAAGGGTCCCGCAGATTTGCAAGCCAGCATAACGAGTGATGATTGGTTACAACTTTGAATGGGCGGCTGTAAAGGTAAGGTCGAAATTTGGCCAGCGCACATACGACGGCAAGACACTCTTTCTCCGTAGTGGTGTAGTTGGTCTCTGCACGCGATAGTGTGTGACTTGCATAGGCGATCACTCTTTCAATACCTTCCTGCCGTTGTACAAGCACTGCAGCAAGACCAATGTTACTGGCGTCTGTATGAACTTCCGTGTCCGCCTCCTTGTCAAAGTGGGCTAATACTGGTCCTGACAGCAAACGCTGTAGAAGCTTGGTGAAAGCAGTCTGTTGCTCTGAGGCCCAGATGAACGATACATCGTCCCTCGTGAGGTGAGTCAGCGGCTCTGCCATCTTCGAAAAATTTTTGATGAAACGCTGATAGTATGCGCAAAGGCCCAGGAAGCGTCGGACACCTTTCTTGTCGGTCGGTGCTGGAAACGTGGCTACAGGGGCAGTTTTCACGGGTTCGGGGCTAACGCCTTCCGTGCTGACCTTGTGTCCCTGAAACATCAGCTCCTTGTAGCCGAAATGACACTTCTGAGGCTTAAGGGTGAGGTTAGCCGATCGGATGGCTTCAAGAACTTGCTGCAGTCGTTTCAGGTGGTCATCAAATGTTGCCGAAAAAACAACTACATCGTCGAGGTAGACGAGGCACCTTTGCCACTTCAGACCAGCGAGAACAGTGTCCATCATTCGCAGGAAATTTACTGGTGCCGAACAGAGACCGAAAGGAAGTACTCTGAATTCGTAAGGGCCATCTGGAGTGACGAAAGCAGTTTTTTTGCTGTCTCATTCATCTACCTCAATTTGTCAGTAACCACTTTTTTGATTGAGAGATGAAAAATACTTAGCTCGCCACAATCTGTCTAAAGAGTCATCGATACGTGGTAATGGGTACACGTCCTTCTTGGTAACATCATTGAGGCGTCGATAATCAACACAGAAACGAAGCGTTCCGTCTTTTTTCTTGACCAGAACGACCGGGGAGGACCAAGGACTGCGTGAAGGCTGAATGACACCATCATCTAGCATCTCCTTGACTTGGCCTTGAATCGCCTCACATTCTTTCGGCGCCGGTATCTACAAGTGCACTCAATTTTCTGGCGTCGATCAACACAGATATGTCCAGTGAAATCTTGTTCGCAGAAACTCGTTTTGGCATCATCATGTTATCGTTGTTCTGCGGTCGGCACGATACGACGTCCTGAGCGCGTTGAGTATTAGCGGCCCCGCCTCGGAAAGTCGCTGACGTCAGTTTTCCCGGCGTGGACTTGGTGATCTTCTTTGTGCCGTCCTCGAGGTGGTATCACGAGCAGGGAAATATCGCCGCGGTGAGAGTGAGCGTGACTGCCGCTGCGATGTGCCCGGCCTGCGGTGCTGTTCGAGGAATTCTGCGATGTGTGGAGGCCTTTGGCCGAACCTAGATCGAGGCGAGTCGGTAGAAAAACCCAGAAGTCTGAGTCGTCGGTAGGGGCACTCCCAATACACATGACCAGCTTAACCGCAGTGGTAGCACAGTGGTCACCGATCGGGTTCTCGCCAAACCTCTGATTTCCTCGTGGGTGTTCGGCGGTCGTCGAAGTACGGTAGCGGACTTGTCGGAGCGGCTTGTGCCGATCGCAACACGACTGGCGACGCAACATAAGTAGGTGCGAAAGCTTGGGCGGGGCTCAGTAATGTTTCTGCGTAAGTCTTGCGCGGAGACTCGTTTGGCAAAGGCGGTGCTTCACTGGTGGAAAGAGATGCCTGCAGTGCCTGCTGTACTTCGTTGAATACGACGCTGGTGAGGGAGCTGACTGGAGGTGGCGGCGTACCGTGATGCTTCTGCAGCTCATCACGAACCACCGAGTGAATCAGCTCGCAAAGCAAGGTGACGTTGCACCCAAAGCCTACCGGCGTATTTGGAGTGCAGGCGGAATTTACTTGTCGGTTGTACATGTTCGACCGTTGCTGAAGTGTCTGCTCCATCGCGATGGTTTCGGTGAGGAACTCCGCAACAGTCTTGGGTGTAGTCCGAACAAGACCGCCAAAGAGCTGTTCCTTTACGCCACTCGTCAGATGACGCACCTCCTTCTCTTGCGACATGCTCGGATCGGCACGCTGAAAAAGACGCGTCATGTCCTCCACGTACATCGTGATGCTCTCGTTGGGCTTTTGAATGCGGGACTGAAGGGTTCACTCCGCTTTTTCCCGGGGATCGGGGCTGGAGTAAGTCTCCAGTAGCTTGCGTTGGAACTCAGGCCAGGATGATAGGGCACTTTCGCGGTTCATAAATCATGTGCCAGCACCATCTTCGAGGCTGAAGTAGACGTTCCTGAGTTTGGCGTTGTTGTCCCACTCCTTAAATGCAACCATGCGCTCGAACTCCGCCAGCCAGTCTTCCACGTCGTCAAATGTGTCGCCATGAAAAGCTGTTGGCACTAGGGGGTTCAGCAGCTTTAGGTAAGTCGGTGTCACCCTTTCCGTGGAAGTCACAGTGGTCGCAGTCATCACTTTTTCCTGAAGGTTTCCAAATTCTGGGGCGAGGTCTCGGATTCGTCAGCTTGTGCAGTGAACTGGAGTAAACTCCAATTGTGGGGCGAGGTTCTTGCTGCCCAGTGGGGTCTCCTGCATAAGTTGAGCGTACCCAGCACCTCCACCAAATTGTCATGTGTACCCAGCTGTAGTATGCACGCTGAGTGAAGATCCAGGCGTTTGCCCTTTATGAAAGATATGCGGCGACGCACGATCCGAGACAAACTTCGTTCTCCTCTTCCTCAGCCCCTTGCTGTGCCACCCCATGTGGCAAAATAATCCGCATATACTGCATGTGATATAGCAAGGCGTGGAATATACATATACCTAACTACAGTAGAACCTCGATTATACGTCCCCCGGTCATGCTACGACCCGAATTTTATGACGAATTGGTTTTGGCCTGGCGTAACCCCCATAGAAATAATGTATTATATGATATAATGTATTATATGATGCAATTTTATGCCAGCGCAGCCTTGTAAAATGCCTCTCCGGTGCCGTCTGAGGGGAAAAAAAATCTTAAGCAAGCGCAGGCTGGCGTGTAAGCACACTGCAGCCGGCTGATAACAGGTTACATTTGTGTTACATTTGAATAACAGCAAAACTCGCAATTTTAAAACAAATATCCTAAATTGCGCTTTTGGCAACATGTCCCATTACGTCTCGATCCAATCCATAGCCAACCGAAATCAAATCTTGTTTTTAGTTGGAATCAACGCCATTTTTGCTGTTCAGTACTTGGTGTTACATTGTACTAGAGTACCTTGGGTAGTGGAAAGAGCAGCAGGCAGGGCGTGAGGCACTTGATGTTAACACTACCAGGCGGCACTGGCAGCACTTAACAGAGCACTGGCAAGCGACTGAAAAGGGCCAGGCAGCCGCAAGCACAGGAGTCTTCTTTTATTACGATTGCAATTTTATTACTGCATGTATGCATCGTACTCCGGCTGCAAATGTTATTACTTGTTTATGAGCAAACTAATCAAAGTAATAGGATTTCAACAGGGCTAAGTTTTGATCACATTACCTCTGCTGAGCAGATGGTGCAGGGTATGAAGGGCGTGAAGCTTCATATTTACTTCAGTAACCAGTCTTCTTAGAACTTGCGCTGAATTGCGATGTGTGCATCATCTTACTGGCGGGTTAGTGTGAGCAGCTCCTATGAGAATTAAACAGCGCGTTCCGGGCACTTCGATTTCTGGCCAGTTCTCTCATCCCAGACACGTGCCTCTGCGGCACTAGCAGACAGCATCGCCAGTAAGGCAGTGAATACACGAGAATTGCGCCAGTGTTAAGGGCAGTCACTGTGTGTTACTGATCTAATGTCACGGCCAGGTGTTCTCCATCTTTTTTTGAATATCTGGTTTTTGGGGTGGCAAACCTCTCCCCTTTTTTTATGATTTTGTCCTATTCCTCAAACACAAAAGATGAAGCTATCATTTCATTTAGTACTAAAGCAGATAAATACAAAATTGAAGAAAAAAAATTTACGGACCAATTGTTTATTTAAGATTATTGGTTCAAGACAAATGCAGCAGGTATAACCATAATTTGTTCAAAGTTTGTATTCGAAAACTCTTCACACGAAAGCATGAAGTAAAGAAATAAGCTTCCCTGAAAAACAAGCAAACACGCTCATATGCAGCGGCTTAGCTTTAGATAGTTGGTAGGTTCCCGTTTCTGGCACCTGGAATGATTAAGAGTCCTTACAAAGAAGTGAAGTCGTGGTCACATAGAAGGCAACCATGTGCACTCTCAGTGGCTCGGAATGAATAAAACATCCAATTCTCTCTTGCTGCTATTTCTTTATCAGATGAACAATGTCCATGACACTGTCATGATGAAGCTCCTGTAAGCTGAAGCAACTATTGAAGAGGTCTTCCAGTTTACAGATGAACCAGAGCAGATGACCGTGAGGGTATAGGAGACAACCTTTGTCCTTCAGCCTTGTGTACTCAGCAGCACCCAGCAACTTGACTTAATTGACTCTACACTTTCCTTGCGTGTAAGGAGCACTGTGTGGCACTCTTCGCAGTTTGTTTTGAGAACAAGCTTCCTTGCTACATATCCACAGGTGTAAAAAATTAGTCCTGCATTACTTTTTGCAACAACACATGGGCCATGGTCTAGGACAACATTACTGAGGTCTTTGATGTGTTGCTCTGCACCAGTTAGCCATCTTCAGTCAACCTTCCAATGAGGTCCTGCTTGCTCTGCTTACTAAGGCCTACTCCATCTGGCTTAGGAGGGACGTCAGCACACCTGGCTCCGCATACCCATTTGGCAGAGACTTGGCTAGCCCATAGAAGCTTCAGCAGCTAAAAGTTGTTAAAAACTGTTACGGTATGGGATGACTGTATGGATGACTGAGCTTGCGATTCCAAAGAGGTTTTTGACGTGGTCTTGACTCAGCTTTGATGTCATTATATCATCATCATCATCAGCCTAGATACTCGACACAGTGACTCGACGCCCCACTGCTGTAGATGTGGACAGGAAGCGCCCTTGTCCCCCAGCATGAAGCTCCACTCTGTGAGGCAGGCCAGGAAAGACATCAACTAGGCCTCATCATCAGATCAAGGCTACAGGGCTTTGGCAGGGAACCGGGACGTCATCATTTCTATCGAGTGTCAAATGATTCTGCAGTACAAATGCACGATAAAAACATATTTAAAATACTGAAGATAATGATTTGTAGTTACACTAAACAGCACGGTATTCTGTTTGATTGCAGTCGACCAAAAGTGGCTTTCATGCTTAGAAATTAAGTTCATTGAGGAACGGACTTACCCAATAAGTGTGAGCACTGGCTCAAGGCTTCCCCAGCATGTTTCAAGCTCAGTCTTGTAGAGGCAGAGGCCATTTGGACAGTATCGCCAAACAGCTGAAATGCATAATTGACTCATTTTTTTCAAAATTGTTTGGGTTGGTGGGGCAGCTTCTGATCCCAGGCATGGCTTGATGAGTAACATTAGTTCCATCGTGCTTCAAGGCTTCTCGCACAGGCTAAAGCGACACCTGTAATACACATAAAAGATAAATTTTTTATGATAAATACTATGTACATACGTGACTACACATATGGCTCAATGCTCCTTGCTTCGAGCCCTTAGGAAATGAACAAAACGGAAGGCTGCTATCACTTTGCCTGCTGGGGTGTTGAAGCTCGACTTCAGGAGTCCATTCCTTGGGCACTTCAATAGATGAGAAAAATCGGACACAAAATGAAATGAGCAGCTGGGATCCACTGGGTACTGCACCTTGCTCCTAGTGAACGTTGGATGTTTCCTGCATGCCCATGAGTGCCCACATCCTTCTATGCAGCACGATATGCATCCATGCAGCGCCATTGTTGGTAACAAAATGGACAAATAGGCCTGCTTGTGCCGCAATCATTATAGCCTCTGTCATAATTTTGCCAGTATGTTTCCTTTCACATCACTGTGTGTAGCAAACACGGCAATAATTTGTGTCCAACTGCCGACAAAAGGCACAAAGACAATTACCATCCCATCGTCACACACTGCATGTTTGTCGAAGTCTGGAGTAAAAGTGGCCAAATCAACGAACCCATCAATGTGGCTGCCAGGCGTCACAGAAAGGTTCTCTGAAAGTTTCATTTCGTCAAATAGGAGTCAACCGTGTCTCTTGGAAGATGTCCATTGAGCTCCTTTAGCACACCGAAAACCTTTCTGCTGAATCCAAATCCTGACCTGTGCTCCTTAGTGTAATTGTGTAGGGTGGCTTTTGAGGGTAGAACAAGGATCTGGCTGCTTGCGCTCATGTTCATACAGCTCTGGCCCTTTGATTTTCATAATGATGCATTCTATCATCCACTCCTTTAAGTATACCATAGCTCCAGTGGCATAGCCAGAAACTTCGTTAGGGGGGGGGGGGGCTCACTTAGCAGCTTGGCCTCCTCCTTATAGGAAGAGTCGATGGATCAAATACATTAAACTTTAATAATAACTGCGTTGCTATTGCCAAAGATGCTGCAAACGAATTCTTGAATTGCATGCACTGTCAAGACAAGTAAAATATGTATTTTTTCATAAAAGAATATACTCGTATATGTCAAAATTGTGCCCGAAATATCTTATATCATGTTTTCTGTATACTTAATAAGTAAAGCAAATATACAAACTTTAGAACTATATCAGTTTGAAGCAAGCAAAGCAGTGCATGCCGCTGATATGAAAAATGTAAAGGCCATGAAATGTACAAGTTGAGGGCAAATATTTTAATGAAAACTTTTTAGCCTCCCGGCATTTCTCTCATTTGCATCCCTCTCTCTCTCTCTCTTTCTCTGTATGGCATTCAAGAACCTTGTTTACATTTTTGTACATCTGCAACAGCCAGGGAAAAATCTGTCCCTGGCTGTCCTTTGTTCCAATGTATTGCGCAGCAGCAGTTGTCCCCGGTCATGTATTCTGAGTAATTGCACTGAAACTATAGCCAAAACAGAGAGCACGTATAAAAAGCAGGAGTTCTGCTAGATATAAGAAGGCGAGTCAAATGAAAGTGAGCCAATGCGAATATGTGACAAACGGGGTACTTTATTTAAAAGTAGTCTCCATGAGCATTTAGACATTTGTCCCACTGACTAACGAGTTCCATAATTCCAGTCTCATAAAACTCCTTGGGTGGTTGCTTCAAAAATCTCTAACTGACTCTACGTCATCGTCCGACACGAATCTGGTTTCCTTGAGCAGTTTTTTCAAATGCTCCCAACTGTGGAAGTCGCAAGGCGACAGGTCTGGGCTGTATGGCGGATGTTGCAGCGTTTCCCCCTTGAACTTTGCCAATTTTGTATTAACCACATCAGCGACTTGGCGACGGGCCATGTTGTGGAGCAAGATGATCCCATTGCTCAATTTTCCACGTTGCTTGTTCTTGATTGAGACGCGCAGCCGATCCGACGTTTCACAATATCAGAAATTATTGATAGTCTCTCCAGGTTTAACAAATTCGACCGATAATGGCCCCTGACGATCGAAAAAAAAAAGTCCAAAACACCTTTCCGGCAGAAATGACGGCCTTTCCTTTACTTCAAATATTTCCACTGTAAGCTTTGCCGTAGTGTTTGACGCTAGTAGTACCGACACCATGATTCGTCGCTGGTCACAACTGCAGGCAAAAAGTCTTCACCCTCATCCGGATTAGGGATTAGATGAGTCAGGGCAATGCCGAACTTCTCCGTGTTCTGGCGATGGCTCAAACTTTTGGGCATTCATTGGCCACACAAGGGCTGATAACCGAGATGTTCATGAATTATGGTGTTACCCTAACCGTGACTGATGTTCACACGCCCTGCCAATTCATATCGATGCTTATCCTCCGTTCTTGTCTAATCAGCATTCGCAATTGGGTTGGGGGTGACTGCACGGTGGCTTTGGCCCGGTCATAGATCGTCTTTGCAACTTTCACGTCCTTCTTTGAACCGTTTGCTCTAACGCTAACAGTGGCTAATCAAACGCAATGTTCAACGCACATGGCAGCCATACGGTGACTAATTTCTTTTTGGGAAACATGTTCATCTGTCAAAAACCTCACGACATCGCGCTATTGAACTTTTGGGGCATCCATTATGTGAGGCAACCATGTTCAACCCAGTCTATGAGATCATAGAACATTTATCCTCACCCCTGCATGTCCCTTTTGTAAATGAGATGCCTATGTGCTATGCGCATGCCTCGCAAATAATGAACCGAACCATTATTGCGCGGAGAAGTTGGCTCTCTTTCAACTGACTAGCCCTCGTACGTAGCGTCACTGTCTATACTCCTAGTTTTCCTATTATACGACACCTGGATTATACAACGGTTTTGCATGGTCCCCTGAATGTCATAAAATCAGGGTTCCACTGTATATACGAAAATTTTCGCTCATGGACAACTCAGCCAACACTAATATTGACACCGTATTTTCTGCGACATGGGGCCCTTAACGCTGTTGTGTTAAAGAAGTATCTTCCACGTCTGCTGTGCTGCAATCTGGCCACCATAATGAAGTCTGATATTTATTTATTTATTTTTGTTTGCTTCTTGTCTGCTAGCCTACTGTTCTGGCTGCCTTCACGAGAAGGATACATGGAAATATAAGAATCCCCTTATTTTTGAATATTCATTCGTAGTACTAATGCGTTAACACGACATGGGAACTAAATTATTATCCACACCAGAACACTACAACACAACACGACAACACCACAAGCACCCGTGGTGTCATCTTTCTTGTGTGTGTTGTTTTTTGGTGCAAAATCTTTTCAGTGTGTAAGATCAATAACTAGCCCAGCAGTTAACTCTTTTAAAACGATGATCATTATTCTGATAAATTTGATATTCTGAAGTTTGTAGTACTGAAATATTATTACATTGAAACTATAAGCAGTCAGCAGGGAATTTCTGAAAATTTAATGTGGTGTTCATGTTAACGAGGTTTTATTATATATATAATATATACGAGTGGTGATGTAAGCTTTCAAAACAAATGTTCAAGAATAAGCTAAAGAACTGTGCTTTTTGCTAACTCGGTCTCAGTTGCGACCCTACTTTAAATAATCTAACGCAGTGGCAGCACTGTGGTTGGGCTGTAACTTAAGGACGTAGAGTAGAGCCTCATTGATATGATCCTGATACATACAAGTTCCTGGCGCCAAAGTTCGCAATTGAGAATGCAAGAAATGACCCCATTGGGTTATGCTTATTTTTTACCGGTTCATACTGAGACGTGGACTCGTTTGTCTTTTATGCCTGAGCGCTTTTCACTGTCTAAGAAATGTTATCGCTCAGTGCAGGACGTACCTGCATGTATAGGAAGTTTCTGGGATGTTATCGATCCTTTTATCCGCCGTCTGTTGTCGCTGAACCTTGTGTAATCTCATTGCATGTATGCGTGACGCGAATGGTGCAGAACTTTCTGTAAGACACACGGGCACCAGCGATTACTCTGGAATATTTGATGGCTCATGTATAGTAGCTGACGTGCTTTACCCACTGAACAGATTACAAATGATCGCCAACTGTGTTCGCTGCTGCCGTTGTTCCTTGAGTGTAGCCTATTGAGGGCACTGGTTCACCCAATAAAACGCTAGTTTCGTTACTCACAGCTTTGCTACTTTCTTCACTGTTACTACCACGTGACAGTACGGACCTGGAAAACACTATCTTTTGATACCAATGCTCAGGACATTGCCAAGCTGCGATCATATGATACGTTTTCTGGCCGCTAGGTCGCACGTAAACAAGAAAATGTGTGAGGTGCTCGTGATCGAGACCAGTAACCGCTTGTGGTTGCAGCTTCACTGCAATACTCGCCTGCCCGTCTCGTGTAAAAACGACGGCGTACACTACACTAAATTTCTTTTTCAGGCATCAGCAAATTTTGTCCTAGGTCGTCGCCTGGCGCATTCTTAGCTACCTCGATCAACCCTGTTGCAATAAGCATCTTCACCTGTTTCACAGTGCGTGCTGCTGTTGGAAGCGTACGCACACTCTTTATTGGTGATAACTGAAATGCGCCGCCGCTCCCTGCTGCAGACTGTGATTATATGGGATGTTGGGATGTATGATATAGCATGGATTGTAAGGAAAAGGTGCGTGGCGTGCGCGATCGAGAGCAGTTGCAGTGAGCTGCCGCTGCTACCATGCAATACTTCCCCGGCCGTGTCACATGTAAATGCCGGCTTATTCCGGCATCAGCAAATCTACTTCCCAGTCATCGCATGCCACATTCACAGCTATCGCTGCTAACCCTATTGTGAAAAGCAGCGATCTTCAGCTATATATTTTACAGCATGTGGGGTGCGTTCTTGAGGCCTTCAGTGCGGGGGGGAGGGGGGGATGAAACTAAATAAATGTGAGGATAACCTACACCACACGCATCTTGACGGTATCGTCTGCGTAAGAACAAGACACCAACATGCACGAAACTATAGTAGCTATCACAGAGAGGCAGTTAATTATATTTCGCGGCAGCCTTCTCAAGTATCGGCAGTTTTGGAACACAGGAAGAGATGAACACAGTGGTTTTCTCTGGGCATTGCTGATTGTCGTACACACACTCAGGGCGGATGGTCGAAAGTGTTTTTTTTATGTTGTTCCCTCATGGTAATTTTACTACAAATTCAAATTGAAATTCTTTGTTTCTGCCTTGTACAAATACAGACAGTGGAGGCGCAGGAAAAGCTGTCATAAACAGCTTGACAAAGCCGTAGCCCCCTTTCGCTTGGCAGTGGCTTCACAGCAAGGCTTTTAAAACAAAGGTAATTGCAGTCTAATAACACTGATACAATAATGAACAAGTACAAAAGAAAACATAGCAAAATGATACAATATTTGACGTAGTAGCTCTGCGGAAACCCGCAAGGTGGAGAGAAGTAATGAATAAAGGGAAATCAGACATCCACCCGTTCGTAGCAATTGCTACAAAGGAAACCCATACGGGTTCCTCGAAAGAAAAGCCTCATAGATGAAGAAAAAAAAATTTTCTTCAACTATGAGGCTTTTCTTTCGAGGAACCCGTATGGGTTTCTTTTGTAGCAATTGCTACGAACGGGTAGATGTCTGATTTACCTTTATTCATGATACAATATTTAAACAATATTCACCGCAAAGAAAAACAGAACCTACATGGTAACATACATAGCACGCAAAGCACTGTTTGGCGCACTGAAAAAATCAATATTATTATATACATAAGCATTTAAGAGGGAAGGAAGAGTGAATTGTAGGCGTTCTCTATCGGAATTTAGTCGACGGGTCGGCGCTACCCAATTCTCCGCATGCCTTGTTGGTTGCTTCTTGGGTACGTAAATCAGCAAGGTAACATATGTGGTTTACGTTTCTTCCTGTTTCCAGTTTAAACTGAACACTTAAGCGGTATTTGTACAAGTTGTGGGTCTTCAGCACACTACTTTGCAGAAAGAGATCCACGCTTGGTGAGCCCCAGGGGACATTGTGAACATGACGAAGGAGGTTCTTCTGCAAAATGTAGATGCGCAGAAGACAGCTAATTGTGGCTGTGCCCCATACTAAATGACAATAGTTTAAATAGGAGTAAAGAACGGAATGTTAGAGGAGTAACTTTACTGGCTTTGGAAGAACGTATCTGAGCCGGCCTACGACTCCAGTTATTTGAGCCAGTTTCGTTGTGATATGGTCCACGTGATTTTCCCAAGACATATAGGAGGAAAAAACTACTTCGAGACATTTAAATTGCTCAACCACATCTATACGTCATGAATTCAGCTTAATCTCGAGGGGCGAGGGAACTGGTTTATTTTTAGGGATGAATATGACAGCTTGTGTTTTCTATTAATTTATACACATTCACTTGAATTCGGACCATTTTTTTAATTTGTTCATAGTGTCATTGCATTCCCGAACAATAAGACCTAAATAATTTCTAGCAACAAAGATGCTAGTGTCATCAGCGTAGATAACAAATTTAGCAGTGGAGTTAATGTTGGAGATATCATTAAGGTACATATTGAATAGTAATGGTCCCAATATACTGCCCTGTGGAATGCCAGAAGTAACAGATTTTAGTTCAGATTTCATATTGTCTACGCAGACAGCGTGTTTTCTACGTGATAAATGTGATTTAAGAAGCATTTGAGCCTGTTCCCGAAAACCACAACACTCCGTATGTTATTTAGGAGTATAGTGTGGTTCAATAAATCAAATGCCTTCTTGAAGTCCACGAAGACACCAATAACGAAGGCTTTCTTTTCAAACTGCGTTAGTATGTATTCCTTTTGTTCGAGTAGTGTTTATTCGGCAGATTTATTTTTACAAAACCCAAATTGATTCAGTGAGAGAAGATCATGCTTATTAATAAAATTAGACAACTTAATATGTAGAACTATCTCAAAAGCTTTTGAGAAGATTGGGAGTATAGATACTAGTGTATAATTTCCTAAACCATTGCAGTCTCCTTTCTCATATATAACTGTTACTTTGGTTATTTGCATTTTATTAGGAAATGTGCTGGTAGCTAAGCATAAGTTAAATATATCTGCAATAACAGGCGCAATGGCTCCTACAACATGCTTTACAGGCCTTATTTGAATTCCGGCAATGTCATAGCTATGACTGTTATTAAGGTTTTGTATTACTGATATAACTTCTTCTTTTGTAACCGAGTTCAGAAATATCGTTTCATTATTGTAAGAATTAATGTATTTATTCGAGTCACGTTGCGGGTTGCTATGAGCTAGGGTTCTAAAAAAGTTGTTAAAGGCATATGCTAGCTCTTCTCCAGATATGTCTTTATTATCTAGCTTTAGCGAACTTGGGGCAGCTTGTCGTTGTTCACGGTTCAGTAGAAAATTTAATCTTGACCACACAAATCGTGTCGACCATTTTTAACTTCAAGTAATGTAGAGTAGTTAGGGCCAAGAGGGAAAATAGAGGAATTCCAGATCAAGCTACAAAACAGGTATTCGGCTTTAACTCAGGAAAAGGACTTAAGTGTTGAAGCAACGAACGACAATCTTGTGGGCATCATTAAGGAGTGTGCAATAGAAGTCGGTGGTAACTCCGTTAGAGAGGATACCAGTAAGCTATCGTAGAAGACGAAAGATCTGATCAAAAAACGCCAATATGTGAAAGCCTCTAACCCTACAGTTAGAATAGAACTGGCAGAGCTCTCGAAGTTAATCAACAAGTGTAAGACAGTTGACATAAGAAACCTGGAGGCTTACGAAAAGGGTTCTATGTACTAAAATTGAGGACGACGCAACGAGCTATGTAAAGAAGAATGATAGGTGTAACGTTAAGGGATAAGAAAAGAGTAGATTGGGTGAGGGAACAAACACGAGTTAATGACATCTTAGTTGAAATCAAGAAAAAGAAAATGGCATGGGCAGGACATGTAATGAGGAGGGAAGATAGCCGATTATCATTAAGGGTTACGGACTGGATTCCAAGGGAAGGGAAGCGTGGCAGGGGACGGCAGATAGTTAGGTGGGCGGATGAGATTAAGAAGTTTGCAGGGACAACATGGCCACAATTAGTACATGATCGGGGTTGTTGGAGAAGTATGGGAGAGGCCTTTGCCCTGCAGTGGGCGTAACCAGGCTGCTGCTTCTGCTGCTGATGATGCTGAATGTAGAGTAGTATCCCGCGCGTGCCTGGTGTAGTTTTTTTGTTAACCTGTTCCTCTATTTCCTAAACATCCGCTAGTCATCTGTTGAACTGGAATGTAAAAAGATGTAAAGCTTGTTTATCATTTTAATTTCTTGGCGTAACTGAGAAGTAACCCAAGGTTTGCGAATTTTACGTTTTGATTCACGCACTTTTAATTGGAAGCAGGAATGGTAGAGCTGTTTGAAGACTTAATAATAATATTTGGGGTTTTACGTGCCAAAACCACTTTCTGATTATGAGGCACGCCGTAGTGGAGGACTCCGGAAATTTTGACCACCTGGGGTTCTTTAACGCGCACCTAAATCTAAGCACACGGGCGTTTTCGCATTTCGCCCTCATCGAAATGCGGCCGCCGTGGCCGGGATTCGATCCCGCGACCTCGTGCTCAGCAGCCCAACACCATAGCCACTGAGCAACCACGGCGGGTGTTTGAAGACTTCAAGAAACTCATTGTAAGGCTCGTTTGCGTCACTAGCAACGCCAATGTTATCCCAATGAACATGTGCTAGTGAGTTGCGAAAGGAATTCAGGGCATCATTAGTTATACAGTGCAGTCCACTTATAACGATATCGAGAAAGACGAGAGATATGGTCGTTATAACCGATGATCGCTATATTTGGACTGCAGTTATTAAAAATTTTTTTTAAAAATAAACAACGCGGAACATACCTTTGCAGCTCCGAACTCGAATTCGCTACTTGCTCTAAAGAATAGATGATGTATAAAGTAGGCTGTGAAAAACAAACTCTATTTCTAGCGCCAATGACCGTGTCAAGGGTTAGGCGCGCCGAAGTAGTCCGAAATCTGCGCTTGCTTTTGCGGTAGTTTCAGCTTCACAACCGCAGTAAGCATGGATTACAGCAGCTGCGCGAACACTGGCGGCAATCCTTTAGCATGCACAGAATCAATTAAGGAGTCGATCGACGACAGTGCACTTTGCGTGGACATCGAGGTCGGGGTCAAGGAGCCACTGTCAATCTTCTTGTCACTGTCACTGCTGCAGTGGCCACCGTCACAAAACTTTGCCGTCTGTCGAGACAGCAGATCTTTGGCGATCGCCTCGTCGGTGACCTCATCGCAGAACGAAGCAGCACTGTCTGCAGTCAAAAACTCCTCCTTCGACGCACCACCTGTGTCACCAGTAGGAACGAGCTCCCAGAGCTCGGTTATGTCAGCGGCTTCCAGCGTGTTGGTCTCAATTTGTAGGGGAAGTCCGTCCTTGCGCACAAAGCCCGCCTTTTTGAAGCAATTGGTGATGAACCACTAGTAAAGCGCCCTTCAGCATCGGCGTACAAAGGGTCTCTAACCCTTTTCCGCTGATCGGGATGGCCGCTGATAGCTCCTGCCTTCATAATCGCGGTGCTCCCGGTTTTCAAGATGGTTGGTATCGTTAACTGGGCGAGCTCATACTTCTTCCCAAGGGCGCTCACCTTGAAGCCGTATCGAGAGTCCTGCAAAATATCCATCTTTGTGTCAAGCGACACAGCGTTGCGCTTAGTCGGCGGCATCTTCGAACTGGGTTGAACCGTTGGTTGTACTCTGCTTCGGTGGCGATGGCCTGCTATCACGAGAGAGAGAGAGACGGGACATAGGGAAAGAGGTGCAGGACGGACTTCACTGCGTCGCTTTGCTTGTCGCTTTCTTTTCTTTCTCTCTCTTTCGGAGCGACTGCGGCCGACGCGCATGAAGCAGCTAGCGTCATCTCGTGGCGTGCGGCGCCTACTCACGTACTCTCCAGTGTGCGGTCGGGCCGGGACGTGCTGCGCGGTACTGGCGGCAGATACGAACTTACGGAGGTAAACATCGCCTCGTCTCGATATCGTTCGTTTCAGGGAACTAAGCAATGCAAATGTTACGATTATTTGGCACGGAAAATGCCATCCAGACTGCAAAATTTTGATCGTTATATCGGATACGCGGTGAATAACCTATCGTTATAAATGTTTTTTTGCCCCATAAACCTAATGCATAAAATGACATTCTCATGTCGACCCATCATTATAACCGATCTATCCTTATATGTGGTATCGTTATAAGTTGACTGCATGGTACACTGGTACTTTGCTTTTTCCTTTCGGTACTTTACCGCTCCACTCTTATTTATGCTCATGAATACTCGAAGGTAGTCGCTGATTGCGCGTGATATTACGCCTGTTTCAGCTATTGGTTGGGAGGAGTTCGTAATCAACAGATTGAGAAGAGACGCACTTTCTGGTGTGACCCTTGTTGGTACTGTAACAAGGTTAACATATCCGTTCGGAGGCAAAACAGTGTTAAAGTCTCTAGTAGTAACACTATCCTTCAACAAGTCATAATTAAAATCCCCTCCAGCTATTAGTGTGTATTTGCCATCTGTTATAAACGAAAGAAAATCATCATTAAATTCCGAGAACCTAACCATATTTTCCTTGGGAGGACGATAGCAAACCGAAAACACGAATCTGCCAGTACAGACTAATACGATTTCAATATCATCAGTAATTAGTACGAGTCCAACTTGTCACACTCAATGCCATTAGACACCAGTAAAGCAAAACCTCCCCCGCGGTGGCTGGAACGGTTCAAGTAAAAAGTTTTATAGTTAGTCATCGTAAAAATGTCGGAATCATTGGTGCTCCAAGTTTCACTGAGCATTATCAAAAAAATTAATGAAAATTCGCCAAGAAATTCTTCTAAAATAATTGCCTTGTTCTTTACAGAGCGTGCATTTAGGTGAATAGCGTTAAGCAATGTCGGCGCGATACATGAAGTAGTGTGGTTCAGGTAATTCGGCAGATAATAACACATCTACGGCATTTTGATTATTTTTCAAGAGGAACACAAAAGACCATATGAAACAGTGCTACAATCGATTCAAGTCGCTCTTTCCCTTCACAGGGATGGCACTCACACCCTCACTTTTACGAACGAAAACTTTTCCATTGATATACCAAGTAAACTTATATCCTTTATCTTTGGTGCATTCTTCCGTTGCCTGGAGCAATTCTCTATTGCGGCGTGTTAGGTTTTCTTGCACGAAAATAGCTGGCTTGCTGTCCTTAAGGTTCTTTCTATTCGTGATCCATTTATCTCTTATTGCTTGCTTCGTAAAACGAGCAACGATGCCTGGCCCCTTATCATCTTTAGCGGGAATTCGATGAACAGTTGCAATGTCTGATTCCATCAAGTGAGGCACTCAAAGTTTATCAGCCACGTTATTTAATATGACTGTAAGATCCTCGTTCGCTACTTCTTTAATCCCATGCAGTTCCAAGTTCAGCGGCCTGCTTCTAAATTCAAGGCGATGTATTTCTTTTTCAAATTGAGCTTGGGCGACCTGATTTAGGTCATCCTTCTTCTCAAGCTCTGACATCTTCTTTTTCATGTCCTTTATATCGGCCTCTTGATGGCAGAACTTTTGCTCAATTTCATCGAACTTCTTTGCTATGAAGTTAAGAGACTCTTCCATGCTGCCAATTTTTCGTGCCAGGGGCATCAGCTGTTCTAGTTTTTGGTTAATTGACAAGAGGGCAAGTTTAATATCTGTTTCAAAGCCATTACTCTCTTTACTGCACATGTTGCTACTTCCAGCACTTCTGCATGATGGGCATTGCCACGTTTTCTTTGCAGCCTCGTTCTTTGATTTGAAGGATTGATTTGAAGGCGTGCTCGCACTTGGAACATTTCACAAGTGGCTCATCCTCGGTGATGAGCAGGCTACATGTTTTACAGGAATCAGACATTGTTCCAAATGTACAAAGGTAATCGCGCGATGCAGTTCAACAATACTAAGGCAAAACAAATGGCAGCAGCAGCAGCGAAAATACTATTGAAATAAATATTATGGAAACACAGTGCCACTTACCTGCAAAAAGAGCAGTCTTTTTTAGACGTTGTTCATGGCATGCTGTCGCTGCTGCCAAGTGGCCGGCCGCTGCATGTACTCCGCTTTTCTTTGGTTGAGCTGGCTGGTTGCGCGTGTGCAGACAAGACTGGCAGGCAATCCCTCGTCGCAAGGCGAGGGATTCTGAACCAAAGCAGATCCCCCACACCTGCACTGAATCAGCACAGAGGAGTTTTTTTTCTTTCGGTCATGAGTGAGTGGCGTTGTGCGGTGGTGAAATCTGAACTACCCGCAAGATGGCTGCCGTTGTTGGCTACCTTAAGGATGGAAAAAAAAAAGGTTGCAAGAACAAGGTGGAATTTTTGTGTGTGCAAGTGAGTTTAATTTGTAAATCAAGACCATATTAAATGTTTCTAGTAGAAACATGTAGGTATTTTACTAGGGGAAAACCTTCTTTTTTATGCTGCATCAAGGGTGGACTTCATTGCTCACTAGTGTATGCTCTGAACCTCACGTGCAAACAATTCTGATGGTCATATAAAACAATCCCCATGCAAAAAATGTATTTCATAAAGGTGAAGTTTACTGAAAAAAAAAGAAGAAATTGTACACTGTGTGAAGGGGTGCATTTAATAATTTATCTGGCAGCGTCAAGCGTAACTAAGAAGTCGGGCATCGCAGAGCAGGAACCGCTGGATGGCCGAGAATGCTCTCTCTTGTGCGAAGCAGTGGCGATCCAGCTGGCTCAGCGGTTGCACTGCAGGCATTGCATCTGGCTGGCCCTGTCTGTGTGCTCTCCTTCTTCCTTGCAATTACCCCCCGGTGCAAAGGCGACTGGCGACTTACGACTTACCCTGGCGACTTACGATGTGGAGATGAGCGGGACATAGTATTGTTTCAGGTTGTAAATGCGAATGACATCTGAATAACGGCAGCGCCTGTTGGATGTCAGTGTAAGTGGATCTATGACATAGTTGACCGGACAGGTGCATTCGACGAGGTGGTATGGTCCGTCATACTTTGAGAGAAGTTTTGTCGATAGTCCAGATGTGGTACAAGGCACGGACAGGAAGACAAGTGTGCCAGGGGCAAAGTTCGGATTGGTAGTGTCACCATCGCGATTGCATTTTTGTCGTTGGTGGTCATCGGCGGTGAAATTTCAGCCTAAATGACGGCATTCCTCAGCATATCTGGCGATGGCTGAAACGGGAGCACATCCTGATGTGTCTGGTTGATAAGGTAGAACCGTAGCAATGGTATGGGAATTTACAAGCCGTGTCCACACACGCTTGTAAATTGCGCGAGTGAATGTTTCTCAGTAGCATGCCTACTTTTAAAGCTATCAGGAGATGCTGAAGAGAATCCAGGGCCTCTTGAGGATATGGTGGAAGAAATGCTAAACACGCAGGAAGAAATCCTTGCTAAAATTTCTGAAATTCGGGTGAAGCAGCTAACTTCAGAGACAGCCATTTCGGTTGTCCAGAAACGACTGGAAACAATCGAATCTAAACTGCAGTGCGTTGAAGACACCAACACCCGACTTGTTACTGTTGAAGGTTGTGTGAGAAATTTTGATGATCAATTCCTTCAAATGTCAGAACGAATCGACGATCTCGAAAATCGTTCAAAGAGCAATAACATTATTGTTAGAGGAATAGAAGAGGCCAGACTTGAAACTGAGGAAATGCTCCTGCGAAAGGTTAATGACGATGTGTTTGGAAACATTTTAAAACAAAAACTTAACTCTGTCGAAAGAATTTGTCGGTTGGGCAAGAAGGTCCCAGGAACATGTCGACCAGTGATACTCCGAGTAGGGGACTTCAGGGAAAAATCTAAAATATTTAAAAACTGCTAAAAATTAAAGGGAATCCCGTTCAGCGTGCAAGATTTTTCTAAAAGAGTTGCTACTGCTTGGAAAAACTTGTGGAAGTTGACAACTGAGGAGAGGAAAACCGGAGCCAAGGTGACATGGGCTTTTGACAAGATAAAGTTTAACAATGTGCTCTGCCGCCAATGCTAACAATGTTAACAGCCGCCGATACGCTCACCAGGCTCCTGCGGCCGCACTTCGTTCGGCTTCGGAGTGCCGACTGACTCGACCAAAATCAACCTGCATGCTTTAAGATCATTAACCTGAATGCAAGGAGCGTACTTCACAAACAAGATAGCCTAGAAAGCAATGTAATAGAGCACGATCCAGATACAATGGTAATAACAGAAACATGGCTGAACCCGGATGTGACTGATATTGAGGTAACGCCTCTTGGATATTCCATAATAAGAAAGGATCGGTGCACTAGAGGGGGTGGGGTAGCTATACTTCTTAAAAGCGACATTCCTTTTACGGTACTTAAAGATCCAAGCAATCTCGAAACAGTCTGGAAAAAAAAAACTACCTTGAATGACCGTCATTTGCTAATCGGTGGTGTGTACCGGCCTCCCAGCTCCTCTGTAGAAGTATTATAAAACTTGGAAGCCTTTATGAACTTGCACATGCATCCAGATGACAACATATGCCTTGCGGGCGATTTTAATTTGGCTGGAATTGATTGGGCGTCGAATTCTTCAGGAGGAACCGAAGTACGGAGTTCTGATCAGTTATGCTGACCACTCATGCTGATAAGGTTTCACCAGTAACCCACGTGCCTGGCCTAAGCGACCATGACATCTTACACTTCAACATTTCCATCCCGCCTACAAAAGTAAAGAAACACACGAAGTATATTAGGGATTACAAAAAGGCTAACTTTAACGCTATAAACTCTGAGCTATCATCCTTTCTTGACTACTTCCTTATAACACATGTAGACTTATCAGGTGTTGGGCTGCTGAGCACGAGGTCGCGGGATCGAATCCCGGCCACGGCGGCCGCATTTCGATGGGGGCGAAATGCGAAAACACCCGTGTGCTTAGATTTAGGTGCACGTTAAAGAACCCCAGGTGGTCAAAATTCCCGGAGTCCTCCACTACGGCGTGCCTCATAATCAGAAAGTGGTTTTGGCACGTAAAACCCCAAATATTATATTATTATTAGACTTATCAGTTCGAGAAATGTGGTTGTCTTTTAAAACTACAGTAATGCATCTTATCTACAAATATATTCCACTTAGAATAATTCATCAATCTTCTAACGCCCCTTGGTACAATAACCCTCTGAAAAGATTATCCAACAAAAAATCCAGACTTTTTCGTTCCGCCAAAAGGTCATTAAACGCTGATCGATGGTTAGTATATACATCCGCTGCGAAAGCCTATACAAGCGCTTTAAAGACGTCCAAATTTAACTTCTTTAACTCAACCCTACCGTCTCTGCTAAAAACTAACCCAAAACGCTTTTGGAACGTTTTGAAATGTACCAAAGATAGCGCTATAAGTCTCGTAAACGATTCAGGCGATCAAGTTCCGAATCATCTTTGCGCTTCTGTACTAAACAACACGTTTGCCCAATCATTCTGCACAGAAAATTTAAGTGACTATCCCCCTTTTACATCCCTTAACTTTCCGGCGATGGATCCCATTACCCTGGACCCAGCAGGTATCCGAGCCAGAATTTTCACGATAAAGCGGTCATCATCATGTGGTATTGACGGTATTATTTCCAAGTTTCTCCAAAACACTGCAGAATACAGCTAGATCATACTTACCTTTATTTTTACTAGATCACTTAACGACAGTGCCATACCCATTGATTGGAAAACCGGTAAGGTTACCCCGCTTTTTAAATCGGGAAACCCACATCACCCTTTGAATTACAGACCCATCTCATTAACTTCGGTACCCTGCAAAATTTTTGAGCACATCATTTTCACTCACCTTGTAAACTTTCTTGAATCAAACAATTTTTTTAGCCCTTATCAGCACGGTTTCAGAAAATATTTTTCTTGTGAAACACAACTAATAACATTCACTAATGACTTGCATGCGTTCTTGGACTCAGTTTTGCGACGGACTGAATTTTTTAGACTTTTCTAAAGCCTTTGATAAAGTTAATCACCAGTTACTTATCTATAAGCTAAGCCTTCTAAATATTGACCCTTTAATATTCAAATGGATTTGCAGCTTTCTTTGTAATCGTACCCAATATGTAACCATCAATGACAATGACTCACCAGAGGTGCCAGTAGAATCGGGTGTACCTCAAGGCTCTGTGTTGGCGCCTTTACTTTTCCTCATTTATATTAACGACCTGCCTAATCAACTCACTAGCTCTATTTGTTTGTTTGCCGAGGATTGCGTAATTTACCGAAAACTAACTAATGATTCTGATATGGTTACATTGCAATCAGACCTTGATAACGTTACAACCTGGTGCTCCCGCTGGCACATGAATCTTAACACTTCAAAATGTAAAGTCTTGAAAATCTCACGCAGCCAAGTATCTTTTTATAACTACCATCTTAACAACATCCCACTTGAATCAGTATCTTGTTATAAATATCTCGGAGTGCACATTACAAATAATCTCTCATGGAAACGACATATCGAACACATTACATCAAAAGCTAACCGCATACTGGGTTATCTTAAACGAATTTTTTCACTCGCACCTTTTTCCCTGAAAAAACAGCTATATGTCACCTACATTCGGCCTAATATAGAGTATGCATCCTCAATATGGGACCCTCATCAATTAATATTAATTAACAGCTTAGAAGCTGTGCAGAATCGGTCCGTTCGTTTTATTCTTAACAATTACCAGCGCACAGCAAGCGTAACTACCATCAGACTTGCCCTCAACATATCTCTCCTTTCCAAACGCAGAAAAATCGCTCGCCTTTCTCTGTTCCATGAAATATACCACTTGATTCCTACACTCAAATCACGCTTTATCGAACCAGCCTCTTTTACTTCTGCACGCTTGGACCATTGTCATAAGGTGAACATCCCATTCCACAAAACGTCTACCTATGGTAATTCATTTCTTCCAAAATCATGCCAGGAATGGAATCACCTACCGGATCCACTAGTGTGTATAACTAACACAGATAACTTCCGTAAGGCACTTACTAATATTATCTAGTATGCCTTGATGTGAATCCGTTTTCTCCTGAATAGTATTGTTCATAAGTTTTCTTTTTATTATCTGCCTAATCTGCAAACATTGTATATTGTATTATGCTTTATTTTCTATCATTCTGTGCTTATTTTCTCACTCTTACCTGTCCTATATACCATGTATTTATATTTAATCTGTATTACTAAAGTTTTCCGTTTTTCTTTGTATAATTATATTTTTACCGCATTATGCTTCTTTTTGTGTCGCTCTCGAGCTATTTTTACGTTGTACCATGCACTGTCATCTGATTAGTATTCGTGTGTTCTTTCTCCTTTCTTGCATACTTCTCTGTATTTATTAGCCCCTCCCCTCTGTAATGCTTCATTGTAAGCCCTGAGGGTACTATAAATAAATAAATAAATAAATAAATATTAAATATTGCATTTAATTATAACCTGACTCAAATTGTGTCTGGCTTCACAAGCATGGGCGTGGAAACTTCAACGATTTTAGATCTTGTTTTCCTTTCAAATCGCCTATGTTCTTTTATTATGAGCTGTGACATCGAGGACGGTATTTCGGACCATCAAATGGTAGTGACGTCTTTAAATTTCTCTGTGCGCAAACTCTTCCGCGCATTAAAAATACCGTTCTTGAATTTTACATTAGCCGATGATGTATCTATTTTAGATTACCTCGAAGTCTCGTTAGATAAGTTCCTAGGTCTTGTCCACTCTGGCGCAAGCGTGGATGAGCTATGGAATTTCTATTCAAACATGGTCGAGCACTGTGTGGAAAGCTTTGTCCCAGAACTTTTAAAAACAACTAAACGAAAAAATTTCTGGATAACCAGAGAGATAATTCATGCAAAAAGAACGCTAAAACGGAAGCGAAAGTCGTCTTCAAAGAATTGCCAGGCAATTGACAAAAGCTGCATTTCTAGTATGAGTCGCGAATTAAAAGGGCTAATCAAAGAATCTAAAAATATATTCTATACTGTCACATTACAATCTTTCCTGAAAAACGCCCCCGGAAAATTTCCGCGATATATTAACCCCCCAGCTGCTTCTCGTTCGCATGAAAGTGGAGACAGCACTTTAAAGAAGACACAGGATTTCAATTCTTTCTTCTCGTCAGTTTTCACACGCGATAACGGCTTCCTGCCCGATTTCACAGATGAATCTGAAAGGCCGCCTTTTCAAGATGTAAAAATTGACGACCAGGGTGTATTTAACCTCTTACTTCATATGAACACACAAAAAAAGTACGGGGTCTGACGGAATTCCTAATGAATTTTTACAAAGGTACGCAAAGTGGGTTTCTAAATTTGTAACTGTTATTTTTCAGGCATCTTTTAACCAGTGTTCCTTTCCCAGGGCATGGAAGCGTGCTAAAGTTATCCCAATTCATTAAAGTGGTGGCAAATCAGACGTTAAAGATTATAGGCCGATCTCCCTTACTAGCACTTGTTCGAAACTACTTGAACATATCATATCTAAGCAATTATTGCTCTACCTTGACAACTACCATATCCTAAACAAATGCCAACACGGGTTCCGTCGGCGACTCTCTACGGTGACTAAACTAATAGAGACTGTTCACGATCTCACATATACAATAACTAACCGAGGTCAAACACACATAATATTGTTAGATCTGGCGAAGGCTTTCGATAAGGTGTCGCACCCAAAGTTGCTATTAAAAATTAAAATTATATTCAAAAACCTTCGTTTATCTGAATGGTTTTCGTCCTACCTAAGCCATAGAGACCAATTTGTCGCATGTGGGGGATACCGGTCCTCCTTTTCGCCTGTGGAGTCTGAAGTACCCCAAGGAAGTGTATTAGCCCCCCTGTTATTTTTATTATTTATCAATGACATGCCGCACGACATTACAGTTCCCATCAGACTCTTCGCAGATGATTGCGTATTATATAACCGTATCGAATCACCTGCCGATCAGACGGATTTAAATTCAAATTTGCAAAAGGTAAAAAACTGGTGTGACAGCTGGCAAATGGTTCTGAACTCTGACAAAACGGTTTACATGTCTATAACTTGAAAACGAAGTATTATTGATTATGATTATTCCATTTAAGGTGTCGCGTTAAAAAGAGTGTCAACATTTAAATACTTGGGTTTAAAGCTTACCTCAGATTTGCGTTGGAATGAACACGTTGATTACGTATCTACCAAGGCCCAGAAAGCCTTGTGGTTGCTAAGACGAAATCTGTATGATGCTACCCCTGAAGTAAAATGCCTGGCATATAAAACTTTGATTGGACCAGTTATGGAGTATGCAAAAATTGTTGTGTGGGACCCATACACTTCACCTAATGAGTCTAAACTGGATAAAATTGAGCGGCTTGCTGCACGGTTAATTTTAACAAATATTGTCGTTCCCACTCTCCTACCCAGTTATGTGAACTTGCTGAACTTCCTTCTCTAGAGTCTAGAACTGAGTATGACTGTTTGAAGTTTCTTCTTCTTATTATTCATGGCCACGTTAAAATTGATAAAGATGACTATTTTCGCTTCTCTCCTAGTAACTATTTTCATCATCGCCACAGTATGTATATCCCTCCTCCAATTACTCGCCATGACTGTTTCAAATACCGCTTCTTTCCGAGAGCAATAAAACAATGGAATCTATTATCAGACTCAATAGTAAGGACGTTAACTGGACCATAAGAGTAAGGACCATAACTTGGCCTAATGGTTATACTGTACACCTGGGTATTGTATTACATGCTGTATTTACCATGGTGCTACTATCAGCGCATCCCCTAAAATGTTCTTTATTTTTCTTTATTGTGTAAATATATTTTTGCTTGTATTGTGACCTACCACTCCTGTAATAGCCCAAAGTCGGGCTGACAGTATCAATAAATGAAAATGAAATGAAACAAAAAATTGCGACCGTAGAGGAGAAAGTGTGGGGAAAATCCTCTAGTGCTTTGCATAGCCGTATTACATGCATATGGGACAAAAGGGAAAATGATGTCCTAGTTTGTATGATCTGATGAAACGCACATAGCGAGCTTGTCACCGAGGTTTCGATTGAAATCCTGCATGCTCTAATCTTCATACAGACAAGGACATGTGGCAAGTCCATCGTGTGCGTCTTGTGGCTGCTGCGAGACATTTCAGCGTGTTATATTTGAGTGTCTCGCTTTCAGTGCACAGGGCATGTCGCTAGTGAGAGACTATCATCTGCTTGGCCTGCGGTGTACGACACTCGACGAATATTTGTACCCCAGCGGTTGTGCGTCTAAACGTGATCAGGCTCATCGAGCTCTACTTACTTGCCTCAAGTTAAAACACTTAGGTTCACGTTTGTAGCGTCGAAACTATTCTATTCAACATTCTGTAGTAGCGTGACCTTCAGTGACCGGCCCTACTGTCTGTGATCTGTACTGTGTTCTACATTATTCTTTAGATTTGTCCTGTTGCTCTTCCTTTCCTCTTTCCTCCCCTCCTTCCTATCTTCTGTCTCTGTGTTTCTGTCGCCTCCCTTCTGAGAGTAGGCAGGAGTTGTGCCCCTTCCGGTGGCAGTTGCCAGCCTGCTCCTCGCTTTCCCTTTCCTGTTAATTGTATATATATGCTCAAAACAAATAATAATAATCAATCATTAAGGGTAAGCATAATGTCCAATATGGTGCCTCCTGGGGTGGAGCAACCATAGTTGAGCTCTTGCTATTTAATAAAGGGCAAATTAAAAACACCAGTTATTATTAGACTTTTTCCCTGAAATTGTAGTGCGTGATTGTACAATTGATACAAGTACAAGTCATCAGTATCGGGAGTGCGAAAAACAGCAACAAGAACAAACGTAATATCAAAAAACGCAACCCTCAAAAGCAGGCCTTCATGGTTATCAATTTGGTCAAGTGCTTGTACGTCGACCCTCTTTTGAGCAACGACAGCTACGCCGCCACCACGTGAGCCTCTATCGTGTCTGTACAACTGATAGGCCGGTGAAACAACTTCATCGTCTCGAATTAACTCATTTAGCCAAGTTTCTGTTATGACGCAGACATGTGGATCATACAGCAGCAAATCTTCAAGTTTATCCAATTTATTCAAAACACATCGAGAATTCAGAGAAAGCAAGCGCAGCTGGCAACGCTGTAGTCGCTAGCTAGGTGCAACCGCTGCAAGGTTTCGGAAAGCGCTTTTTGGTTTTGGCACTGCTTTGCGTAAATGGGAGCCATCGTCCCACGTGTAAGAGCAGTCGTCAACCCAAAGTCTATCGTGTACCAGAGACACCTTCTTCCCGGCTTCCTTATCAGTCTTAGCACTGTCCCAAAGTAGCTGACGCCCTCTTAGTATGTCTGCGCAGTAGTCATTTTGATTAGAAATTTGCGTTCGTTTTAGTTTTTTACGTTGTTCCAGACCGCTTGCTTTTCCCTGTAATCTTGGAAATAAAGAATAATTGGACAATTTGGCTTTAGCTGGCCAAGCCTGTGAATGCGGGCAACCAACAAGCAGGTGGCGCCCATTTTATCTTGAAATAGTTCTTTTATAATGGTAGTTAGCAGGGTTTCTTCCAATTCTGCAAGTGTATCAGGAACACCGAATACAGTCATGTTTGACCGGCGGCTTCTATCCTCTAAATCAACTAATTTTTCTTGCTGCATGTGAAGCGCCTTTTCTATTTCCACTAAGCCAATACCTTCATTCAGGCAAGTCTTGTTTTTTTCATTCTTTCACTTCGTCTTCTAGTCTTGTCAAACGGGCACCAAAGCTATATAGAAATTTTTCCGTAGTCTCCAGGCAGTCTTTCAAGTAGGATATATTAGATTTAATCAACTTCTGACCTTCCACAAGCATTGCTAACATCTCCTCTACCGTAGGTCCAGGACTTTCCTCTGCATCGCCACAAACAGTTTGCAAATACAAAAACAGTTGTACGCAGTGCATACGCAAGTGTGTGGGCACGGCATGACAACCAGGAATCTGTTATCACTTCTCAAGGAACTGCAACTAACCTGTAAGATGACAACTAAATGCATGATGAGGGATCTGCGCCCATCGCCTTCGCCGTGCCGACTGAACTTACGACTGTCTTACAGACTGAACGCCTGTGAGACAACAACGAAATGCATGATGAGTGACCTGCGCCTAGCACTTTTGCCGTGCCTGTGACATATCGGAATGCAAAGTTGTCAGGATAGTCACTGGCGACCATCAGCCTGGTGGTTGTGTCGATACAATAGGTTGTTTCGGGCAGTGAAATGAGCAGCTTGGCGACGCAGGGGATGGGAGATACAGGCAAAACACATAGGAGATGCAAAAGAGGCCAGCCAAGGATCCTCGCGCTGTTTTGATGTGACGGTGTCGATGTCGACCGACGACACGACCATAAAGGTGGAGAGCTAGGTGGTGTCGACTGGCAGCGGAGAGCATGACAGAGCGTCGGCGTCAGTGTGCTTACGGCTGGAGCAGTGGACTACATCTACCTCATAGTCTTGAATGTGAAGAGCCCAGCAGACGAGGTGTCCAGATGGGTGTTTTGAAAAGGATAACCAATGAAGGGCATGATGGTCAGTTACGACGTTGAATGGCTGGCCACATAGATAAAGGCGAAACTTTCGAAGTGCCCAAACGATAGCCTGACATTATTTTTCGGTGATGCTATAGTTGCGTTCCGTTTCTGTCAATCGACAACTGGCGTAAGCAACGATGTACTAGAGTAGCCAGATTTGTGTTGCGCATGGACAGCGCCAAGGCCACTACCGCTGGCATGCACTTCAGTTGGGGCAGTGGGGTCTTAGTGTCGCAGTATAGGTGGAGACGTGAGGAGATGGCATAAGATCAAGAACCTGGTGTCACATGTAGGAGACCAGGAGAATAGGCCATTGACACTACTTAAGAGTTGTGTCAGAGGTGATATAAGCGAGGCAAAGTTGCAAACAAAACGTCTGAAATAAGAACAGAGGCCGATGAAGGTGCAGAGTTTTTTTAGTGTCTTAGGTTTTGGAAACTTTGCCACAGCCCAAAGTTTTTATGGGTCGGGGCAGATTTCATCTTGCGGTACAACATCGCCCTAGAATCATGAGCTAGCGTACGGCGAACTGGCACTTCTTCAGGTTCAGTTGCAGGCCTGCATTGGTCAAGGACGTCAGCACTTGCCTAAGGCAAAGAAAATGTGTGTTGAAATTGGGTGTGAGCCCAACAATGTTGTTGAGCTAGCATAAACACGTGCTCCATTTTAGACTGTGCAAGATATTGTCATTCATTCGTTCAAATGTTGCAGGCACATTGCGTAGTCCAAATGGCATCACATTAAATTTGTATAAACTGTCTAGAGTAATGAATGCAGTTTTCGGGTGATGAACTGCTGACAATTGGACCAGCCAGAAGCTACACCATGAATCCAATGTAGAGAAGAATTCAGAACCTTGCAAGTTGTTCAGAGCATCGTCAATGTGCAGTAGAGAGTAGGCGCCTTTTCATGTTATCTTATTAAGATGGCAATAGTCAATGCAGAACCGAATGGAACCATCATTTTTCTGATGAGAACCACCGGTGATGCCCACAGACTATTGAAAGGTAGAATGACACTGTGCTGAAGCATGCCGTCAACGTGCTCACTGAGGACCTGACACTCCTTGGCTGAGACACGGTACAGGCGCTGCCGCAATGGCACATTGGAGCCAGTGTCGATGTGATAGCTGATGGTCGATATGCGGTCCAAAGTAAGCCGAGTGATGTCAAAAGAAGAATGAAACTGGGCAAGCAGCTGAAGAAGCTGGAAGCATTGCTAGGAAGTAAGGTCATTGACAATAAAAGGAGTGAACTCATAGGTGATGGCGGAGGAGACGTGAAACGTGCACAAAAGTCAGTGAGCTCTGCATCCGAAGCATCCGGCACGTCAGTAATAATCATGTCATCAAGGGGCTGAACACGGCCAAGTGCTTCGCAGTAGAGAGCTGTCAGTGGTGTAGTGTAATTGGATTGCAAACAACTATGGAGCTGAGGCCGGCTGAAATGTCAAGTGTGTTCAAAGGAAGGGCAATGTCTTTGTGGGCTATGAAGAGGTCTGAAGGACTGCACAGGATGTAGCGTTCAGAGACAGTGGCTCAGAAAACGGGAGCAACGGCAGACGAGTACAGTGGTATTGCAATGTCTTCCCGAAGGACCAGCTTAGTGGGAAGGGAAGTGGTGCTGGCAAGGGGCACATCACACAGAGGCGATAGTTCGACTTCAGCATGTGCAAAGTTGACAGTGTTATTTCGTGAGAAAAAATCCCAACCAACTACAATGTCGTGAGAGCAGGACGGCAGAACCGTAAACTCGACAATGTAGGGAAAACCCTGAATAACGACTCTTGCTGTGCATGCTGCTGAAAGCTAAACTGGCCGGGTGCTTGCTATGCGGAGAGAAAACCCAGGAAGTGGCATTGTAAGTTTTTGTAGAGCATGAGAGAGGTGTTCGTTTAGTACAGACATGGCTACTCCAGTATCAATTAGCGCAGTAGTTGGTACACCGTCTGGCACTCTTTGGCCATACCTGGCCCTTGCGCCACTAAAAACCACACATTCATTCAGGTATGCTGCCAACAGTAATGTCGACAATGTTCGAAGGTGACATTGGAGGACTTGTAAAGCTCGACGGCGACACAGTTCATACTGTGGAAAGATCGACATTTGGGTGAGTTGGTTCTGGTTGAACATGTTGAAGGGGCATCGCAATAGGACGAAGACAGAAGGCAGGAACACACAGGACAGTGCTGAACTCACAACTAGTTTTGTTCGAAGGCATACACAAACTTAAGTACACAACCGAAGCCACGTGCTCTCCCATCGATGGCGTCATTATCAGTCCGCAGGCAAAAAACGCAAAACCCTGTAATCTAATGTTATACTATGAGGTGGCTTAAAAATTCATATTCACTGTCATGCAAATTTAACGATGGCATGCTTACACAATGTGACCCTATTTTCCTGATATAGTAGGCCTCAATAATCTCCCTCGGGGTCTGATTTTTATGCGCGGAAAGTATTGTGGTGTTTTTATAGGTTGGAGTGCACCCATGCTCAGAGCAATGCCACGCGACATGCGAGTAGGAATTACCCGTTAGCGAGCGCCTATGCTCCGACAATCTAATATTTAGGCAACGACCTGTTTGACCTATATAGGTGTGTCCGCAGGAAAATGGAAGCTTGTAAACAGCTCCCATTCTACAGTGCACAAACGGGGAAGTATGCTTAACAGTACAGCCTTTCCCAGCATGAGTGGAGGCAGCCTGAACCAATTTCCTATCAATCTTACCACAAATTATGATCATCTTATTACAGCAGAAAAACAAGCTTTACATCAAACCTGCCTGCTACATTTCTGAGGCTATGTGATAGGTTATGCACATATTGAATTACAACCAGTTCTTTCTTCTTGTTGGCAGGCTCTGGTTTGTTCATTCTTGTGGGTGCTCCTAATTTTACACGCTTGACAAGCTTCTGTACGGTCATGCGAATAGCATTCTCTCGAAAACCTGCCACTCTCAAACGCTCCAGTTGTTTTAAGAAGCTTTTAGACGTCTGGTGAAAACACGATTTCGAAAGTGCAGAAAACGGAACCGAAAGAGCAATGCCATTTTTTACCACCTTGGAATGTGGTGAGTGAATAGTTAAAATTGGTTTTTCTGGCCTTGGGCAATGCATCCAGCACACATGCGTATCGGTGAGTTTGAGCATCGTATCTAAAAACTGTAGCTCGTTCTTATTTGGCACTTCATGTGTAAAAACTAACCCTGAGCCATATTTGTGGAATACTTGAAGTACATTATGAACCATTTGTTGGAAATTAGTACTCTTTGCAAAGATCAGAAAATCGTCAGATATATCTTAGCACTTTGAATGTTCGGTCATCTAGGTTACTTTCTATATTTTTGTCTACGCTACCTAGGAAAATGTTAGTTTGTACCGGTGCAACCTTGGAGCCAGTGCAAATGCCAGATTTTTGCCGGTATAAATTTACTTTCCATTGAACAACAGTTGAAGTTAAGTAAAAAGAGAGAATCTCGAGAAAACTGCTGACAGATATACCACAGCTGCTAGAAAATTTAAGTTCATCATTGTCCTCGGTGATGCACAGTTTGACGCTTATCATTAGTTTGCCATGTGGAATATTATAGTACAGGTCTTGAAGATCGATGCTAAAAATATTACAATCACCAGGATTAGATTGAATGAGGAAGCTGATGAGATCATCCGAGTTTTTTACCACAAACGGATCTCTGATCACCAATGATTGCAAATGCCTTTGTAAGTATCCTGAGACAACCCGCTGCCATGTATCCTTTTCCGTGACTATTGCTCGAAGTGGAATGTCAGGTTTGTGGGTCTTTGCTGCGAAGAAGAAAATGTCCAAATTAAGACTTTTTGCCTTTTTTACTGATGAAGCTAGTTGCTCAAGGTTGTGGTTGTGCAGCAGCGACAGTGCGCGCTCCTTAACTTTAGCGGGCTTTAGATCTATTGCTCTGAAATTCTTTCCTATTGCATCTTGCGCTTTTTTGCAGAAGATATTCTCTGGTACTGCAACAAACAACCCTTCCTTATCAGAGGTCAAAATGTGAAGGTTTCAACTCACAGCATAGCCTACACAATTGTTTACAGTCTTATTCTTCGAGTGCCTCTCTCCTGATCGTCCCAGCACATCCACACACTCTGCTATGAAGTGTGGTCTTTCTTCGTCGGGCCCCCTGTAGGTGACTGTCCTAGCCATAGCAACCTTCTCCGCTGGGGTGAGGCTTGGCTTGTGGGCGAATTTCGGGCCAAGACCAAGGGTTCTTCTGTGATGTTCTGGCATAGTCTCGTCGCCAAGAACCAACACTTTTGCTTCGGGCATCTTCTTCTTTTGTGGTTTTGGAAGGATAGGCCAGGCGCTGTTCCACGTGCAATCGGCTATATGATAGGATGTCTTATGCCACTCCAGGAAATCCCTTCTGCTCTTACCTTTGTTTTTTTCCTGCCAGCAGGCTGTACGGAGACAATCTTTGAGGTACTAGGCTTGATTCATCCATTCCGTGCGTAAAAATCAGACCACGAGGGAGATTATTGAGGCCTACTATATCAGGAAAAAAGGGTCGCATTGTGTAAGCATGCCATCGTTAAATTTGCATGACAATGAATTAGAATTTTTAAGCTGCCTCATAGTGTGACATTAGATTACAGGGTTTTGCGTTTTTTACCTGCGCACTGATAATGACGCCATCGATGGGAGAGCACGCTTGGGTTGTGTACATAAGTTTGTGTATGCCTTCGAATAAAGCTAGTTGTGAGTTCAATGCTGTCCTGTGTGTTCCTGCCTTCTGTCTTCGTCCTATTGCGCTGCCCCTTAAGATGTTCAACAGTTCCTACGTCGTGAACTGCGGCGCTTAGCTTCCCTCTTGAGTGGGTAAAGGATGCTGACGCGTGCGAGACAACGAGCAACGATGCGGGGAATGTGAACGATGTGCAAGTAATGGGTGCTCAGCTGGTGGCCTGCTTGACTGCTGAGTAAAATAAGCGTCATGGAAAGGTTGCGCGTCGGTGTAGGGAGGTTCCGGCATACAGCCATTAGAGTGCAGCATGTGTCGGTGGCAGAATCATGCAACATGTCCGGGCATACCGCAGGCATGACATGTGGGTCTGTTGTTCTGCATGCGCCCAGGATTTACAAAGGCTTACAAATAATTACAAAGTTAACTGGCAAGCCGGTTAACGGGATGATGAATAAGTGGCAGCGGCCGTGGATGTATCATATCAAGTGGTTGGTGAGGAGGCTACACGGTGACAGAGGTGTAAGTGAGGGGAGCGGCAACAGGGTGCTGCTGATCCTACATTAATAGAGCTTCAGCAACTTGCTGTTCAATAACTCGCCGGAGCATCGGGGCGAGCTGTGTAGTAGGTGGCTGCGGCAGTGTTGTTGTTGGGGCAGCTCAGCAAAGGGTAGTTGAGAAAGCTGAGCCACAATGGCAGAAATATGGAAAATATTTTGAGATCCGTGACATCACAGTCTCTTAACAAAACCTTAGCAAGTCTCATTTCATGAATTTAATAACAAAACGTTAGCACTGTTGCTAAGGTTTTGGCATGAAATTCATGAAATGAGACTTTGACCTTCATCTCCTCTATTAATTGACCAGTTACAGCAGAACTGAAGAAAATTAAGTTATAAAGGTACTGTTTACCACTTTGAGCTGATTTAATGTTTCCTTTAATACCCAATGAAGGTTGAGTGTCAGACTTTGTTTGGACAGTCATCAAGCTTGCCTTTGAAGAAATTGATATGCTTCACAAGCAGTGCAGTTGCCAGCATAGTAAAGCACCAAGATATTTGGACACATCTGTAGACTTCAAAGCAGCATGTTTTAGCCAGCTGCTCACTGCCACAGTGCTGCTGCTAAGTGAATGGATGTGTGAAATTTTCAGCTTAGGTGATGGCATAGTCGAAAAAGCTGTTTTCTGTAGAAAAAATGTGGTGAGTGCTAATAATGTACTGCAGGTACCAGCAGACCGGTGTGCGCTGGCTGTGGGAGCTGCACAGGCAGGGCTGTGGGGGCATTGTGGGTGACGAGATGGGCCTGGGCAAGACCGTCCAGACAATTGCCTTCCTGGCGGGCCTGAGGCACAGCCATCTGAGCACTCCTGGCAACAGGTAGGCTGCATCACTGCTGGACTATGTGGACGACTGGTGTGTGGCAGTTAAAAAACAAGGCTGCCTTGCTGTGCATTACAACGTACACTTGGTTGGTGCTCTGCCGCGTTGTTCCTTTCAAGCGCCACTTAATTGAGTTCATTGAAAATTTAATTGTATTACATGCTGTGCATCTTTAGAATTACAAGTGCAGAATCATTTGAGAATTTTCAATTCGTCAGTGAGCTCAATGAAGGTACAGAATGTGGACACCGTGCAATAGCTCTCCAAAAGACATCAGCCTTATTATTCAGGGTGTATACCAACCGTGAAAGCCGGGAATTCTCAGGGATGTTGAATAGTCTAGAAATAATACTCAGGGAAAACTCGGGGAACTTGTCCTTCTATCAGGGAAAATGAGCAGTAATTTTGTTCGGGAGCAAAAGTCACAATAATGCCGGCTCGACTGACAGAGAAGAATCGTAACGAATCATCTTTGACACCGAGTCGTGCGCGCTGGAGGAGTTGCCAGTGTATAGTCAACGACCGACTTTCCGGACGCCCGATAATTCGCACGGCTTCGCGGCACCACCACGTGCCCCATAGAGTCAATGTATAAGAACGTCTGAAATTTTGGACGCGAGAACCCTTCACCGCGTCCGATGTTCCGAAATGTTTACCATGACCGCAGGTCCGAAATGGGATTATTCAAAGCCACCTCCGTCGCCGCTATTTTTATTACCTTGTCTCCTTCGAACCGGTGCTCTCGCATGCACCTCCGCTGGGAGCCGTAGCCACCGCTGCGGCAACTCTAGTCATAGCTGCTTCGACATTCGCTATTATGCTTGCCGCTCTGTGCCGTGTGTTTCATTGAAATAATTCGCCGCTGTCAGCAATGGCCCCAACTCCGCCTTTGGGGCCTCGCGATTGGCTTTGAAGCTAGGAAAGCACGGCGCGATGCATATTGCCGGTATCAGAAAGTCAGCTTCGTCTAAAAACGGCAGTGTTACGCGGTGAAGCATACGCAAAAGTATTGTGGCGAAGCATAATTGGTGTGGGAAGGGGCAATTGTTACGGGACACAGTATGTATTCCATCATTATACACGCGTGCACCCGGTACTTCCTTTCAAAGCACGACCACCGATATGCCTAATACGTGTACCGACAGGCCTTCAGAGCATTTTCAAATGTGCCTGTGGCGGTTTGAGCTCTTAAGGGCAGTAAATGACATGCATTTTTTTTCCAACTGGCCGATTTTTCGGATGTTTTCGTGGCCCCTAGGGAGTTCAAAAAATCAGACGTGGACTGTGCAACTGACCAAGAAGATGCTTGCAATGGTCCGTGGGGCGAAGGTGTGGTGGAATGAGGATTTTATTTACTTTATTTATTTTATTTACAGAATACTGCAGGCCAACTTGTGACCCAGGCAGGAGGGAATTCGTTCATAGAGTAATGCAAATAAATACGTTCAAAGAAAAGAAGGGCATATGAAATATGAAATACATTGAATCATATGAGGTACATTGAAGGATGATATAAATACATAAAAAACACATTCTACAAGCATACAATGCAAGGGATTGAATTGAAAGGAGAGAAATGTTTCAGTACCAGTTTACACAGTTTTTTTTTCATGCTAACATGCATGAAAGTACTCATGCGGTCACACGTTTATTTGAAATGCAGTTTTTCAATGGCATGTAGTATGTTATTGGACAGGAATACATCGGCCGGCAGAGAGTTCCAATCATTTATTGTTCTAGGAAAGAAGGAATATTTAAAGCAATTTGTACTCCCGAAAATAAGGGTTATCTTGTCGGGGTGATAATTTCTGTTAGCTCTAGCTGGTAGCGGCTGGAGACAGGTTGAATGACCAAGTTGCAGTTCCCTTTTACAAAGGCAAAAAAAGCAATGTTAGGTGTGCTACCTTTCTTCGGTATTCTAGGGTGGCATTATTTTCAATAATCAATTGAGAGGCGGAGTCATCGTCCATAACAATTATATAATTAGCGGACGGCAAGCCTGTTTATGTTTTCCAGTTTGTTAATATTTTTTTTCCTGAATGGGTCCCAGACGACGCAAGCATATTCTAATCACGACCTTACGAGTGTGTTGAATGCCAATTGTTTCACGGATGGAGGAGAATGTTTCAGCTTGTGTCTCAGTAGGCCGAGTTTACGTCGAGCAGACGCACAAACATTATCAATGTGTTGCGACCAGGTTAGACGATTGTTGATGGTTACACCCAAATATTTAAAGGAGTCTGTTTCAGAGACCGCGGATTGATTAATAGTGTATTGATACGCTAGAGGGTGTTTTTTGTTGGTAATGCGCATAAAAACCGTTTTTTCTTCATTAAGTTTCATTTCCCAGGTGTCGCGCCAGTCAGAAATCGCAGTAAGACTTTTACTCAGGATCACTTGATCATTGGCATCTTTAATCTCTTTGTAAAGTAAGCAGTCGTCCGCGAACAATTTAATACTCACACTATCGTCTATGTATGTGTCGTTAATGTATACTAGGAAAAGTAGCGTTCCAAGAACGCTTCCCTGCGGCATTCTCGAATTTACGGGGAGACATCCAGAGTAATGGCCCTCAACGTCGATGAATCGTCTGCGCATGCTCAAATATGCACAGATCCAGTTTACAATGTTAGGTGGAAACCCATAGTTGCTTAGTTTTGTTATCAAACCGAGAGAACCTATAGAAGGTTTGCTGAAATCTAGGAATATAACATCAACCTGGCCGGCTTTATCAAAAACGGAGGCAAAAGCGTAGACGCTAGAGAGAAGCTGAGTAGTAGTAGACAGCCCCTTACGAAAGCCGTGTTGGCACGGGGACAGAATACCACATTTTTCAAGAAATTACGTCATGTAATTTGAGATAATATGCTCTAAAAGCTTGCAAGATGTAACCATCAGTGATATAGGGCGATAGTTTGATAGTAATGTAGGGTCACCTCTCATAAATACAGGCACAACACGAGCGACCCGCCAGTCTGATGAAACGATGCCAGAAGATATGGACGAGCGGAAAATTACGAGAAGAAAATGTGAAAGCCACTTGGCATAGCGACGAAGAAAAGCATTAGAAATGCCGTCAGGACCGCATGTCTTTTTTTGTGTTTAGATTTAAGAGCATAGAAAATATACCCTCGTATGTTATAAAATCAGAATTTACGTTTTTCACATCTTCAGCAATGACCGGAGAGCACTGATTAGACTCAGAGAAGATAGGATGGAAGTAATGATTAAATTTGGATGCCAGGAGTTGCTTATCCTGAATTATCTGACCATCAATCTTTAGGTGGTCAAGAGCTTGCCTCTTCTTATAGTTCAAATGTTGCCAAAATTTTTCAGGGTCAGTCTTAAGAAATTGGGTGAGCGTGTGGCAGCAACAAAACTGCCTACCTACTCTATTTTTTTAGAGAGTGTTTGTTTTAGCTCGTCGAATACTGGGCCAAATTTTTTTGCCTTCGGAATGTTTTTACATTTCTAACGAGGTGGATTATATCTCGATTGATCCAAGGATCTTTTCGGTGCCCCTTCTTCATTTTACTAGGGATGAAGTTATAAATACAGAAGCGGCAAATGGATTTCAGCTTTAGCCATAGGTAGTCGACATCATCGCCAGAGGAGTCTTCCAGTGCTAGTTCAAGGTAATCGATGACGGACTCGTCATTTGTTTTAGTATAGTTTTTGACGGATTTTCATTCTTTAAGCGCGTTATTGTTTGAACTATCTGTTCGATATGTGAAGCACACAAGCCGATGATCTTATATTCCTTCCTCAATGGTTATTTAAACATCTTGAGGAGATCTGCTGTGAAAACCAGATCAAGAATAGAGGAAGCAGATCCCTGCACCCGTGTTGGAACGTGAACTGCTTGGTCAAGATCGCAAGCTAACATTGTGTCGAAGATAATTTCGTCCACTAGAGTAGGTGACGAAAGTTTCTTCCAATTTATGCTGGGAAGGTTAAAATCGTCAGCCACTATTATGGTCTTTCTGCAATATTTAACAATATGTTCATGAAGTTTGGTTAGGAAATCTGACGTGGCGCAGGGAGGACAGTACACTGCTACAAGGTTAAACAAGAACCCGTTCAAATTGACCTGTAGGAGCAAACTTTCATTATTATCAATTTGTTCTAGTAACGATACAGACGTGTTTTTGCTCACAATAATGACCACACCACCGCCACGGGATGTTCGGTCCCTTCTGTATATATTGTTGGATCCAGGAACCAAGTCTTCGTCTTTAATTTCTTCATGGAGCCATGTTTCGGTTAATACTACTATGTGAGAGTCCTGACAACGGAGTATAGTTTCTAGTTCTGCAGTTTTGTTAATTATACTTCGTGCGTTTACGTTTGAGAGGCGCAAATGCTGTGGCCGAGAAACACGTGGTTGTCAATTGCTATCCGCGTTGACGCGTCTAGCAGGGAGCCATGCACTGCTTTTCATTGTAATTCTACAGGTACAAAATAGTCGGCCGATTTTTGTTATGACTATGACCAAGCCTATGAATTCTACCAACGGAGGAACATTTCACCCCAAGCTTCTGTTCGAATATTTCATTTACAAATTTATTTTTTATTTGATCTGCGGTTTCATCGGGCGTCTCAGGTACGCCATAAACAACCAAGTGGAAATGATGGCTGCGGTCTTCAGGGTAGACCAACTTCTCAGACTGCTGAGTGACATAACCGCAAAGTGAATCAATAGCACTATAATGTGGTTAATTTGGTCTGCAGACTATTTGACTTCTTGCAGAAGTTTATCAAGTTCCACTACCCTGGCACTGACTGCAACTAAAGCAGCCTGTGATGCCGTCAACTGTGATTTCAGTTCTGCAATAGCTTGAATTATTGCATTCTGGCCTGCCGCGATATCACTTAACTTGCTCTCGTATCATGGCCAGGATTTGACTCAACATATCCGCAAACAAGGAGCTCGCACACAAGAAAACATTCATACATGATATGCATAAGAGTGCTTGGGCATGGCACAACTACAAGAAATCTGTTAATAGATTTTACAGAAGAATGCGAGTAGCTAACCTGAATTACAAAAGGAAGACGAACGGTCAGCGTTGTTGACAATTTCATTTCGCCATTCCCACTGATCCAGGAGCATTGAAGTTGAGGCTTTATAGCTTCGGGAAGCTGTGACGTCACTGATTGCCGCGCAACGCTGATACGGACGGGTAGATAAACAGAATAGCCAGCAAAATGGGTCGGGGAGAGATGGTATGTTGATGCGGGATCCAGGCATAGAATGGGCAGTGGTAGACCAGCAGAACCGGCACACACTCCACCAAGAAGAAATGCCTTAATTACAAAAGGAAGACGAACGCTCAGCGTTGTTGACAACTTCATTTCGCACTGAGGAATTAACGGGAAATGAAGCGTGCTACCGCCGTTTTGAAGGAGCTTGAACTCAAAAAACAGTGTTGGCTGATGCCGAGATGCAGGTGTCTCTCATACAAACCAAAATAAACTTTTTAAAGCAGTGAAACACTACACTGAGGCATCATGCATCGGCTGAGAGTATGTCAGGACAGTTAAGGATGGCTTACGAGCTGTTGAGAGAGAATCTCAATTATGACAAAGTTCGAGCCTCATACCACTGAGCTTGCTATCAGTTGATAGAAATAGCTCATATTCGAAAATATTTGCTTGTGTATGCATCTCCTTCATATTCGTATTTGTGAATGTCCGAGTCGATATGCCTACTAGACAGTGACAGCATCAGGCGATATGGTTTCAGCCCTTCTTGACATAAAACGTAGTTCTGCATCACTCAGGGAAATTTGCAAAGGCACTCAGGGAAAACCTGGGAAACTCAGGGAATTTTCGATATATAATATCACATAAAAAACACTTACAAGCGTGTACAAATCAATCACTGAACCAATCATGACGTGGTAAATACTCACTTGAAGCTCCACACAATGAATTTCTTTGGATGAAAGTACTGCAGCAGTGTAGCCTGGTTCTTATTTGCAGCTGCATGATTGACCATGCCATCCTCAACATAGCCTAAATGATCCACAAGCCGGTGCCCTCTATTGTGCTGTAGTAGCGACATAGGAGGGCCAAAGAATCTATAGCCCCAGTGGAAGTCGGGAGTGGGGCAACATCAGCGCTTGCGGGATCAACCTCAGCAGCGTCTTTGTTAGGCTGCTACTTCTAGTGCAATCTCCATGTCCCTCAATCAAAGCATTTTAAAACACTGTCAACAACAAAGTATTAAGTGGCGTCTGCCATGGCATCTATGAGTGAGCCCAGTGAATGCACTCTGTTGTGTGTCTTTGTAGAAGCAAATTGCCATTCCTCGCGAGGCGCGGCAGGCACAGAGTGTGACACTGAGCAGGAGTCAGTGTGCCAAATGCAATGCTTCGTTGATGTCGAACTAGCCAAGCTGCTGCGCGCTTATACGGCTACATTCAAATGGAGCCCTCGGTGCAATCGATGTGTGGAGCTATAGTGTGCAGCAATAAGCAACGCCCATCACGCCACCGGTATCTTCTAGAGTGTTGCGGGAAAGCTTGCCGCCTGTCAACGGAGCGCACGGGGTCAGGGGTGGCAGAGTTTGGTAGTATATCCATTCCACATCCAATCCATTCGAAAAAAAATGCATGCCATTTCCCATGTACTATAGAAAGTGTTCGATGTACACAATAATTCGATATATCCGTGTTCGACGTATTGAGGTTTGACTGAAGATGAATAATGTCTATTAGGATGGGGCCAAATGCAGAGCCCTGAGGAATGCCTGACATTATGGGTGGGGGCTCAGAAGTGTTGCTATTAATATATGCCATGTACATGCGATTTGGAAGGAATTGTTTGATCCACGTTAAAACTGCAGGATGTAGATTTATCTGTGAAAGCTTTAGGAGCAGTCGTTGATGAGCTACTTTGTCGTATACTTTTGCGAAGCCAAGGAAAATTGAATCGGTTTGTATGGTAATATTGAGATATGAGTGTAGGTCATGAAGAAATGTAGCTAGTTGTGTTTTGCAAGTTAGTCCCTTGCAGAATCCGTGCTGGAATTGGTTAAAGAAATTGTTAGCATCAAGAAAGTTAGTTATATGGGTGTATATGAAACGCTCCATGATCTTACAGGGGACTGATTGGGTGGAAATGGGGTGGTAGTTCGAAGAGAAGCTTTTATTGCCCGATTTGTATACTGGAACAACCTTGCCCACTTTCCTCTCTTTCAGAAGGTTTCCAGGGGATGGTGACTGAAAACAAAAACGTTAGATATGCAGAGATGAATTAAGTGTTTTTAAAAACATTGATGAGATTTCGTAAAAACCTGCAGATGACGAAAGTTTAGTATTAGCTACAGTAAAATCTTGTTACTACGAACACCACATTAACAAACTTTTCAGATTTACGAATTTTTTTAAGATCCCAGCCAAAATGCCTATATTTTAATGTAAAAAACTTTCAGTACTGCGAATTCTCAGATTACCGAATATTTCAGAATAATGTACGTAATTTAATCCCATAATCACCAAGATGCTTCGTTATTACGAAGTTCCGTTGAAGTTTCGGTACCGAATTCCTGAGGCTTACACCTATCATCATCATACACAGCAGCAGCAGCCACGCACTGGGGAATCTGTTTCAATGGGTACAGCCCCAGCAGCATCGGCATCAGCGTGAGCGTCTCATAGGATCATGTTTGGACTCTTCTACTATATCATAGGCCTAGTGTCACCACATTGATAGTGATCGGCAGGAGCTGCGAAGTTATCGGTGCTGTGATTGTGTTGTGCGTTTGCTTTGCTGACAATGAGTTCTCCTGGCCCCCGCGTTAAAAAGAAGCTACGCCAGTTCATCGCTCAAAGATAAAGCGGACAAAAAGTGCTAAGCAACTACCCAAACGTCGACGACGCCGACCTCACGTGGTTTAAGGGTGCCAGAGAAAACAATGCGCCCTTGTCAGTCCTGATTATTCAAGAGAAGATGCTACAGTTTGCGGCCGTCTTGCACATGTCCGGTTTCGATGCAAGTGATGGATGGCTTTACCGCTTCTGGCAAAGGAATGGTATTGCGTGGCAGGTTGCTTGTGGCGAAGAAAAGGCAGCAGATGCCGAGAGTGTGGTGGCCTGGCGGAATGAGCTCTTTCAAGAGATTGATTCTTACTCTCCAGGCGAAGTTTTCAACGGCGATGAAATTGCGTTCTTTTATCAGTTGTTGCCTGATAAAACAATGAACTTCAAAGGTGACGAGTGCAAGGGCGGAAAGAAATCACGTCTCCGTGTTTCGGTTCTGTTCTGCTGCAACGCCACGGGCAAGGAAAAACTGAAGCCGCTAGTTGTTGGCAAGTCTGCTTAGCCACACTGCTTGAAAAACGTCTCGTTGCCTTGCAACTACCGAGCCATGAAAAAGCGTGGATGACGCGAGAATTGTTCACTCAGTGGCTGCTGCAGCTCGACAACAGACTGAAGAAGAAGGACAAAAATATTCTCCTCATCGTTGACATTTCCTTGGCGCATATCGTGAACGTGCGATTGAGCAATGTGGAACTTGAATTTATGCCCCCAAATTGTACTTCTTTGCTCCAACCTTTGGACCAGGGCATCATCAGATGTGTGAAGGCCGAATTTCAGAAGCGTCTTGCGCAGCGCCTGCTGATCAGTATTCGACTGAAGCTGCCCACACAGGCAAACGTCTGTCAAGCTGCAGAAATGCTTACAGGGTTGTGGTGGAATGTGAAGGCAAGCATGATCAACTACTGGCGAAAGGCAGGCCTTTTAAAGGCTTTACCTACGCAACAAGACTGGAGGACACAGAGGAGCTCAACCCAGAACTCTGGAATGAGCTTACCGAGAAGCTTCCCGTTGACACCACCGTGGCCTTCGATGATTACACTGACAGCGATAGCATGGTAGCTACGTCCGCGGAGCTCACCAATGGAGACATCAGGAATAAACAGGGTGTCTACCAACCGGAAATTCTCAGGGAATTTGAATAGTCTGGAAATACTAAGCGAAACCTCAGGGAATTCGGGCTTCTATCAGGGAAAATTAGCTGTATCTTTATTAAAAGGGAACGAAAGTCGTGTTAATGCTGTCTCCAGTGACAGAGGAACCGCAACGAATCGTCCTTGACGCCGTGTCATAGGCACGAGGCATTGCCAGAGTAGTTGATGCCCGATTTTCCAGACGCTCGATTTTTAGGACATGCTTGATAATTCGCACGGCTTTGCGGCATCACCACGTACTCCATAGAGTCAATGTATATGGCCCTGACTGCAGGTCTCGAATGGGATTGGATGGATGGAAGGTAGGAGCGTCCCCTTTGAAACGGGGTAATAACAGTTGCCCCCATGCTCAGCTTTTTTTTCCTTTTATTTTTATTTACCTGTGCTGTGTGTTATCAAAAATTCTCGATTTTCTTTAGGTACATCTTCGTACCCGTTTAACCTTATGTCACCTCTCTGCTTTTGAGCCACCAATCCTCCATTCGCCTTTTGCTAATTTCCACCGCATATTTATTTACATCACTATTATTATCTCTGAACCCTAGGGCCCCAGGAAGCGTGACTGTGGCCGCATCGACATCGGGATTGATATCATCACATTTTAGTATGAGGTGTTCTATTGTTTCTACAGAATTACCACACACAGTACATGTGTGTTCTTCTTCGTTAAATTTCTTTTTATAGCTCCGCGTCCTAAGCCATCCTGACCTAGCTTCAAAGAGAACGGCACTGCCTCTTGAGTTATCATAAAACGCTTCCTTCCTGATCTGCTGTTTCCAGTCTCGATATAGTTCAACACTATGCTTCTTTTCCATTGCATTTGTCAATTTTTACCTTCCGCGTTTCTAACCTGTCGTTTAATGCTCTTTCTTCGTCCTCGTGTCTGGCATACTTACTGGTTAGCTTCCTAGTTTTTTTCCGCCATTGTGAGTCAACGCTCTTTCTGTATAGTTATTTAGATACCTTAGCTGCCCATCTGTTATCGTCCAATTTCCTCAGGCGTTTTTCATATAGGATTTTACTCTGAGCTTCCCGTGCTTCGAACGATGCCCAGCCCATATGCCCCTGTACTGCTTCGTTTGTGGTTTTCCCGTGGGCTCCTAGTGCTAATCTTCCAACAGCTCTCTGATTGACTTCTAGTCTCGACTGAACCTCTACCCTTAAAAACAGGACTGCGTTCCCAAAAGTAAGCCCAGGCACCATTACTCCCTTCCAAATACGTCTCAGTACCTCATAACTGTTGTACCCCCACAATGCCCTATGCTTCATTATTCCGGCACCTCTTCGCCCTTTTGCTATGAGATACTGTTCGTGCTTTTCCGTGTACATCTGCCCTTTGTTTATCGATACTCCGAGATATTTGTATTCGGCCACTCGGGGTATTTCATGGCCTGGTAGTATTGTAAGCTCCTGATCAGTTGTATCGTTGAAAAACATCACCCTGGACTTAGCTGCATTAAAACTGAAACCTAAACTGTCTCCTTCGTCTCCACAGTAATTAACCAGAGTTAGCAAATCTTCCTGCCTCTCTGCTACTAGTACAATATCGTCCGCATACATTAAATCCGGTAGTCGTTGCTCAACAACCTTTCCGCCTAATCTGTACGACAGGTTATACCCTAGATTGCTTCGTTGTAACCTCCTTTCCATACTTGTCATATAAAGCATGAACAGCAACGGTCATGGAAGACGACCTTGCCTTAATCCTTTCTGTACCTCGACAATTGTCATACTCTTAATTCCTTCCCATGTTATTTCAACATTATTTTCTCGATATATTTCCTGTAGAAAATCAATTACCTGATGAACGATGCCTTGATCTTTTAATATGTTTCACAGGAGTTCCCTGTTCACGTTGTCGTATGCACCACTTATGTCCAGGAAGGCTAAATACAGAGGTCTATTTTCCGCTTTAGCTATTTCTATGCACTGGGTAAGCACGAACAGGCTATCATCCAAGCGCCTACCACTTCTGAACCCATTCTGAAGTTCTCCGAGTATTCTATTACTTTCTACCCATGACTGCATTTTTAATTTTACCGCCTGCATCGCCAGCCTGTATATAACTGATGTTTATGTAATTGGTCGGAAGGATTTTATGTTCTTCTTATCACCTTTTCCTTTATAAATCAAATTCATTTTACTCTGTTTCCAGCTGTGCGGGATTTGCTTACTTGTTATGACTGCCTCCAATGCTTTTATCAGCGTTTCCTTGCTTCTTGGGCCAAGTTCATTAATTAACTTGATTGGAATTTTGTCTATCCCCGCGGACGTGCATTTTGGAACATTTGCTTCCGCCTTTTTCCAGTTAAGATGGGTCAGTTCTAAGCTGTTCTCGGTTGTGCTATCCTGTGTTGCTCCCTCATTTGCGGCGATTACCCTATCGCCTTTGCTAAATGACTCTACTATAACTGAACCGATGTAGTTGACAGCGCCATGTTCCTCTAAACAATTTCCTTCGGCATCGTGAATCTGTTCCTGCTTTCTGTGATTAGCTTTACCCAGCCAGCTTATATGGTTCCAGAATTTTCTTGACCTCCCTATATTAGTTGCAACGCGAACTTCAGCCAGCCAGTGATCAGAGGACTGCTTTATTTTAGCCTGGACGAGCACCTGCACTTCTTGATTCTTTTGTTTATCAGATTTCCATTTTTGGCCTATTTCCTCTTCAGATAACTGCGCCCTCTTTGCTTCTCTGTGTTGCCGACATGCCAACCGTCGTTGTTCGATGGCCTCCCTAATTTCTTTATTCCACCAACTTCGTGGCTTCCTCTTTCCTCTCCAGCGGTTTACTAATTTTACTTCTTTTATTTTTGTACTAATTAGTAGTTCTGATTAAATTCCCACCTTTCCATGGTATGTTTTGCTATTGCTTCCTCTATGCCGGCCGCTATTCGCGCTACTTATTCGTCATTTAATTTTGCGTACTCTTTTTGACTTCCCTGCATTTCTCTTTTGAGCAGGGCTCCCAACTGTAGACTAATACGCTTATGATCACTTCCGAGGCTGTACTTCCCCTCTTCGTCTATTTCCATTATTGCGAGCTTGCTATACAACCCCTGCGACATTAAGCAGTAATCAATGGTCGTTTGTCTGTTACGGGAATCCCAAGTGATTTGTCCCTCACACTTAGTTTCTCTATTTACTATAACTAGGTTAGGTCGCTCACAGAAGTCTAGCATCAACCTCCCATTACATTCTGTGTATCCATCCAGATCCTCGATGTGTCCATTCATGTCACCCAGCAGACAAATATCGGCACCTTCTCCAAACTGATTTTTATCGTCATTGAGACACTTCACTAGATCCTTGTTCTCTTGCCTGCATTTGGCACCTGTCCCTAAATAAACTACTCCTAGCCATGTCTCTTTACCGGCAATTGTGCCTGATACCCAGACATGTTCTTTGCAAGTTAGCTTTATTCTTTTCCTATTTGTTCCTTGATGTATCAGGATACCTACTCCTCCTCCCTTCCTCTCCGTTGTTGTTCTATTGCTCCCTTCGCAGACGTAGCCTTCAATAAATGGTGGGTCTTCTAGATCCCTGAGATGTGTTTCGCATAGCGCGTATACACCTACTTCTTCGTCCTTTAACTGCTGTTGTATTTCTAACCACTTCGCTCTCTTTCTACCGCCTTGCATGTTTATGTACCTGATTCTGGTGTTAAATTTATTTTTTGTAGTTTTCTTCCTGGACCTCCTAGTGGCCATTTTATTGGCGTCAGCATCTATTGTTGCACTTTCTACACTGTTTTTATCTACCCCCACGCCCTTAGGAGCAGTGGACCCCCTAAAAAAGCTACAGCCCGACCTGCCAGGTGCCAGCCGATCTCGGCTCCTAGCCTTCCATTAAAGTGGATGCCATCGCGTGTAAAGCCTCCTCCGCCAAAGCCTGCTCTATGCACCTCTCTGTTTATGTCTGCCACTTCAAATCCTTTCTCCTGGCTTAGCTTTCTTATCTTACGATTAACAGCCACAACGTCCTTAGCAATTTCTCTGTTCCGTCCTTGCACCTCCGGCACTGTGCATACCACAATCTGGACTTGCTGTGCTATCGCCCTTAAATCGTCAACTCCTTCCGCTAATCTTTCCACTACTTTTGCGGCTTCACCATTCAAGACATCGTTTAGCCCCGCCGCTACCACTACCATATTGCGCTCTGCAGCATTCTCAGAAAGCTTGCTTTTTGTTTCTCTCAGTACTGCGTCCATTGTCCTGCCTGGGAACGTCCCGACTGCTACCCGCTTATCACCCTTTGCACGCTCCATTATAGCTCTTTTGCATCTCCTCATATTTGAACCCCCACCGATAAGTAGTAGGCATTCCCTCCTTCCCAACTTCCAGATTATGCTGCCTCTTATCATTGGCTATGAGCTCATCCCTTGGGGTTAGCTTGTTTTCCTCCTCTACCCGCGTTCGTTGGCGCCCCTGTGGCTGCAGCGTCGCCTCACTCGGGGCGTGTTGCGCTGCTTTACTATAACTTCGCCGATTCACCGGCGGCGAGCTGACGACCGCTTGCTTTGCCTCCCTCCCTCCCACTTCGCCTGTAGGGTCTACCCTACTTTCTGAGTTTTTGCCACCGCTTTGTTGTCCTGACCCGACATTCTCCGCTGCCCGCTTCTCAAGCGCATCGAGCCGCCTTTCCAGCTCGGCCAGGGTCCTTACTAACTGCGCGGCCTTGGCCACCTCCACCTTGACGAAATTGTAAACTTTCGCCTGCAGTGCTACCCGCTCCTTCTGCTTCTCCCTTAGGTCAGCCTTAAGCTCTTCGAACTTATTTTTTATTTAGTCATACTGTTGGCCCGGAGGCCGTTACAGGGGTGGGGTACAGCACAGAAAATAAAAAACACAATGTACATTATACACAATGCACGCAAGTTATACATAAAACACTCTTTTTGAGCATACATTCATAAAAAGAACCAGGAAACTAGTGACAGCACAAATACAAAAGCAATATGCAGGGACAATAAACAGAATCTGTGTTAATCTAACAAAATGTACATAATTTTGTTTAGGACATGATTTGCCGGAGATTGTTTTCAAATTGTGTTACAGTATCACATTGAATAATGGCTTTTGGTGGTCTGTTCCATTCATTTATTGTTCTGGGGAAGAAAGAATTGGCGTATGCATTAATGTGCAGCTGAGATATCTGGAAGATATGTTCATGTGTACCTCTTGAGGTTCTGCCTTGTTTTGGTGCTAAAAAGGGAGTAGCATTTACGTTGAGGTGCCCTTTCCAAAGCAAAAAAAGAAACTTAAGTCTGGCTACATGGCGGCGTTCGGCTAGGGAGGGTAAGTTAAGTAATTGCAGCATTTCTGTAACAGAATCAGTTCGCGAGTAACGAGACAAAATAAATCGAGCAGCTCTTCGTTGGACTCTTTCAATCATGGTTATCAATCCTGTTTCATAAGGGTCCCAAACAATACTGGCGTATTCCAGTGTGGGTCTTACCAGATATAGGTAGGCAGTATAGGTAAGCAAGCTTGAGCTTCCTACGCAAAAACCAGAGTTTCATTTCTGCTGTCGAACAAATGTTTTTAACGTGCTCCTTCCAACTTAGATTCTTGGAAATAGTAACGCCTAAATATTTAAGGCTATCAACTGCAGCAAGTGTAAATGAACACAGGGTGTAGTTAAAGTCAACAACATGTTTTGTCTTGTTTGTGACACGAAATACAACAGTTTTATTTCTGTTAATTTTCATTTTTGAAATTTCACACCACTTTTCAACCACCTGCAGAGCTTCGTTAAGAATTTTCGAATCATCCTGGTTGTTCATCTGTTTATACAGGAGGCAATCATCTGCGAAGAGTCGCACCCTTGTCTTTGTTAATACATTGCTCAATATCGCTAACATAAACAAGAAATAAGACTGGACCCAACACAGACCCTTGTGGAACACCCGATGTGACGTCTAATAATTCTGATTTGGAGCCATTAATTTCTACGTACTGAGTTCTGCCTGTTAGGCATGCACGAATCCATTGTGTTACATTGTAGTTTATGCCAAGATGAACCAACTTATCAATGAGTTCTGAATGAGGGACTCTGTCGAAGGCTTTGGACATGTCAAGACAAATACAGTCAATTTGCCCCTTGTTATCCAAAGCCCTCGCAAAATCATCAATTGTTTCAACCAGTTGCGTCACTGTCGAAAGATTTCGCCTAAAACCATGCTGATTGGAATATAGAAGTTTTTTGTCTTCCAGGTAGATGTATACTGATTTTGATATTACATGCTCGAGAAGTTTACAGCATACACAAGATAAGGAAATGGGACGGTAATTTTCAATTTTTTGCCGGTCTCCTGATTTGAAAACTGGGACAACCTTGGCCATTAACCAGTCATTTGGGACACGTTTTTGTTCAAGTGACGCTTTAAAAATGATCGTAAGATAGTGTCCAATCCATTCCGCATATCTACGTAAAAAAGCATTTGGTATATCGTCGGGACCATTAGATTTCTTTATGTTAATGTTTAGCAGGAGGGAAACGACGCCTTCGTACGTTACGTTTACGTCCGGCATTTCCGAAGAACGATGACCAGGCATCTGATATTGCGACGCATCACCACCAGACCGCGGGGAAAAAACAGACTGAAAAAACGTGTTGTAATGTGACGCTATCGTTCCGTGATCGTGTAGAACCGAACCGTTCATGATAATGCTATGTGGGTTATTTTCGGGCTGTGATAAGTGACGCCAAAAACGGTGTGGGGAGGAGACCATAAAGTTGGAAAACGTTTCGGTGTAATACTTTCCTTTGGCTGTGTAAAGCTTAGTTCGTAATTGCCGTGATAACAGAGCTATTTTTTCGTGGTTCCTTTTTCTCTTCAGTCCTTGGCGGGCGATCTGTCTCTTCAAATGAAAAATTTCTCTGGTTACCCATGGATTTTGTTTCTTTTGTCTTTCTTTTCGCAACGGTACAAACGTTGAGATACAATACGAGACAATATCTTTAAACCGCAGCCACAAGTCATTGACATCACTTTCCGCACTGAAACTGTCCAACGTAAATGATAAGTAGTCGATAATGCTCGTGTCATCGGCTCTGTCATACTGGCGAACAAATGTGGTCTTTTCTTTAATTCGGGCAGAAGTTAGATCGGTTTTAAGATCAAGAGAAATAAGTTTGTGAACAGATAGTCCACTTTGAATTTGTACTTTGTAATTATCCAAACATGCATCAAGAAAAACTAAGTCAAGCGTAGACTGTGCTGATCCTGCTTATCCGCCCAATTCCCTTCCAGTTTTTGGGCGGCTTCCCGGACACCCTCGCACGACCTGCACGGGAAGCTAGACCCCTCCACGTCTGCTAAATGCTGGAATTTAGTCTCGTCGAGGAAGCATCATCGCAGACACTCGTCGCATTGCACTTGTTCGCCGTCCCCTGCGGCCTTTACATTCTTCGATTTCATCGCTAGGCCTAGTCCCTAAGCCCAACGAGCAAATTCGCCCAATCAATCAAGCAAAGCTGACTCAACCGCTATCCCAAACAAAAATAGAGAATCATCACTCCCTACCCAATGTAAGAATCCGAAGGGCTAGCTGAAAGAATTAAATAAGCCTATCAAATAGGTCCCTCCTACCACCTAGCCCTAACGGGGGAGCTGCCGGACCTAGACAAAGCCGGTATGGTTACTTTTCTTACCAAGAAATTAAAATTTGCGCCCCTACTCCTTGAAAATGAAACACTTCAAAACACTAGCTAATAAAGATAAGAGAGCACTTAGCTACGAACGAAGTCGCTGAAGCCTCGAACGCAGGAGCGTCCGCGAGCAATCCAACCTCAATCCAACTACAAACTTAATCAAAGCCACCACTGCCGCCATTTTGATTATCCCGCCGCCTCAAACCGGCACTCTCGCACTCAGATCCGCTGGCAGCCGTAGCCACCACTAAGGCAACGTTAGGCCTAGCTGCTTCTACGTTTGCTGTTAAGCGTTTTGCCGTGCGGCGCCGTGTTTTTCATTTAAAGAATTCGCCGCTGTCAGCAATTGCACCGACTCCGCCTTTATAATCCTCGCGATTGGCTTCGAAGCTCGCAGAGCACAACGCGTTGCGTAATGCCAGTCTCCGAAAGTTAGCTTCGCCCCAATACAGCATTGTTACACGGTGAAGCATAACAAGCGTGAAAAGGGGAAATTGTCACGGGACACAGTGGGCCTCTTCGATTTTCGGAGTTCTGGCAGCCAGATGGCAGCCAGCTAGTTCCGATTCTGACAGGAAGTCACGTGGGCTGGGATCCCAAGACAACCTGAACTTGTCTGAAGTTTGCAAAGTCGAACGCCGGTCAGCTGGCCAAATGTTAACATGCTACCAGCGTGGCAGCGCCTGGCGAGGCCGGCACGCGCTCGGCGTAGTTGGCCCATTTATGCGTTGCCAGCTTGAAAATATACAGTTACATTCAGGAGTACGATCACTTTAGCGCGACTCGGCGCCGGACGCGTACTGGGCCAACCTTGCCTTGCGTAGTGCAACAGTTGGCCTCCGACGCGGTGAATGACAAGACGCGAAATTGTGATTGTATACTCGAAAGCGATAGCTGGAGGATCCCCGCTCGCAGCGATCACGTCACCCACCGGTGACATTGATGAGTTGGCGCTGTGTCATCACAAGACATGAAAAAGCAGGTTATCGGGTACGTCTCACACGCATAAAATTTCGCGCCGACCTGCTTGGGCTTCGGTTTCAGAAAGTTTGTTGTGGCTGATGGTGCTCCTCATTTTGACCCTAAGGAGCTGGAGACGTGGCTGGCGCATGAAAATGCATGTCGCCTGGGACCAGCAAAACGTTTCACACGAAAAACAACATTGGTCGCAATCATGAGAGCAATAAGCCAATGTACATGTGTCCAATGTACCGAGTGCAATCAGCGTATTCTTAGATCAACGGCCTGCAGTTCAAACACATATCGGTTTCAAGCTGCCACCTAAGCATACGATGGAGAGACGTAGCGAACACGGGCTAGCTGCGAAGCCTTTGCTAACTGCAGAGAAAGGAGAGATATACATACGCAAGATATGTGAAAAGGAACGCCACCAGTGAAAGACGAACCCAAAATATACCGCAATGTGTGCATGAGCGTCTACAACTTGCGTGGAACAAGATGCAGATAACATGCATGCATGCGAGCGCGGCGCGCTGTTCACCGCCGCGAAGAAGCAATCAGTGGACACACACACATATACGCACACAAAAGCTTCAAACGGTTCACCACGGCTCGTATCACACCGCTTCGCCATGCGGAACAGAGCGTTCGCACCTAAAAAGATAACGCTAGAAGTGAGGAAATCCGAAGATGACCGTAGACAGTTAGCTGAGCGAGGTAAATGTAAGTGCTCAAGCGCCCGCGTTGCAATCCGTGAAGTCCTCGCAAAGATGGCGGCAAGCGCCCATCGCCTCTTTAGTCGTCTGCTAGCCAGAGAACTTCCAGAGTGCAGCCAGACCAAAATCGTCCTGGCCGGTTCTGGTAGCCCGCGGGTAGGCAGAACCGTCCAGCTCGAGCAAGGCGAACGCCCGGCGGAAGTGCGTCGCGCGGTGGGCAGAGCAACCTGAGAAAAACGAATACCCTATGGCTGGCTTGGCAGAATAAACGTACACTCGCGAACTGAAAAAATATTATTCAAAACACGGATTGACGTTTCGGCGCCCAGTACGGATGCCTTATTCACAATGAGCGAATGCATGGTGGTCTTTATTATATATGCGTCGGAAGACGTAATGCGCTTGCGTACAACTCAGGAGGGGTCCCCGTGTCCGGTTTATCGTGTTAGTAGTAGATTGTATGCAGAATGATTCAAGGAGCAATCGGGATGATAATTTTTTCTCTCTTTCGATGATAGAAGCCGAATGGCAGTTAATACTGTTTCTAGTCTTTTCGTGGTGCTCTGCCAGGGCGCTGGAGACCGTGTGTCCTTTGGCTACATCATTGCGATGCTGCTGTAGCCGTCTTTTAATGTTCCCCGTCTCGCCTACGTAGCACTCATGGCAGTCCTGGCAAGGAATTTTGTAGATGACGCGCGGAAACTTTTCTTTTTCGAGGCGGTCTTTCACTCGGACGAGTTGTTGTTTTAGCTTGCTTGAAGGGACGTGCCAGATTTTTACATCATAATCTATGAAAATTCTTGATAATGACTCGCTCACGCCTCGTGCATAGGGGAGAGACGCCCGTTTTCTTGTTCTCATTGGTCTTACAGGGGGTTCAGCTGCACGCTTTTCTTCAGTCTTTATAATCTTGCCGGGGTAGCCATTGCTGACCAAATCCTGCGTCACTCTCTTCAACTCAGCTCTGCGTGCGTCAGTAGTCGAGCATAATCGGAATGCACGGGTGAACAATGTGGAGGCAACAGATCGTTTTTGTCCAAGGGGGTGGGCCGAATCAAAGTGGAGATATTTCCCTGTGTGTGTAGGCTTTCGGTAAACACTCGTGGAAAGGCCGGATGCAGTGCGCATGACTTCAACGTCAAGGAAGGCCAAGCGACCATTAACTTCTTCTTCAACGGTGAATTCTATTGTGCTTTGGAAAGAGTTCAGGTGCTGCAGAAAAGGCACGACGTCTTCGCGGCGGATAATAGAAAAACAGTCGTCGACATACCGCAGGAACAATTTTGGGGTGGGCTGAAACGTCGTGAGGGCTTTATCTTCAAGGGCTTCCAAAGCAATGTTGGCACATGAGACTGACACCGATGCTCCCATTGCCGTTCCAAAGACCTGCCTGTTGAATGATCCATTAAATGAAAAATATGTGTTGCGTAAGCAAAAATCCAAGAGGCGGCACACGTCGTCGACTTTGAATGGGGTGCGCGAAGGCAGAGATGTGTCGTTTTCTAATACTGTTCGGCAGCAGTCAACAGCATAATCCACAGGTATGCGTGTGAACATAGAATTGACGTCAAAGGAAACCATGACGTCTTCGCTCCCTAAAGTCACGTTCCTGACCTTGTCGACAAAATCAGCGGAGTCCTTTACGTATGTCGGCGTTCGTCCAACGAGGGGTCGGAGCACACCATGAAGATAGGCAGAGAGACGGTGCAACGGAGAGCGAGTGTAGTCTACTATGCATGAGTGTAGTGCAGGCCGTATATTGCAGGAGCTGAGCCGTTGTGGCACAGCAGCTGGTTGTACAGATGCTTCTTTTCGGGAGGCACAAACTTGAAAACGTCAGTCAGTAGCTTCTGAAGTTCTGACGCGGTCTTTTTTGTGGGGTCCCGGTTGACCTTTGAATACGTGGTCAGGTCCTGGAGATGTTCCGTCATCTTTGAAACGTAGTCATCCCGATTCATGACAACCGCGGCATTCCCCTTGTCCGCAGGCAAGATGACAATGGCTTTGTTATTTTGCAGTCTTTTCATGGCTACTTTATCGAGGTGGCTGATACTTGAGGTCCTAGCATTACGAAGCTTTGAAAGAGCCCCAACAGCGCGGGTACGTGCTTCGTTTTGCAGAGACGGCTTGACATGGCGTACTGCCTCCTCAACTGCACAAGCCATTTTTCGCATACTTGGCATGGTACCAATGTTGAAATTCAGGCCGCGGTTTAGTAGATGAAGCTCTGCGGTATCAAGGTCGTGCGACGACAAGTTGTAAACACCAGCTTGGTTGTGAGGGGCCGGACGTTTCTCCAGCAGAGACGAAAACTTCTTTTCTTGGCACCTTTCTCTTTTCTGTCGAGTCACCGTAGCTGCTCCGTTAGAGTAGAGTAAAATCTCGTGAAATTCCGGGGGAACGGCGTGCTCAAGCGTGCGTTGGCTAAAGAAAACATCGCTCTCCAAGCGCTTTAAGGTAGCCTTCGTTTCAAGGATGCGTGCTTGTAAAAGGAGCTTCTCGCAGCGTGAGATAGCATGCTTTCCAAACGGCGTACGGACCAAGACGGGTAGGTGAAGCGACTTCGGGTGATGCTGTATGTTTTACAGCGCAGGTTGAACACAGGTTGGAACGGCAATGGGAGCACCGGTGTCAGTTTCATGTGCCAACATTGCTTTGGAAGCCCTTGAAGATAAAGCCCTCACGACGTTTCAGCCCTCCCCAAAATTGTTCCTGCGGTATGTCGACGACCATTTTTCTATTATCCGCCGCGAAGACGTCGTACCTTTTCTGCAGCACCTGAACTCTTTCCAAAGCACAATAGAATTCACCGTTGAAGAAGTTAATGGTCGCTTGGCCTTCCTTGACGTTGAAGTCATGCGCACTGCATCCGGCCTTTCCACGAGTGTTTACCGAAAGCCTACACACACACGGAAATATCTCCACTTTAATTCGGCCCACCGCCTTGGACAAAAACGATCTGTTGCCTCCACATTGTTCTCCCGTGCATTCCGATTATGCTCGACTACTGACGCACGCAGAGCTGAGTTGAAGAGAGTGACGCAGGATTTGGTCAGCAATGGCTACCCCGGCAAGATTATAAAGACTGAAGAAAAGCGTGCAGCTGAACCCCCTGTAAGGCCGATGAGAACAAGAAAATGGGCGTCTCTCCCCTATGCACGAGGCGTGAGCGAGTCATTATCAAGAATTTTCATAGATTATGATGTACAAATCTGCCACGTCCCTTCAAGCAAGCTAAAACAACAACTCGTCCGAGTGAAAGACCGCCTCGAAAAAGAAAAGTTTCCGGGCGTCATCTACAAAATTCCTTGTCAGGACTGCCATGCGTGCTACGTAGGCGAGATGGGGAACTTTAAAAGACGGCTACAGCAGCATCGCAATGATGTAGCCAAAGGACACACGGTCTCCAGCGCCCTGGCAGAGCACCACGAAAAGACTGGACACAGTATTAACTGCAATTCGGCTTCTATCATCGAAAGAGAGAAAAAATTATCATCCCGATTGCTCCTTGAATCATTCTGCATACAATCTACTACTAACACGATAAACCGGACACGGGGACCCCTCCTGAGTTGTACGCAAGCGCATTACGTCTTCCGACGCATATTTAATAAAGACCACCATGCATTCGCTCATTGTGAACAAGGCACCCGTATTGGGCGCCGAAACGTCAATCCGTGTTTTGAATATTATTTTTTCAGTTGGCGAGGGTACGTTTATTCAGCCATGTTATTTCCTCGCCAGACGAGTTTTCGTCAAACCCTAGACTTCATTGCCCTTCGCGAAAAGCATGGACGGTCCGCCGTAACGAAGATTCGACAGTTTGCGTCCCTCAACTCGAAGTTGGCATCTTTTCAATGCCACCTACATTTCAACCTGCGCTGTAAAGCCCACAGCATCATCCCGAAGTCGCTTCACCTACCCGTCTTGGTTCGTGCGCCGTTTGGAAAGCATGCTATCTCACGCTGCGAGAAGCTCCTTTTACAAGCACGCATCCTTGAAACGAAGGCTACCATAAAGCGCTTGAAGAACGATGTTATCTTTAGCCAACGCACGCTTGTGCGCACCGTTCCCATGGAATTCCACGAGATCTTACTCTACTCTAACGGAGCAGCTACGGCGACTCGACAGAAAAGAGAAAGGTGCCAAGAAAAGAAGTTTTCGTCTCTGCTGGAGAAACGTCCGGCCCCTGAGAACCAAGCTGGTGTTTACAACTTGTCGTCGCACGACCTTGATACCGCGGAGCTTCATCTACTAAACCGCGGCCTAAATTTCAACATTACTACCGCGCCAAGTATGCGAAAAATGGCTTGTGCAGTTGAGGAGGCAGTACGCCATGTCAAGCGCTCTCTGCAAAACGAAGCACGTACCCGCGCTGTTGGGGCTCTTTCAAAGCTTCGTAATGCTAGGACCTCAAGTATCAGCCACCTCGATAAAGTAGCCATGAAAAGACTGCAAAATAACAAAGCCATTGTCATCTTGCCTGCGGACAAGGGGAATGCCGCGGTTGTCATGAATCGGTATGACTACGTTTAAAAGATGACGGAACATCTCCAGGACCTGACCACGTATTCAAAGGTCAACCGTGACCCCACAAAAAAGACCGCGTCCGAACTTCAGAAGGTACTGACTGACATTTTCAAGTTTGTGCCTCCCGAAAAGAAGCATCTGTACAACCAGCTGCTGTGCCACAACGGCTCAGCTCCTGCAATATACGGCCTGCCTAAGGTTTACAAACCTATTGTCCCGCTGCGGCCTATAGTAGACTACACTCGCTCTCCGTTGCACCGTCTCTCTGCCTATCTTCATGGTGTGCTCCGACCCCTCGTTGGACGAACGCCGACATACGTAAAGGACTCCGCTGATTTTGTCGACAAGGTCAGGAACGTGACTTTAGGGAGCGAAGACGTCATGGTTTCCTTTGACGTCAAGTCTATGTTCACACGCATACCTGTGGATTATGCTGTTGACTGCTGCCGAACAGCATTACAAAACGACACATCTCTGCCTTTGCGCACCCCATTCGAAGTCGACGATGTGTGCCGCCTCTTGGATTTTTGCTTACGCAACACATATTTTTCATTTAATGGATCATTCTACAGGCAGGTCTTTGGAACGAAAATGGGAGCATCGGTGTCAGTCTCATGTGCGAACATTGCTTTGGAAGCACTTGAAGGTAAAGCCCTGACGACGTTTCAGCCCACCCCAATATTGTTCCTGCGGTATGTCGACGACTGTTTTTCTATTATCCGCCGCGAAGACGTCGTACCTTTTCTGCAGCACCTGAACTCTTTCCAAAGCACAACAGAATTCACCGTCGAAGAAGTTCATGGTCGCTTGGCCTTCCTTGACGTTGAAGTCATGCGCACTGCATCGGGCATTTCCACGAGTGTTTACCGAAAGCCTACACACACAGGGAAATATCTCCACTTTCATTCAGCCCACCCCCTTGGACAAAAACGATCTGTTGCCTCCACATTGTTCACCCGTGCATTCCGATTATGCTCGACTACTGACGCACGCAGAGCTGAGTTGAAGAGAGTGACGCAGGATTTGGTCAGCAATGGCTACCCCGGCAAGATTATAAAGACTGAAGAAAAGCGTGCAGCTGAACCCCCTGTAAGACCGATGAGAACAAGAAAACGGGCGTCTCTCCCCTATGCACGAGGCGTGAGCGAGTCATTATCAAGAATTTTCATAGATTATGATGTAAAAATCTGCCACGTCCCTTCAAGCAAGCTAAAACAACAACTCGTCCGAGTGAAAGACCGCCTCGAAAAAGAAAAGTTTCCGCGTGTCATCTACAAAATTCCTTGCCAGGACTGCCATGCGTGCTACGTAGGCGAGACGGGGAACATTAAAAGACGGCTACAGCAGCATCGCAATGATGTAGCCAAAGGACACACGGTCTCCAGCGCCCTGGCAGAGCACCACGAAAAGACTGGACACAGTATTAACTGGAATTCGGCTTCTATCATCGAAAGCGAGAAAAAAAAAGTTATCATCCCGATTGCTCCTTGAATCATTCTGAATACACTCTACTACTAACACGATAAACCGGACACGGGGACCCTTCCCTGAGTTGTACGCAAGCGCATTACGTCTTTCGACGCATGTATAATAAAGACCACCATGCATTCGCTCGTTGTGAACAAGGCACCCGTATTGGGCGCCGAATCGTCAATCCGTGTTTTGAATATTATTTTTTCAGTTGGCGAGTGTACGTTTATTCAGCATTGTTATTTCCTCGCCAGACGGGTTTTCGTCAAACCCTAAACTTCTATGGCTGGCTCTGGCAGCCCGCAGGTAGCCAGAACCGTCCAGCTCGAGCAAAACGAACGCCCGCGGAAGTGCGTCCCGCTGTGGGCAGAGCAACCTGAAAAAAACGAAGACGCTCTGGCTGGCTCTGGCAGCCTGCGGGTAGCCAGAATTGGAAAATCGAAGAAGCCCAGTATATATTTCCTAATTATACACGCGTGCACCCCTGTGTCCTGTCACAGTACGAGCACCGATATGCCTAATAAGTGTACTGGCAGGGCTTAAGAGCTTTTTTGGACGTGCCTGTGGAAATTTTAGCCCTTAAAGGGAAGCTGAAGAGTCTGTCTAATTCAATAAGACGCTCATATACGGATGCCCAGAACCTTATAAACCATGCACGTAAAATTTTGGGCGGGATTTTTCACTTAGGAACGACGTAATCGCCGGTTAAAATTGCGCTGTCGCTCCACTCCCCGTCGAACGCTGCTGCTGATGCTGACGATGCGAGCGGAGACCGGAAACTGCGGCGTAGTAACGTCAGCACTGGTGTTCCGCTCCGTCGCAGTCTCCGCGACTATGCCTGACCGCGCTTGTTTCTGCGTGTGTGCCGTCGTAATCTGCCTCGCTCGAACCTACATTTCTTTGTTTGTGTGTACGTAGAGTGGTAGCTGATGTGCGCAGCATCAATTGAAGTGGTGGGCTGATCATGCCGGCGTTCTGTGCAGCCTACGGTTGCACGAACACCAGCGGCCGCAACGATGTTCCATTACTCCTCGCAAGACAAGAAGCTTGGAGCTAAATGGGAGGCTGCTGTGAATCGAAAGAATTTCAAGCGCTCAAGAATAACAGTCCTGTACTCTAACCACTTCCGTGACGACGATTACCACCAGAGTTTATCAGTAATGCGTGAATAAGTGAGAGTACGACTTTCTGCTAGCAGGCTTTTTAAATGCAGCTCGAAAAGGTCGGGCCAACGAACGCACAAAGGCGGGACGGGTGCGGGCGGACGGATGGTAAGTGGTCTTTGAAGACCTTATGAATACATGAACTCGTCCAAACCTGGATTTTGATTTATTGCTAGCTCATCGTCATCATCACCATTTATTGACCCTTGAAGGCCCTTGTTGGGGTAATACATAAGGGGGGAGCATACATAAGAAAAAGAAACGTACAAACAGTCATGACTGAAGTAAGAAACAACATTCATAAGGGTTAAGAAGGTGTAATCAAATGAATGTCAAACACAAAAAGTAATAACCGATGCACTAAAAGAAAGTGTGAGGTAGTAAAAATAAGTCAAGTCCATTGAGCATCAAGACTCAGAATGTTCGTTAGTATGTTTTGAAACTTGGTAGGGTTACGTTCGATTACTACGCGGTCCGGTAAACTAATCCATTCTGCAATAGCTAGCGGCAAGAAAGAGCTGTTGAAGGATTTAGTAGAGCCGTGAAGACGTTGAATACTGAGGTTGTTTGAGAGACGGCGTGAAGTACGGTTGGGTGGCAAAAGTAGTGTGTCGCGTAAATGCGGGAAATTGTAATAGGCCTTTGAAAGAGGCATAAGTGAGATTTTTTGACGATGTACTAATGATTGGATGTGGAGGGATGATTTGATGTTTCTAACACTTAGCCGATAGTCGTACTGGGATGTAATAAACCGGGCTGCGTGATTTTGGACGGCTTCCAGTAGCTCAACAAGGTACGCTTGATGGGGATTCCATATTGCTGATGCGAATTCCAGTTTAGTACGGATAAATGTTTCACATGCTAGTTGAAGGATCACAGGGGGTGATGATGATAGTGACAGTCTTATGAATCCCGGGGATCGATTAGTGGCAGTAACCAGATTGTGGATATGTTCTGACCATGGAAGCTTGTTAGTGAAGGTGATACCAACGTACCTGTATGATTGAACCAGCTCAATAGGAAGACAGTGCAAAGAGTATGACATGAGAGAGTGTTTCCGCGATATGCTCTTGAACTTACATTTTTTACCGTTTAGCTGCATGAGCCACTTTGTGCACCATTTTCCACTAGCAGTGAGGTCACGCTGTAAAAGCAACTGATCATTGTACGAGTTTACACGGCGGTACAGCACGCAGTCATCGGCAAAGAGCCGGATGGATGACGAAATACCAGAGGGGAGGTCATTAATGAAAATTAAAAACAAAATGGTTCCAAGGACTGAACCTTGCGGTACTCCAGATAATACCTCGGTGGTTGTAGAGGGACAGTGTCCAATCACTGTAAACTGTGATCAGCCAATTAGGAGGCACCGGATCCAGGACGTGATTAAAGGATGCAGACACAAGCTGTTCACTTTGATCATTAGTTGTTCGTGAGGTACACGGTCAGAGGCTTTTGAAAAGTCTAGACAAATTACGTTTGTTTGGAAGAGAGAATCAAGGTTTAAATCGAGGTCAGTAGTGAATCCAAAGAGTTGAGTTTCACATGAGTGACCTGGTCGGAAGCCATGCTGGTTACAGAAAAGGAAAGAGTTCGCTTCAAGATGAGAGGCAACATGAGAATAGATTAGGTGTTCAAGAAGTTTGCAGGCAATACAGGTGAGTGATATCGGGCGATAATTCGATGGATCGGTTCTGTCGCCACTTTTGAAAACCGGGGCAACCTTGCTTAACTTCCACTCGTTAGGATTGGTACTGTAGTTATGGACTGCGTAAAGATGATTTGTAGAATTTTACTAGTAAGCACCTTAGTGCTTTTGACGACTTTAGCGGGAATTTTATACGGGTCTGGAGCACTGGAGACCTTGATATTATTGATCAGGGCCAAAATGCCCTCAGATGTGATGTCAATTGAAGGCATGCAGGAAAAGTTGCAGTCAGGAAGGGTACTGTTACATAAGGCGGGTTCTTGAGTGAAAACGGAAGAGAAATAAGAATTCATGACATCGAATTTATGATCAGTAGAGACAGGTGATCCATCAGGATATGACAAAGTTATATTGTGAGAAGCACTGCGGTTTGAAGGTAGAAGTTTCCAAAATTTCTATGGGTTTTCACAAAGGATACTGAGAAGGTCTATATGATAACATTTCTTTTTTGAGTGCCTTAACAAATTATGGTATTGGCACAGGCACGCAAATTAATTTTCCCATTTAGAATCACAGTCCGAGTGTTTAGCTGCCCGAAAAAGGCGCTTTTTTTGTTTACGAGCTTCCTAAAGGAGTTGGTGAACCATGGTTTATCGACATCGCCCTGAATGCGGACAAGTGGCGCATATTTCTCGACAAGAGACAATATCTTCTGTTTATAAAGTAGCAAATTGCCCTCTACACTTCGCGAGGAAGCGGACTGCTCAAAAGACACAAAAAAAGCATCTAATTCCCGATTTATTTCTGAGAAGTCTGCTTTGTTGTAATCGCGGATATATTTTGTTGAAGGTTGACTGGTTGGTACCTGAAAGGTCAGGTCAAATAACACCATTTTGTAACACCACTTAGGCCATAAATACATGTTAATGATTGAACAGCATCGGGGTTGGAAACCAAAACTAAATCAAGAATATTAGCACCGCGAGTCGGCGTAGACACCATTTGTGTGAAGGTAAATGTTAGAAGAAGATCAATAAATTCTTTAGATAGCTGAGAAGCTGCTGTCATTTTATCCCTGTTAATGTCAGGAAGGTTAAAATCACCGCAGAGGATGAAGTTACTTTTGGGAAATGTAGCAAATAAAGTTCACGAGGGTTGCAATGTGGGCTTGTTGGTAATGCATCTTCAACAGGGGTATGGTAGCGCGATTCAAAGACAGGACAGCGCTGTGTGTGTCTCTTTGTGTCTTCTTTTGTCCTGTCTTTGAATCGCGCTACCATACCCCCCTTGAAGTAGCAAATAAATCCAAAAGCAAGTTGTGTAAGTCTTTCGTAAAATATTTATCGCAGTCGGGCGCACGGTAGCACGCGATAATAATATTTGTGCGAAAACGAAAAGAAACTTTAACGCAAAGAATTTCTTGTTCGTTGTTTATTATTATTGTGAAGGAAGACAGATCAGATTTAATCAGTAAGAGAACAAGACCCCCCCTGCGACCAACCCTGTCAATTCTGAAGGCGTTGAACACGTCATTGGACAAAAGTTCTTCCGTGTCTATATCAGTAGTAAGCCATGACTCTGTAAATATTGCAATGTTGGCAGAACTGTCATCAATAACAGCTTCTATTAGGTCTTTTTTAGGAAGATAGCTTCGTACGTTTCCAGAAGGAATGAAATACTGTCGTACACTGGTACTTTAGGCTGGCGTGAATGTGGCCATGTGGTGTGGCAGGATAACAGCGAGCGAGTTTGCTGTTCACACTATGACTTCAGTTCTCTAACGGTATCAGTCAGATAGTCGTAAATGAATAATTTGTTGTTCATTGCTAGCTTGTCAAAACGAATCTTAAAGGAACTGGACCGAGCCTCTTGCGCACGTGCAAAAAGTTTTTGGAGGGCTATTCTGACACGTGCCGTGTAATCTTCGCGAACTGCAAAGGGCGTATCCTTCAGCTTTGATGGTGCAGAAAGAATTGAACTTTTATCCTTAAATCTTGCAAACTTTGCAATTATCGAACGGTTCTTTCCAACCTGGTAACGTCCTAGTCTATGCGCGCTTTCAATATCACTGCTGTTAATCGTAATGGCTAGCTTATCAGGACAAAATGAGACAACATGCGACTCTGATCGCATCCAGCTCTCCCCCCCACCCTCCCATTCTTATCCGGAATATAAAAAAATAGCAGATTTGAGCGGCGCTGACAGTTTTCTGAGTCGTCGCACTTTCCGGCTAAGGCATGTACTTCAGAAGAAAGTTTGGCAATTTCAGCATTAGGGGAGCAGACTGACTTTGAAGTGGCGTAACGGTTATTTTCAGCAAGTTTTTCTAAGGCATCAACATGACTTGAAAGACTGTTGATGAGATGTTCAATATTGCTTTGGGCAACCCGGATCATTGTTACCTCAGATAACAAGGTAGTTTGCGATGCTTCAAGTCGCGACAAGGTATTAGAAATGGAGTCAAAGGATGGTGCAGTGTTGTGATCAGGACCGGGATTAAGGTCGACATCCCCTGACAAAATGAGCGTAAAAGCCACGACAACAGCATTTGCATACAAATAAACCATTTTCAGCAAACGTCGACAAAAGTCACGCATTCCAGGGGGCACGATACCACAAGCAAGAATGGGTTACTGCTACGAAATGAAGCAGCATAAGGTAACTAACCTGCTTAAAGAAAGGGACAGTCATTACAGGTGCCTGCGCAGTAGCAAGCCGCGACTGGCAGCAGAACGGAGGAGGGTTTAATAGACCAGCGGCGTTGACCGCGCACAAGGTGGCTCCAGTTGCCAGATGAGAGCATCAGTAATGGCGTGAATCAGCGGCCACGTAGCAGCTCCTGTCCTTGTTCGATTGAAAAATTGGCCAAAAACTGTGAAGCGGTGATATGCCGTACCCTCAATGCTTGCAAGGTAGGCGGGAAGGCTTCGAAAGACGCTACACAAGGTAGGCCTGCGTCGAGAATTGGACAGTCATGACAGTCCTTCGTGTTAGCACGCTGAACGGAAGGTACATGTTCATCTCCCACCCTTGAAGCATGTTTCGCCGCAAACCGCCATTAATTTTTTATTCGCACGTGTGTTGTGAAACAGCCAACTTGCAGCTACCATAATGCGGTGCAAATGTAAAATTTTCATGTTTTCGAAAGCCGGCACACGCCAGAACGCAGCGCTCCCCCTCGCGCACAGAGAGAAACCGGCAGTCTTACGTAGCCGACGGAATTCGCCACCTTTACTGCTCCGGTTATGAGTAGCGTGCGGATGGCACGCTGATGAAGACTATTACACATGCTACAAAGGCCGGAAAACTTTTCCCACATGTAAACTGTCTGTAGATTGCCGACAGCTTTGGGGCAGTGCACAAATGCCGACGATCGCATCCCTCCTTACGTTCCACGAGGAGGCATGCAGGAACATAACAATACAGTTATTTGCCCGGAAATGAACCCACTGGGTCGCTGAATACAGCTTTGCAAAAAGCATACTCACCAAAGAACATTTCTAACATTAGGAGATGCTAACACTTTGCTTTCGTTCGCGTCGAAAGTACTGCTTGCTACCAGCATCATTTGCTTCTTAGAGAGGCCGGCTACGTGTACATGTAGGGAGCAACGGCGAACTCCTCAGAGAAATGCAAGCTCTCGAAATTTACCATTACCGTCTCGCCAAACCACAGCGCCAAACCACCTTGCACCTTGCTTCATGTGTGGCGGCAGCGACCGGTCCGGACGAACACCAATGTTGACGTCGCGAGGTGCCCGACCAATCACAGGCGAAACGAGGCGCGTGAGCTGCGCGAGTCTGCTGCTGCACTTTTTGTTGAAACAAAATGTGTTTGCGATTTCTTTCGCTCAATTTCGCTGCGACACCAGAATTCAGAGGGTTGATTACGTATAGGTCTTCACTCATTTTTTCCGGAAAACTCTTCAGCTTCCCTTTAAGGGCAGTTAAAGACATGCATTCATTTTTTTTCGGATGTTTTTGCAGCCCCTAGGGAGTCCGGACACGGTCGTTGACTTACAGCTGTCAAAGTGGATGCTTCAAATGATCCATGGGGTGAATGCATGGCAGAAGGAGGATGAGAACAGACAGGACTGACGCACTGAGGAATTATTGGGAAAGGAAGCGTGCCGCCGCCTTTTTGAAGGAGCTTCAACTCAAAAAACAGTGTTGGCTTATGCCGAGATGCAGGTCTCCCTCATGCAAACCACGATAAATTCTCTAAATCAGTGAAACCCAAGATTGAGGTGTTGTGTGCGGGCTGAGAGTATGTCAGGACAGTTGAGGTTCACTTCACAGCTGCTGAGAGAGAATCTTCGTTGTGACAAAGTTCAGGCCTCGTACCGATAAGCTTGCTATCAGTTGATAGAAATAGCTCATATTCAAAAATATTTACTTCTGTATGCATCTCCTTTTCATTCGTATTTGAAGATGCCCGACTCAATTTGGAATGGGTTTTACCGTTTTTTTCACTGTGCATTTTACTAGCACCTTCCCTCTGTTTTCTTTTTAAATAAAATAGATATTACTCCTTACTATTCAAACTGGATTAAGTCATTTTTTTTCAACATGCTTACTAGAGAGTGACAGCATCGCGCAACATGGTGTTAGCCTGTCTTGACTCTAAACAAAGCTCTGGCTCATTCAGAAAATTTTCAAAGGTGCTCAGGGAAAGCCTGGGAAACTCGGGGAATTTGGAAATGTCAACTTGGTAGACACCCTGAATAATGTGTATGAGCAAGAAGATTGCACTAGTGACGAAGACGATGCCGACACTAAATCAACACAAGAAGAGGAAGAGACTGTTTCCAGCTGGGATGTTTTAGTTTTGCTAGAGAAGACGTGGTCATTCCTTGGGCGCTGTAAAGATGTCCCCGATGACATTCAGGGGAAGGTCAAGGATGTGGAGGCGTTCGTCCTGCAGCGCTTGCTGTCTACTTGCCAGAAGAGAATTACAGACTTCTTCAAGCAATAAGTTTTAGTTAAACAGTGCCCAGCGTTCTCGTTTATTATTTTGTACAAACACATGCATCTGCTGCAAAGGTATGTAATTTTCGTTGTTCTGTGACATTATAAGCAGACAGCGCTGTTGTCTGTGTCCCTCTCCTCTTCCTGTTGTTTAGCGTTGTTTTACTGCTTGTAATCATGAAGCAACCAGCCCAAATGCGTACTCTTTTGTGTTACATTAGACATGGAAATATTGGTTTTTCAGTACTACAATTATTCAAATTAACGAATTAAATTCGGCGATCCCACAAAGTTCGTTGTAATGAGATGGTACTGTATTATACTTGAAATTCCAAGTACCGAGAAAGTGATACCTGCATTGTAGGCATAGAAGGGGCAAGAAAGGTAGGTAAAGTTGCATTGGATTCTTTAGTGAACACTGAAGAAAAAGCAGTATTAAATGTGTTAGCAGTGTCCCATTTCTGATGAGATTTCGCCCGGTTTATTCGGTAAGGAGGTAGTGAGGGATGGCAGGGGGTTAATGATTTGCCAAAATTTCTTTATGTTTTCACTTACCGTGTTTGCCAGGTCGAAATGACAATAAGTGAACTTGCGTGCTCAGATTGCTGTTGGGTATATGCGTTCTGCTTTGTAGTACTTGCTCCTCGAGTGATTGTTCGGGTTTTGCTTAGCTTTACGAAAAAGGCACTATTTCTTATTTTCGAATGTTTTCAAATTTTTTCAGAACCATAGTTTATGGCAGTTAGCATGAATCGATAATGTTGGTATGTATTTTTCATTAAGGGTGCCACTTTTTTCTGAAGAAGTGACCAGTTTTCTTAGACGGATCGGTGTTCAAAGGTCGTTTCAAATTCATAGTAAAATTCTTCTAATTTATGACATATTGCAAGTAATTTGCTTTTTCATAAAGGGGGATTATTTTTTATGACAATGACGTGGGGAATTAAAATGACATGGGGACGGGGTTAGGGTGATCGTGGGGTGAATTACTTTGTGGTCACTTATTTCGTTAGAATAAGTAAAAGATGATAGTAGTTCAGGATTGGAAGAAAATACCAGGTCTAAAATGTTGGCATTATCATGTGTGACACGCGTTGTTTCAGTTGTCAGTTGTGTAAGGTTTAAGTTCAAAAGGACATTAACGAAGTCTTTGAATTCAGTGCTACCAGTATTATTTGAGGGTTAGACCAATCAATGTTTGGATAAAAAGTGAAAAATGTGGAAGTTGGTATAGAAGCATGGCTAAAGTGCCATGTCCTAGGAGTTTGCGCCTGAATTTAGCAATGTTTGGATAATTGAAAACCCTGAACGGTGGAATGTATATATTAGGGTCCTTTTGACTAGTTGGCCTAGGATGTTATTCAGTTTTGTGTGGTAGTTCTGGTTCGGCATGACAAAGGATCCACAAAATTTCTAAATCCAAGCGTATGTCAATGGTGAAAAACGACGGTTCTTTTTTAGTGGCTATAAGGACACCTTCACCTCTGTGTCCTTGTTGATCTTTGCGTTTTAGTTCAAAGTTTGGTAGGTCTTCTAATATTTCAGTATCGGGAATGTCATCTGAGCAGAGTATGAGCAGGTTACTTTCGGATGATCAGACAAGATTTGATATAGTATCGTGTTTTGTAAGGATGCTTCTTGTGTTAGTGTAGGTAACTGAAAATGATGGAACTGAACGAACGACAGGTGTAGCAGAGTGAGGCAGTTTTTGACTGCATAATAGCTATGTTGGTTCTTGGACACTTTGGGAAGACTCGTCAAAGAAATATCGTTAGGCGTTGATATGCAATGTTTTGTAATGAAAGGAGTAAGGCTTAGATTTGTGTTTTGCAATTTTTAAAGAGTGATAAGATGCTTCCGTGTATGTTGGACCTGGCAGGAGTAGTCTTCACTAATGAAGAAGGGAGCACCCTTTAATTTACGGCCATTAGATAAAACCGCTTCATCGGTTTTGAAGGAAGTGAATTTAACGATGATTAGACAGTTCTGACTTCGGGTGTCTGCCCACTCAATGTACACATTCATTGAGGGTCTAATGTGAAGTTAAGGTACTCAGAGCAATGGCGAATGACTATTTCTCTGGAACTTGCAACGGATTTTTTTGGGTTAGTATCAGGAATAGACTAGAGTAAGTTATTACATCTGGACTGGTTCTCAGTACCATCAAAACTGCCTTCCAGTTTATTATTCCGGGAACAGTTTTAGCTGTGTCTGTCTGTAATGCTTCCAGCTACCATCGCATAGGCTCAATACGCTGATTGTTGTCTGTCTCTGTTGGTCAGCCTTGTACTAAGTTCAGGTTTAGCATTTCTTGTTACAAGAAGTTGAGCTTTAAGGTTTTGTACCCCTCAGCAAAGTAATTAGTTTGGCTTGTTGGTTGAACATAGTGCAAGGCTACAGCGCGAGAACCGACGGAGGCAAAGGAGGCACGCAAAGTACACAGACGTAGCGCTGACTTTGAACGAAAATTTTTACTTCCAGAAGAGTTGACTGTTGGGCTAGTTGGTCGCCCATATTTGAAGAGGTAGCTTAGCGCAAATAAAACCACGGACACAAGGTAGACAGACAAGGACAAGCGCTTGTCCTTGTCTGTCTACCTTGTGTCCGTGGTTTTATTTGCGCTAAGCTACCTCTTCTAATATGTTTACTTCCATTTGGGTCTGCACACTCTAAATTCATGAAGAGAAGTATTGTTGTCTCTTGCCGTTGAAATGCCTTAGAGAAATCCTGTGTGCACAAGGCAAAAGAAAGCTTTCGGTCCCGGGTATCCTGTCTCAGCGCTGCTGGATATGGAATCGAAATACCTTATGTTTGCAGGTTAGTGTCGCGGAAGGCTTACTTGAGAAAGTTAAAAGAGCTGGTCACGCAAGGACACAGTTCACAGAAGTTCAAAGTTGAGCTAACGTAAAGAAGGCAGTTATTCCATATTTTCATGGAGTGCCGCACAATCTTAAGAAGGTTGGCCAGAGAGCAAATGTTGATGTCGTTTTTTGCGCGCCTAGAAAACTGGTATCACTGAGCAAGCACACTTGTGCTGTCTTCCAAGAAAAGGCCCAGTGTAAAACTAATCACAGACAGCGCTTCCCGCAGTGTGCCCAGTGTGTCATATAATAATAATAATAATAATAATAATAATAATAATAATAATAATAATAATAATAATAATAATAATAATAATAATAATAATAATAATGCCTTTATTGTCCATCCCAAACATGTGGGAGGGAGAGAGAAAAGGCTAGATATCAAGCTTGACGGGCTCTCCCCTCCCCGATACAATACGTGGTGTTTAGAAAAAAGAAAGGCAAACAGTACGAGCATATGAGTACAGACAAAAAGAAATATCACAGTGCACAAACAAATGACAATTTTTACACAAATGTACGATTCCAGAAAACAAAGCGATGTGCACAATATCATGTCGTACATTTCAAACAGAAAGTGCCGCCATTTCGCGTATAAGTGAAACAAGATGACGCAAATCTTTTGGCTGGGCGCGTTGGAGATTTAAATTGTAATGTTGCCCCAGGTTTAAGAGATATGGGAGAGTGTTTCTGAGCATATGTTGTCCGTAACCTGTTCTGAATGAATGTATGTACCAAATATCGGTATCTCTGGTTGTGTATGTGAAATTTCTTTTCTGCAGTGATGCCAGTTGTGCAATGAACGAGACGTTGTTTTTGACCTCGGTAATGTATTTAGAGATTAGGCGGTATGCGTACAGATCATGAATCGACATTATGTTGCCTTTCATAAAGAGCAGTTTAGATGGGTGGTCATATGCTACATTGTATATTATTTTGAGCATTCTTTTCTGCTGAACGTGTAATTTTCGTAGATTCGTGAGGGGTGTTTCCCTCCAGACCAAATGACAACAATTTAGATGGGAACAGAACAATGAATTCTGAGGTAGCAATTTCACTTTCATAGGGAGGAGGTGCTTATGAGTGTAAATTGATCCAATGACATGTGACAGTTTAGATGCTACGTAATTTGTATGGTCATCCCATGCCATTTTCTCATTGAAAAGTACACCTAGTACTTTAAAGGAATATACTATCTCTATTTTAAAGTTATTAAGAATGATATCATCGTTACTATGAACATCCTTGTTTTATGGACGGCAAATAATGGCCTGTGTTTTGGAAGTGTTAATTTTTAGAGCGTTATATTTTTTCCACTTCTCAAGCTGCCTAAGTGCTGTATTTGCTTTCATGACCACGTTCGAGGCAGACGAGGCTGAAAAGAATAAGCTGGTGTCATCAGCATATATGACCAGATTTATTTCTCTGTCCATCTGTGTTATGTTGTTCACGTATATATTAAAAAGAAATGGGCCCATAATACTGCCTTGCGGTACGCCGGAAGAGAGTTTTAACATTGCATCAGTGACCGTTTATTTCAACATACTGTTATCGACTTCCGAGTTAGCTGCTCAAAAGCATCAATGACGTTCCTCGAAAGCCATATACTTCAAGCTTTTTTAAAAGTAACTTGTGGCTCACGTGGTCAAAAGCCTTAGAAAAATCTACATATATTCCTAATGCTAAATTCCTGTCATCAAGAGATATTAGAAGGTATTCTTTTTGTTCTTATAGAGCGAGTTCGGTAGACCGGTGTTTCTGAAAATCAAATTGTGAAGGTGTCAGGATATCACGCTTACTACAGAAGTTATTCATCCGGGTCAAAATGACTTTCTCAAGCCCTTTTGAGAAAACAGGTAGTATTGACAAAGGCCTATTCTTTGCGAAGTCATTCTTGTCACCTTTCTTATAAACAACTGCTACTCTTGCAATCTGCATTTGCTGAGGAAAGGCACCATTTGCCAGACAAAGGTTGAATATATGGGTGAGACTCGGTGCTATTACATCCATAACATATTTCACAGGTTTCACCTTAATACCGTCTTTGTCACAGCTCCCGGAATTATTTTATGAAAAAAAATACGGTCTCTACTTCGGACTGAGTTACAGCACTTAGGAAACATGTCTGATTCATGGTACAATTTACGTAGTCCACAGCCATCACGTCATAACCATTTCTCTGGAGATCAATAAAAAAATCATTAAACGCATCAGCCGACTTCCTGCCCGACAGTTCTTCATTTTCCTGACTAACTTTTATAACTTGGTTTGATGGGGAGGGAGGATTAAGCACACTTTTTAACTTTTTCCATGTCACGTCAGTACTAGAGGTTGAGTTAACAAAGAAATTGCAATAATACTCATCTCTAGCGGTTCTGATATCTTTCGTTAGTTTATTATGAAGGCATTTGTATGTTTTAAAAAGATCAGAATCGCGAGTTTTCAAGAACTTCTTATACATCCTACCCTTCGCTTGAATTGTAGTAGGCAGACTTGCGTTATCCAGGGTTTACGTATCTTTTTTAACTGTGTAAGGTACTTGTAAGGAAATTATGCATTATATAAGTTCACAAAGCTACTCAAGAATAAGTTATGTGCATGATCTGCTTCTGTTTCGCACAGCACATTGCTCCAATCAAAATTATTTACTCTTTGTCATAATGAAAAACGATGGTTCTATTTTAGTGGCTATAAGGACACCATCACCTCTGTGTCCTTGCTGATCTTTGCGTATTAGTTATGAGAAACCTATCTCATGTGGTAAAGTCTACATCAGGTGACGATCAATAGGAACCTCACATGGTCGCCTCAAGTGAAAAAATTGAGTGAGAAGATTTCCTTGGCGTCGCACCTATTCCAATATTTAGCCGGATAACAGTGGGGCAGCAACTGTCGATCAATGGTGCTCCTCCATAAGGCCTACGTCGACGGAACACTACGATATTACCTCCCGATCCTGCTCAACATGTCTCCCACAAGCACGAGCAAACTTGAGGCAGCACGGAACAACTGCCTTCCCGTATGTCTTGGCCTTGCGAAGGGGTGGTCCCGCTCAGAAACTGAAGCAGAAGCTGGAAGCTTGCCTCTTGAAGTGCTATCTTCGCAGGAGACACTTCGGATTCACCTCCGCCATGTCATTCATACGAAGACTCACTTTCTAAAGGATATTTCTAGAATCTGCGTTACATCTAGCTTTGGACAGGAAGCATATCTATTTCGATTCCTGCTCAGGTGTCACAAATTATGCCACGAAACATTTCACCATGGACACTGTCCCCACTGAAAATCGTGCCATATGTCCCTGGAATCAGTAAGAAAAATAAAATGCCTCAAGCAGCGACTTATCAGATAGCTTTGGAATATATGCACAAAAAATACGCAGCCGCAACGCACATTTACACACATGGCTCTACAACTCCGCATCGCTCATCGTGCGGACTTTTTGTTCGTTCCACAGGGCAACGATTCTTGTTTCGTCTTGAGCGAGCGACATCATCTATGTCAGCGTAGTTATATGGCATTAAGGAGGCCCTTGTGTATGTACTTCGACAGCAGCCGCCAAAGACATGGCTGATTTTCATGGATTCAAAAGCAGCCCTATAAATTATGTTGAACAGGCACAAGCATTGCAATAATCAACCTGCAGCATTTGACATTGCTTATCTTCACCACAAGGCTAAGATTGCTGGGCATTGCATCAAGTTCCAGTGGATACCTGGCCATGCCGCCATTTCGGGAAATGAAAGAGCGGATGAAGCTGCCAGAAATGGACTGCAATACCGCAAATTCAAAAGAACATTTTTTATAAAAGCCGACGCTTCAAACGTGGAGAAAAAAAATATGCCTATCAAGAAAAAGACCGCATCTGGAATATGCCGCTTTACCAAGATAATTTCCTGCGTTACACTGACCCAGAAATGAGATCGAAAATTCCACGACCACTTCCTCGAGACTTAGAGACATTGTACCATCGTCTTCGACTGAACGTGGCATACAATGGAGCACATATTACTAGAATGCCCCGTGCACCACGACGAGAGAATTTTTTGAGACACAACTGGACATGATTTGCCACGAACCGTTAAGATTGCCGAGCATCTTAGGTCCAATGCTCGGCCCTTCAAAACAGCGGCAGGTTTTGGATTTATTGTTCAAATACCTGTCAGAAATTGGTCTAATAGGAAAGCTTTAAAGATTGCACACTTCATTTGCACACTTTCTTTGTTTTTTTAGCATATTGTCACATGGTAGTGACGGTGAAGAAGGCAGCAGAACTGTGATTAATGAAACTAGCGTTTTATTGGGCGAACTTGGGCCCTCAAAAGCAGGCTACACTCAAAGAACAACGGTAGCGGCGAATACACTCGGCGATTGTCAAAATCTGATCAGCGCGTCAAGCGCGTCAGCTTTTATACAGAAGCCGTCGAATGTTCCAGACTAATCGTTGGGACCCGCGTGCCTTCCACAAAGTTCTACACCATTCGCGTCAGGCGATGAAATCAGATAACACAAGGTTCGGTGACAACAGACAGCGGATAGAAGCACCGATAACTATCCAGAAACTTCGGATACATGCAGGCGCGACCCGCGCTGTGCGATAGCATTTGTTAGGCGGCGAAACGTGGTCGCCCGATAAAGATAAGTACACATGTCAATACCCACCTCTTAAAAAGCATCGACCCGATGCTGCAATGAAATGAAATTAAGAAAAGAAAAGCACTTGTAGCAAAGAAAACAACAAAATGAGGAAGTTCGTCAGCGTCCGTAAAAGGGTTTAAGGCGCACCACGTGGACCACTTCAGATCGTGCACGGCGCCGCTGTGGATGTGAAATGCCATCTGGCACGATCTCATAGTCCGGGGTGCCAATACGTCGGATGACCTTGTAGGGTCCGAAATAGCGTCGCAGTAGTTTCTCACTCAGTCCTTGTCAGCGTATCGGGGTCCATACCCGAACACGGTCGCCGGGCTGGTACTCGACGAAGCGTCGTTGGAGGTCGTAGTGTTGGCTGTCGGTCCTCTGCTGGTTCTTGATCCGCAGGCGGGCGAGCTGTCGGGCTTCTTCGGCGTGTGGGAGATAGGTAGCGACGTCAAGATTCTCCTCGTCAGTGATGTGCGGCTGCATGGCGTCAAGCTGCCGTAAACCAGCTTAAACATCGTGATCTGTGTTGTTTCTTGCACCGTCATGTTGTAAGGGAATGTTACGCATGGCAGGACGGCTTCCCAGGTCTTGTGTTCCACGTTGACGTACATTGCTAGCATGTCGGCGAGGGTCTTATTCAGGCGCTCCGTCAGACCATTCGTCTGTTGGTGGTAGGCCGTTGTCCTCCTGTGCCTTGCCTGACTGTATTGCAGAATGGCTTGGGTGAGCTCCGCTGTAAAGGCCGTTCCTCTGTCAGCAATGAGGACTTCAGGGGCGCCATGTCGCAGCAGGATGTTTTCGACAAAGAATTTCGCCACTTCGGCTGCGCTACCTTTTGGCAGTGCTTTAGTTTCAGCGAAGCGCGTGAGGTAGTCCGTCGCCACGACGATCCACTTATTTCCGGTTGTTGACGTCGGAAAAGGTTCCAACAAGTCCATCCCGATCTGCTGGAATGGTCGGTGTTGTGTCGGCAGCGGCAGGCGGCGGGGGCCTGGCGTCCGGCGAGCGCGCGGCGAGCGCCCGACGCAGAGAGGGGACGCGGAGCCAACTGTCCTGTCGGTGGTGTCTTGCGTCGCTGACAGTCTCTACATGTCTTGACGTTACGCGCGACATCGGCGGTTAGGCGCGGCCAGTGATACCTTTGCTGTATCCTCGATAGTGTCCGGCAAAATCTGAGGTGTCCAGCGGTCGGATCATCATTCAGGGCGTGCAATACTTCTGGACGCAGTCCTGACGGGACAACAAGAATGTAGTTGGCACGCGCTGGTGAGAAGTTCTGCTTTACGAGTAGGTTGTTTTGAAGTGAGAACGAAGACAATCCTCAAGCCTTACGGACAACGTCGGTGTGTCCTTCCAAATACCCGATGAGGTTCTTCAACTCTGGGTCTGCTCGCTGCTGTTCAGCGAAGTCTTCCGCGCTTAATATGCCAAGGAAGGCGTCATCATCTTCGTCATCTTGCAGCGGCGAGTCAATGGGGGCGCGTCATAGACAATCGGCATCAGAGTGTTTTCGTCCAGACTTATAGGTAACAGTGATGTCATATTCTTGCAGTCTTAGCCTCCACCGCGGCAGCCGTCCTCAAGGATGCTTTAACCAACTCAAAGCGTGATGGTCGCTGACGACATTGAATGGCCTGCCATATAGATAAGGGCGAAATTTCGCTGTAGCCTAAACGATGGCGAGGCATTCTTTTTCGGTTGTAGAATAATTGCCTTCCAGTTTTGGCAACGACCGTCTAGCGTATGTTATCACGTGTTCATGGGCCATATTCTGTACAGGTTCGATTTGGAACCGGTTCGGTCTGGCTGTTGCCATTGGCCGGCGCTTCGTTGTTGTCATCCCGGGGGGGGGACGACAAATTTTGTTCACGTCACACAGGCTACCAATCATCTGGAAAGGAACCGGTTCCCCTGCTACGAGAGGAACCGCGGAGAAGAGGAACCGTGGCTGCCGGCTAGTCTCGCGCCAGCTGACGAGCCGGCACCTAGACGAGACGAGACAAAGACGGCAATGGCGGCTCCTTTGGTTGTGCTGCTGGCTAGCGCCGAAAGACGACGCTACAAGAGGCAACGACGCGAGGCGTTCGGACCTCAAGTATTTTGTGGTGTCGACACTACGATGAAAGTGCTGTGCGCGCTGCGGTTTTTTGCCACCGGGAGCTTTCAACAGTGCGTCGCGAATGAAGAAGCCATTACAATGTCGCAGCCTTCAGTCAGCCGGATCATTACAGCTGTCGCCAAGGCCATTACGGTCGTGGGCAAAGAAAAAGGATCGGTTAGATTCCCATCACAACGCAACAGAAAGCCGCCGTCAGCTGCTGGCCCAACACACACGACGCCTTTGCTGGGTAGGGGTGCTCCTCGACAAATGAAACGAGTATTTCCCGCTGCGTCGCTGAAACATGAGGACCCAGCCGCCTGTCCTTGTGCGACGACATCGTTTCGGTTTTGGCGCGCGAACAAGTCCAAAACGTAAACAAAGCGAGGCAAGTTGTTTGCATAACGTATGGCGCACCACCTAGCGACTAAATAAGAAAACAACACAAATAAAATTACAACTCTCAATAGCCGTCTGCGCCGCAAGCTCACATTTATTACTGAAAATTATATTTGGAAGTGATCTATACAAACCAATGTTTTTTTATCAAACCAGTGACATCCTTCAACTGCTATACCGTCCTCCAAGTACAAACAAAAATGATGACGTGATCTTCCGGCAGACCGCCGCTCGTTGATTGATTCCCCTCATGCCGCCCCGTTTTACTCTTTCACCGAGTGACGTAATCCATACGTACAGCCAGACCGAACCGGTTCCAAATCGAACCGCTACAGAATACAGCCCCATGTCCATCTTTTCTCTGGACTAGGACGGCACCGAGGCCTAGGCTGCTGCCGTCAGTGTGGATTTCGGTATCGCCGTCCTCGTCGAAGTGCGCAAGTACGGGTGGCGACTGCATGCGTCGTTTGAGTTCTTGAAATGCGTCAGCCTGCGGCGTTTCCCACTTCAACTTGACGTCACATTTAGTTAGCTGTGTCAGCGGCTCAGCTATGCGTGAAAAGTCCTTGACAAAGCGCCTATAGTAGGCACACATGCCAAGGAATCTACTTGTCTACGAGCCTTCTTGTCGATGGGCTGCGGGAACTTTGCGATGGCAGCTGTCTTCTGCGGGTCGGGGTGGACTCCAGACTTGCTGATAACGTGGCCTAGGAACAGAAGTTCATCGTAAGCGAAGGGGAACTTTTCTGGCTTCAGAGTGAGCCATGATCACTTGATGGCTTCTAGTACTGTTGCCAGCCGCTTAAGGTGATTGTCGTAACTTCTGGAAAAGACGACGACGTCCTCCAAGTAAACAAGACCGGTCTGCCACTTCAATCCTGCTAACACCGTGTCCATGACGCGCTGGAATGTTGCAGGCGCCGAGCACAGTCCGAATGGCATGACCTTGGACTCATAGAGGCCGTCTGGCGTGATGAAGGCGGTCTTTTCGCAATCTCTCTCATCGACTTCTATTTGCCAGTAGCCAGACTTGAGATCCTTCGACGAGAAGTACTTTGCGTTGCAGAGCCGATCTAATACGTCGTCTATCTGTGGTAGGGGGTATACATCTTTCTTTGTGATCTTGTCCAGCCGACGATAATGGACGCAGAAACGTAAGGTTCCAACCTTTTTCATCACTAAGACAGCAGGGGATGCGCACAGGCTTTTCGACGGCTGGATGATGTCGTCGCCCAGCATTTCGTCGACTTGTTGCCTAATAGCTTTACGTTCTCACGTCGAAACTCGGTAAGGGCTCTGGCGGAGTGGTCGAGCGTACTCCTCGTTGTTTATGCGTTGCTTTGCGACTGTTGTCTGTTGAATGCTTGATGACGTCGAGAAGCAGCCTTTGTATCGTCGGAGCAGACTTCTGAGCTGTTCTTGCTTAATCATGGGGAGACTTGGATTAATGTTGCAGTCTGTTTCGGGAACCATGGTCGCCGGGGTAGATGCGGCGGAATCCGAGAGGACAAACGCATTACTGGTTTCCAGAATTTCTTAGATGTACGCGATCATCGTGCCCTTGTTGATGTGCTTGAACTCCTGGCTGAAGTTTGTTACCAACACTTCAGTTTTCCCTCCGTGCAGTCGAGCGGTCCCTCTTGCGATGCAAATTTCACGGTCGAGCAGTAGACGTTGGTCACCCTCGTTGACGCCTTCTACGTCAGCAGGTGTTTTGGTGCCAACGGAAATGACAATGCTGGAGCGAGGCGGGATGCTGAATTTACTTTCGAGCACTCTTTAAGCATGGTGACTACGGGAGCTCTCCGGTGGTATCGCTCCATCTCTCGACAGCGTTATCGACTTCAACTTCAGGTCGATGATTGTGCCGTATTGGTCCAGGAAGTCCATGCCGAGAATGATGTCTCGTGAACACTGTTGGAGGATAACGAAGGTGGCAGGGTTCGTTCATGAACGGAAATCCCTGCCGTGCAGATTCCAGTCGGCGTGATGAGGTGTCCTCCAGTGGTCTGAATTTGAGGGCCTTCCCATGCAGTTTTTACTTTCAGCTGGGCGACGATGTGTCCACTCATGTCGGAGTAATCAGCCCCTGTGTCGACTAAGGCGGTGACTGCGTGGTCTTCGAGAAGCACGTCGAGCTCGGTGGTTCTTTGTCGTGCATTACAGTTTGGTCATGGTGGGGGATCACGGCTGCGTTGTGTTGACCTGTAGCTGGTATGTGACGTTGTCATGTCGTCTTTCATCGTCGTATTCTTTGCTTCCACACTTCGTCGGGACGGGGGCATGTCGTTATGTCGTCGAGGTAGTTTCTTTGGCGTCTTCGTCAGTTCGACGAACAGCAACCCCACCTCCATCGGTTGCTGCTTTTAGTTTTCCGGATACGGACTCGCTGACCGGCCCTGGGCTGGGCCAATGTATGGTCGGCGCTGCGGCGACAGGTTGCGGCCTGGTGATGGCGAAATGTCCGTCTTCCTCGCGTTGCGGCGCTGGACGACGTAATTGTGGAGTTAAAGGGGCCTGGTGCGGTCGTGCAGGGGGCCTTGATGACAGCGTAGATCATTGCTTCTAGCTGGGGCTGCGGCGATTCTGGTTGTACCTCAGGAACTCCAAGCGATCGGTGCTCCTTTTCTTTCACGATGTCGGCGATCGAGGCACTTGAGGCTGCCACGAAGGCAAGACCTTGCGCAGTTCTTCGCGCACAATGGCCCTGATGGTCTCGCGCAGATCGTCTGTGGCCAGTGATTGAATTCCTGCGTAGTGGGTAGAGCTTGTACGGTGGTTGAATTGCCGGTTCCGCATTTCGAGTGTTTTCTCGATGCTGGTAGCCTCGCAAAGGAACTCTTCTACGGTCTTCGGTGGGCTTCGTATCATTGCGCCGAAAAGTTCTTCCTTCACACCACGCATGAGAAGGCGGACTTTCTTCTGCTCGGGCATATCTGGGTCGGCGTGGCAGAACAGATGGTTCATTTCTTGCGTAAAGATGGCAACATTCTCGTTAGGTAGCTGCACTCGGGCGTCCAGCATGGCTTCGGCCTTTTCCTTGCGCACGACGCTCGTAAAGGTGCGCAGGAAGCCGCTACGGAAGAGGTCCCATGGGGTCAAGGTCGACTCCCGGTTCTCAATCCACATTCTGGCGGCATCTTTTAAGGCAAAGTTCGACTCCCGGTTCTCAAAACACATTCTGGCGGCATATTCTAAGGCAAAGTAAACATGCTGCAGCTTGTCGTCGGAGTCCCAGTTGTTAAAAGTCGCGATTCGTTCGTAGGTCTCCAGCCAGGATTCCCGGTCTTGAGTCGCTGCTCCATGGAAGGTCGGTGGGTCCCGAGGTAGTTGTAGGATATCGGGGGACGCTGGGGCAGCCATTGGGGTTGTTTTGACCACAATCTTCTTTGTCGACTCGGGTAGAAGTCCGTTCTCTGGGGGCAGTGCTTGCAGTCTGCGGCTAGCACGTTGGTCTTGGGTGATGTTGGTTTTGTCTTCGGGCTTCGGGCTTGGATTGCGGCTTTGCGGGGGCGTTCGGCACATGAACGTACTAGCACCTCCACCAGATGTTACGTGGCATTGACGGTCTAGCCTTTTATTGGACTAGCCTTTTATTGGACGAACTTGAGGCCTCAAAAGCAGGCGACACTCAAAGAACAACGGTAGCGGCGAATACACTCGGCGATCGTCGAAAATCTGATCTGCGGGTCCCGCGCGTCGGCTTTTATACAGCAGTCGTCGAAAGTTCCAGACTAATCGTTGGGACCCGCATGCCTTCCACAAAGTTCTACGCCATTCGCTTCAGGCGATGAAGTCAGATAACACATGGTTCGGCCACAACAGACTGCGGATAGAAGCATCGACAACTTTCCAGAAACTTTGGATACATGCAGGCGCGTTCCGTGCTGTGCGATAACATTAGTTAGGCCGCGAAACGTAGTCGGCAATAAAGATAAGTACACGTGTCAGTATAAATTATCTGACGAACCAACCTACATGTTAAATCGCAAAAGGTTAGTTGACACCTTAGTGGCACAGCCACCAACCCCACAGTGTGATCAAAATCGGGGCACGAGCTTTATAGGAGGCAGCAGGGCCGTTGTCATTGCTGACGGGGCCAGCCACGGCGGGGTGTGATTCAGTGGTAGGGGATGTGGTGCATGTCGATATTCAGAAAGGTTGCTTCTAAGCGGCTCTTACAGGCATGTTGTAGGAGTGCCATCAGTGCAGAGCAACGGCACCTGAGAAGGCACTGCGCATGATGACTCTGCTTCCAAGCAAGGAAGTAGTGTCAGCAGTTGAGCAGCTCAAACATTAGCCTGCATGACGAATCGCAGAAGGTTAGTGGACTCGTTTGTGGCAGAGCCACCAAGCTCACAGAGCGGTGCAGATCTGGGCACGAGCTTTATAGGAGGCAGCAGGACAGTTGTCGTTGCCGGCGAGGCCAGCCAGGGCGGGATGACGACCACTGGTCGGGGATGTGGCGCATATAGATATTGTCACGTGGTAGTGACTGTGATAGCGCCGGCAGGCGTTGTTCAGTGTTGATTATAAGAAGCGGATAAGCAACCAGCAGCATGTATAAGAAGCACGCGCTGCTCTGAATAAAGCATTCTCTGTTCCCGAGCCCGTTGGTCTTCCTGCTCGTCATGCTGCGTGTCTGGGCGCATCCCCGTCCGCACGTAGTACACAACACATGGCGACGAGGGTGGGACTGACGCAAGTGGCTTCCTGGGACTGTGGCGGATGCTGACAACAAGCGCGGCATGCAACCAGGCCAGGCCGGCGGTACCTCGAGGAAACGGCAACATGTCAAAGGTGGGAAGAATCGATTGCTTTGACGAGAACGCTGAAAGTTTTGACTCGTACGTGGAACGGTTCGAGTCGTATTTAGAGGCAAATGAATTAGCCGACATCAAGAAATTAGCCGTACTCTTGACCGTCGTAGGACCGAAATCATACGAAATACTGACAAACCTGCTCGTACCCGATGCGCCGTCCAGTAAAACATACGATGAAAAAAAGCAGTTCTGAAGAACCATTACAGTCCCCGAAAAGTCATCGTAGCGGAACGGTGCAGATTCAACCACCGTGTACAGTTTGAACAAGAAAGCGTGACAGAATTCATACTCCTGCTGAAGAATTTAGCCAGAAGTTGCGCATTCGGTGACTTTCTCGACGAAGCCTTGAGGGACAGGCTTGTAGCGGGGCTGCGATGCACGGACACCCATAGCTGTTTGCGGCTGACGCCGGCTGACGCTGACCTTCGAAGGCGCTTGCAAAATTGCTCTGAACCGCGAAATGGCATCGAAGCAGTCGCAACAAATTAAGTCTGAGGAAGCAGCTCGTCAGACGGACCTGACAGCGGAAAGCAGGCAAATAGGCACGCTCTCATGCCAACAACGCACCGTCAGAGAGAACCGCAGTCGAGGAGTCGCGACAGAACCAATAGAATGTTTCCGATGTGAAAAAAAAACACTCGGAAAGAACATGTCGATACCGCAGGTACAAGTGCCACAACTGTGGCACGCAAGGTCATCTCAGGACGATGTGCAGGCGGGGAACCGAACCACGCAATGAACTAAATTGGGTGGAAGACTCCACGGAAGAATCGGATAATGATTTGCAGATTTGTAGTATCACCAGCAACAAGTGCGCGTATTATGTTACCATGGATGTAGAGGGCCACAGCATGACCATGCAAATAGACACGGGCGCCTCAGTAACGGTAATGCCAAAGGCAATCTATCAGCAGAACTGGGCGCACCTGCCCCTGGAGGTGGTGGCTGATCCGTTACGAACGTACACGGGCAAGCTTGTCCCAGTTCTTGGTTAGGTTGACGTGCAAGCAAAATGCAACAAGCAGACTTGCGTCCTTCCCCTGATCCCCTGCAGCCCCCTCCCTGATCCCCCTCCCTGATCCCCTTCCCCTGATCCCCTTCCCCTGCAGCCAGGATTGTTGACGCAGGAAAGTAGTCGTCATGTCGATTGGGAAGAAACTGGCTGAGTCGACTAAAGGTAAATTGGAACGAAGTCGCTGCCATAAGGTCAGTAGACATTTTCACTGAGCTGAAACAGAAATTTGCGCCTGTTTTTTCGAAGCAGTTATGACCAATTTTTGGGTACAAAGCGCAAATACTAATAAAACCGGACAGCAAACCCGTATTCCGCAGAGCACGTAAGGTACCTTTTGCTCTCGTTGAACCAGTGGGAAATAAGCTGTATACTTGGGAGGAAGCCGGCGTCGTGAAGCGGGTAACACGGAGCGATTGGGCAACACCTTTGGTCGCTGTGCCAAAGGACGAAGGGGCAGACGTCCGGTTGTGTGGTGACTATAAGCTCACTGTGAACCCCGTGCTGAAAACAGAGCATTACCCGCTTCCGCTACCAGAAGACTCGTTCGCATCTTTAGAGGGCTTGAGTGTTTTTTGCGGTTTCGACCTTGCCTCTGCATACCAGCAAGTAGATCTTTTAAAACGTATTGTGCGCAATGTGTTCCAACTAGGCCGACTCGCAGTCTTGCTTCAGCAAGTAGAGCTATGTGAAGACTCCAAGTCACTCTTGACGATAAACACGCATAAAGCGCTCTTCCAATACCAGCGTCTGCCTTTTGGCATTGCAAGCGCTCCGGCAGTATTCCAGTCGCTTATGGAGAGAATTTTTAGTGGTATTCCTCTCGTAGGATGCTACATTGATGATGTAATCATTGGGGGTACCACCACATCGGACAGTCGCGAGCGGCTAGAACCTGGGCCACCCAATATCTGCAGCCAGAATCCAGCAGAACCCTCAAACGCAACGGAATCGAAATCATTCTTGGGCATGGTGACCTTTTATTCCAAGTTCCTGTCGAACTTGGCGACCGTGGCAGCACCGCTGTACGCTCTTTTACAGAAAGGCCAGCGGTGGCACTGGTCCAAAGAATGCGCTGCTGCTTTCCACAAAGCAAAGAAGCTGCTTACGTCAAGCCCCCCAGTACTCTGCTACTACAACCCAAAGCGACCGCTTGTACTCAGTTGCGATGCATCCCAGTACGGACTGGGCGCAGTGATTTCGCACGTGCAACCAAACGGGGACGAAAGGCCCATTGCGCTTGCCTCTCGAGCATTATCGACAGCGGAACGCGCGTACTACTCGAAAATTCAAAGAGAAGCGTTGGCCATAATATATGGGTTGAAAAAGTTTCACAGATATCTGTACGGCCGTCGTTTTACGCTTTTCACAGACCACCAGCCATTACTCGGCATTCTAGGTGCCTGCAAGCCGATACCAACTTTGGCCGCTGCGCGCATGCAACGATGGGCGCTTATCTTGGCGGGATATCGTTACGAGCTCAGGTATTGGAAAGGGTCCCAAATGGAAGTACCCGATACGTTATCGAGATTGCCACTTCCAAGTGAAGCAAAGGATGAAGAGGCCGACTGTTTGGCAGTTTTTGAAACGACGCCGCTGTCAGCCAGAGATGTCGCCAAGGCTACCAGACCGGACAAAGTGCTGTGCAAGGTTGCTGAACTTACGCCTAGTGGATGGCCACTGCAAGTAGAAGCCGAGCTACGACCATACCACACCAGACGAATAGAACTATCGCTAGAGCGGGGATGCATGACATGGGGTAGCAGGGCCGTTTTTTCAACCAAACTGCAAGGATATGTGTTGGCATTACTGTATGCTGAGCACCCTGGATATCATTAAAGCTTTTTTCTGGGCGAGTTTGTGCATACTTGACATAAAAATTGTAACAGCGCAAACACATGCAACCACAAAGTACCAAGGACGAGACACAAGCGCTGACTGTTGTATCAGTCGAGGTGGCCAGCGACCAAATGCTGTTTATTGCTGAACGTACAGTGCTTTTATAGCCGCAAGGGGTGTGGCAACCAAGGCGCATATCTAAACTAGGCGAGCACGATGAATCGCCGCACCAGGCATGGCACGTGCGTCATTCCCGATACAACTGTCAACTAAATTTTATTGACGGAATACCTTATATAGATACCATATATAAGGGGAAAGGCAGAAGTTAAGGGGGGAGGGAGTGATGCAATCAGGGAAAATGACATTGCGCATCGATGAACGAACGTGCCGGTAGACAACGGAATCAGGCGCAGGAAGACAAGAAAATTAGAAAAAAAAGCAATGGATACTAAGATACAATCAATCAGTAAACAGTCGCTTCCAAAAACTGAAGCTCTGCAGCAAAAAGCGATACAGAGGGGTGCTTACGCTCTTCCTGCCATATTTCTGTATGTGAAACGCTTCCAAACTGACCCGCGCCGTCGTGTCTGCACTCTTACCGAGAATCTTCGTCTCTCCCAATCGAGCCTTGCAACCTGTGCATGCAATTAGGTGCGCAACCAAATGTGCGTACTTGTCCTTTAAGAGACTTAAATTTCGGGCATGTTCCCCTAAGCGTTCCTTAATGCAGTGGCCGGTTTGGCCGACATAAGCCTTTCCACACTTCAAGAGAATGGCGTACACCACTCCTGTGGAACACTTGATGAATGGCTTCTCATGTTTTAGCTGAAAACCTCTTTTTTTCGAGTTGCAGATGCGTGGGCATAACTGTGCCAGCTTGTTGGATGCTGAAAAAACAACAGACACCCCATGCCTGTTGGCTACCTTCTTGAGACTGTGTGAAGTCTTGTGCAGGTACGGCATAACCAAAGGCTTGTTGGTCCTCCGATGGTCATCTTTTATTCGTGTTCCTAGTTTTAGCTTCTGAAGGAGGGTGTCAGAAACAGCAATCAAGACCGAATAGGGGAACCCCGCCGCCAAAAGTCGGCTGGCCTGATTCTCAAAACTTTTCTGCATTAGGTGCGGGCACGACTTCTGAGGAGACGATTCCAAACAGTGTGCCTCTATAGCTCTCCTTACAGTTTTGTAATGCGCTGAATCATACGGTAACAGATCTTTTTTGCACGAGGGAAATAGCCCCAGCAAACGCACTTTTCATGAAAGGTTACTCTACGGTCTTAAAACTATAAAACATCTGCGTCAGGTATTTCATGGGTAAAATTGAGCCCAATTCCATGCTTGTCAAATGCGTTTAAAAATTCACCTGCTGTAGAGAGGTAGGTGAAGGCCGTCTGCTTTTTTGAAAACAGTAAAAAATCATTGACGTACGTAAATAACTTTAAAACAAACCCCCCCAAGAAAGTCCTATCTAAACGTTTATCTACTTTTGCCAAAGATATATCACAAAGAATCGGGGCCACGCAGGACCCAATGCAGATACCGTTGCGCTGCAAAAAAGGCAGGTTGTCATAAACAATAAAAGTAGATCTCAGGTAAAACTGCAATAACAATATGAAATTATCTACTGACAAGCCTGTTGTATTCCGAAATGACACTTCGCCGTTTGGTTCTATGCATTCCCTAACAGCCAACAAAAGCTGATCTTGAGGCACAGAATAAAACAAGTCTTGCACATCGACGGAGAAACCAAAGCCAAAGTTATCTGTGCTCTGAAGAAAAAGCACGACATCCATAGATTTCTTTTTTAGGAATGGATCATCCGAAGCAAGTGCTTTGAGATGCTTTTGCAAAAACTGACTAACGCTTATTTGCCACGAACCGTCTTCACTAACGATAGTTCGGAAAGGAATATCTGTTTTGTGGGTCTTGGCAGTAAGAGATGCGTTTAGGCTGCTACCTCTGCTATTACCAATATCCCTCGCAAGTTTGTCAAGATTTAATTCCTTACAGAAGGTAATAAACTTGGTCTTGACCCTAATGGCACCCTGGAATAGTCCGAATGAAGGTGTTAGTTCGCGGCCTAGTGTGGTGGCCTGGGCTTGACGCAGCCATCGAAACCGTCGTGAAAAGTTGCAAAATCTGCCAAGCAACGCAGAGTAATGCTCCCCACGCCCCTTAGGAACCCTGGTCATTTCCCTCTCGCTGCTGGCAAAGAGTACACGTTGATTTTTTTCGAGTGCGAAGGCACTTCATTCTTGCTGTGTGTTGACTTTTATTCGAAGTGGATTGATGTCTTTCACATGAAGTCGACAACGGCCTTGAACACCACTGAACGCCATCGTACCCTCTTTGCTGCATACAGGTTGCCGGAACAGCTAGTGCTAGATAATGGCCCCCAGTTTACGGCACGAGAGCTCAATGATTTTCTCGAGTCATGGGGAGTGCGCCACATGTACAGCCCACCTTATCACCCGCAGTCTAATGGAGCAGCTGAGAGGTGTTTGCAAACAGTAAAGAAAACTTTGCGTAAGCAACTGCTCCATGATAGCGCTTCCGGCAGCCACAGGACACTACGAGAACGCCTAGACCATTTTTCGCTTGCCTATCGGGCCGCTCACCAACCGAACTGTTTCTAAAAAGGGCGCCGCGTACAAAGCTGTCGCTGCTAAAGCCATCATTTCAGGAAAACATGTTAAAGGGGCAACAAAAGTTAATAATTATTCGCGCTCAACATGCATCGGCATGCCTTCGAAGTTGAAATGCACGAGCTTCAGTCCTCTCAAGCCGTGCACGTGAAGCTTGAGTCAATGTTGATCCTGTTTAGCGAAGTTTGGGTTAGGCCTGACCACTTCGAGTTCGTGCACCCGCTACCGATGGAGCTCGACTTAAAAAATAAGCAGTGAGGACGAAGGAAACCGCTCTTATAGTTAGGTTGCGGCCCTATAGCGATTTGCACGACACGTACACAATAAGCGGCAAGTGATGACACGGCGCTGTGCCAACATCTTGTACTTTTGTCACCGTTCCCGAACGCTGCTGGTCGCATTCCCGTAGATGGTGGGTCTGTGTGTGTTGGTATGCTGACATTTCTTAATTCCAAAGTAGCACTATTTACCTCTGCGTCAAACAGGAAAGAAGAGACAGTGCATTCGATACAGCAGCATAAGCTTGCTCAGTTGTCAACGATGTCAGCGTTGACATCCGCCTTTTCGCGAGAGCTACACGGCATATAAGTGGAGACTTATGCAGAGCACAGTTGTCTCTAATAATACTTTATACCACGCGCAAACTGTAAGTATGATGAAGTTAAATAAAAGCGAGAATCGGTAGTAACAGACCGTAATATATATGTGTCTGGATCATAGTTGCAGTGGTTTAAGGGACTCGGCTGCTTATATTGACTCACTTCACATCAGCGATGCGCCGTTTCTACAATAACCGAAGTTTACAGCGATCTGAAGCTGTAGATGTCAACAAGTGCACCTCTTTGGCAAATCCCACGTAGAAAGATGCGCTCGAAGGCTTCTTGAATATGCGAAATGTCAGTGAATGTGTAAAAGGAACACAAAAAGCGATGTGCAGCCGCAGACATCAGCCACAACGAACTCAAGGCAGCCGCGTGGGCAGGCAGAACTTGGCGTGCCTTTATCGGCCGCGCTGTTGCCACAACAGCGCACTCGGGCCTGTTCACCTACTATATTCGATGGGTGAACGACATGATGCACCGGAGAAACCATTATAATTAATCGCGATCCACTGCACAACCGACGCACACTCAACGAGGGCGGAAGTACACAAATCAGCCGGCGAAATCCCCGACCCCCTTCCAAAACATTTCCAGCAGCGTACGTCAGAGGGCAGCATAGGAACATGAAAGAGGCGGATTGTCAATCGTCCAAATTTCATCCCTGGGACACTGGCTATTTACCCAGTAGCCATCGTCATCCTCCTCAGCTGCATTTTATATATAGTGTGCTTCAGCGCATGTGTCTTGTGCCTTAAACTGCCAGGTCAGAAGAAGAAGAACAGAGTTTCTTTAGCCCCTGCCATCAGACTGAGTGGTTCTCAGGCCTTTTTCACTTGCTGACTCACACTCTGTTGTGGTGAACCTAATCTCGGTCGAGAAATGTGGTGACCCAAACGTGATTGTATGGAGAGCATGGCGACATGGACGAGGACACAAACAAGAGACTGATGACCAGCACACAGGGACCCCACGACTAGGACACAGTGGGTTTGGTGGCTGCGCCACAAACGAGTCAACTAACCTTCTGCAATTCACCATGCAGGCTGATGTCTGAGCCGCCCTACTGCTGACACTTCTTCCTTGCTTGGTTGCGGTGTCATCATGCGCAGTGCCTTCATAGGCGCCAACACTCTGCGGTGGTGGCATTACTACAGTATGCCAGTCGGAGCTACCTAGAAGCAATATTTCAACATATCTTCCTGCACCACATCAGCGATCACTGGTACTCATCCCGTCCTGGCTGGCCCCACCGGCAACAACAACCGTGCTGGTGAATCTTATAAAGCTGGCGCCACGATCCGCGTTGGCCTTGTGGCACAAATGAGTCAATTAACCTTCTGCAATTCACCACGCAGGCTAACGTCCGAGCTGCTCTACTGCTCACGCTTCTTCCTGGCTTGGTTGCGTTGTCGTCATGTGCAGTGCCTTCGCAGGCGCCATCGCTCTGCGCTGGTGGCGTTCTTACAATATGACTGAAAAAGCTGCCTAGAAGCAACCTTTCTGCATATTCACCGGCGCCACATCCACAACCACTGGGCCTCACCCCACACCGGCTGGCCCTGCCGGCAACGACAACCGTCCTGCTGCCTCCTATAAAGCAGTGCACCACAATCCCCATTGGCCTGTGGGATTGGTGGCTGTGCCACAAACAAGTCAATTAACCTTCTTTAATTTGTGACACAGGTTAATGTTTGAGCTGCTATACTGCTGACGCTACTTCCTGACTTGGTTGCGGTGTCATCATGTGCAGTGCCTTCTCCAGCGTCGTTGCTCTGCGCTGGTGGCGTTCCTACAACATGCCTGTGGCAGCTGCCTAGAAGCAACCTTTTTAAATATTGACACGTGAACTTGTTTATCTTTTACGGGTGAGCGCTTTTATAGTCCACGAAATGTTATCGCACAGTGCAGGACACGTCTAAATCTATCGGAAGTTTCTAGAATATTATCGATGCTTCTATGCGCTGTCTGTTGTCGCCGAACCATTTTTAATCTGATAGCATGTATGCGCGACACGAATGCTGTAGAACTGTGTGGAAGGCATGCGGGTCACAGCTATTACTCTGCAACATCCGACGACTGATCTATAAAAGCCGATGCGCTTGACCCGCTGATCAGATTTTCAATGATCGCCGACTGTGTTCGCCGCTCTCGCTGTGCTTTAAGTGTAGCCTGTTTTGTGGGCACAGGTTCGCCCAGTAAAAGCTAGTTTTGTCTTTCACAGTATTGTTACTATGTCCTTTAACGTCACTGTTGTGTACTACGTGCGGACGGGGACGCGCCCAGGCGCGCAGCGTGACGAGCAAGAAGACCAACGGGCTCCGGAACAAAGAATGCTTTATTCGGAACAGCGCGTGCTTCTTATACACGCTGGCAGTTGCTTATCCGCTTCTGATAACAAACACTGAACGACGTCTGTCGACGCTATCACATTCCTTCCCCCACAAATTAAGCTCTTTTGCGAAAGTCCTCCGACTCGTAACGAACAGGCTGGTGCCGCTGTCATGAACTTCTACGTGGTACGGCAGGGGGCTCGGGTGACGTGGGCTGGACGGGTGCCTGGCATAGGGGCCGTGCTGGTGTGGGGGTCGTGGGCTGAACGGTTGCCTCATCCTCAAGATTTATTTGAAGATGCTCTCGTTGACCCATTGGCTGATGGTCTCCCTCCATAGGCTGTCCCGCTCATGCACACCCGTCGTGCTCCCGGGCATACCCACCGGGACTGTCTGGTGGCCCGCGTACGGCAAGTGCTCTGGAATGGCTGGCTGGGATGACTGGCATAGGGTAGACGTATCTGCGTGCTGGGAATAACTGGCCAGACGCAGATGATCAACGTGAACGAAATGCACTTTCCTCATCGTGTCCACCAAGTACGTGACAGGGCTAATGACCTTCGCTATTCGGCCTTCAGTCCATGCTGTTTCCCCCCCCATGACCGTTTTAACGTAGACGCGGTCCCCTTCCGTGAAGAAGTGCCATGGAGAGCGACCTCAGTCACGTTGAGCCTTGGACTTTTGTTGCCCCTTTAACATGTCTTCTTGAAATGATGGCTTTAGCAGCGACAGCTTTGTACGCGGCGCCCTTTTTAGAAACAGTTCGGTTGGTGAGCGGCCCGATAGGCAAGCAAAAAATGGTCTAGGCGTTCTCGTAGCGTCCTGTGGCTGCCGGAAGCGCTATCATGGAGTAGTTGCTTACGCAAAGTTTTCTTTACTGTTTGCACACACCTCTCAGCTGCTCCATTAGACTGCGGGTGATAAGGTGGGCTGTACATGTGGCGCACTCCCCATGACTCGAGAAAATTATTGAGCTCTCGTGCCGTAAACTGGGGGCCATTATCTGGCACTAGCTGTTCCGGCAACCCATATGCAGCAAAGAGGGTACGATGGCGTTCAATGGTGTTCAAAGCCGTTGTCGACTTCATGTGAAAGACATCAATCCACTTCGAATAAGAGTCAACACACAGCAAGAATGAAGTGCCTTCGCACTCGAAAAAAATCAACGTGTACTCTTTGCCAGCAGCGAGCGGGAAATGGCCAGGGTTCCTAAGGGGCGTGGGGAGCATTACTCTGCGTTGCTTGGCAGATTTTGCAACTTTTCACGACGGTTTCGATGGCTGCGTCAAGCCCAGGCCACCACACTAGGCCGCGAACTAACATCTTCATTCGGACTATTCCAGGGTGCCATCAGGGTCAAGACTAAGTTTATTACCTTCTGTAAGGAATTAAATCTTGACAAACTTGCGAGGGATATTGGTAATAGCAGAGGTAGCAGCCTAAACGCATCTCTTACTGCCAAGACTCACAAAACAGGTATTCCTTTCCGAACTATCGTTAGTGAAGACGGTTCGTGGCAAATAAGCATTAGTCAGTTTTTGCAAAAGCATCTCAAAAAACTTGCTTCGGATGATCCGTTCCTAAAAAAGAAATCTATGGATGTCGTGCTGTTTCTTGAGAGCACAGACAACATTGGCTTTGCTTTCTCCGTCGATGTGCAAGACTTGTTTTATTCTGTGCCTCAAGACCAGCTTTTGTTGGCTGTTAGGGAATGCATAGAACCAAATGGCGAAGTGTCATTTCAGAATACAACAGGCTTGTCAGTAGATAATTTTATATTGTTATTGCAGTTTTACCTGAGATCTACTTTTATTGTTTATGACAACCTGCCTTTTTTGCAGCGCAACGGTATCTGCATTGGGTCCTGCGTGGCCCCGATTCTTTGTGATATATCTTTAGCAAAAGTAGATAAACGTTTAGATAGGACTTTTTTGAGGGGGTTTGTTTTAAAGGTTTTTAGGTACGTCGATGATTTTTTAGTGCTTTTAAAAAAGCAGGCGGCCTTCACCTACCTCTCTACAGCAGGTGAAGTTTTAAACGAATTTGACAAGCATGGACTTGGGCTCAATTTTACTCATGAACTACCTGACGCAGATGTTTTACAGTTTTTAGACCTTAGAGTAACCTTTCATGAAAAGCGCGTTTGTTGGGGCTATTTCCCTCGTGCAAAAAAAGATCTGTTACCGTATGATTCAGCGCATTCCAAAACTGTAAAGACAGCTATAGAGTCACACTGTTTGGAATCGTCTCTTCAGAAGTCGTGCCCGCACCTAATGCAGAAAAGTTTTGAGAATCAGGCCAGCCGACTTTTGGCGGCGGGGTTCCCCTATTCGGTCTTAATTGCTGTTTCTGACACCCTCCTTCAGAAGCTAAAACTAGGAACACGAATAAAAGATGACCATCGGAGGACCAACAAGCCTTTGGTTATGCCGTACCTGCACAAGACTTCACACAGTCTCAAGAAGGTAGCCAACAGGCATGGGGTGTCCGTTGTTTTTTCAGCATCCAACAAGCTGGCACAGTTATGCCCACGCATCTGCAACTCGAAAAAAAGAGGTTCTCAGCTAAAACATGAGAAGCCATTCATCAAGTGTTCCACAGGAGTGGTGTACGCCATTCTCTAGAAGTGTGGAAAGGCTTATGTCGGCCAAACCGGCCACTGCATTAATGAACACTTAGGGGAACATGCGCGAAATTTAAGTCTCTTAAAGGACAAGTACGCACATTTGGTTGCGCACCTAATTGCATGCACAGGTTGCGAGGCTCGATTGGGAGAGATGAAGATTCTCGGTAAGAGTACAGACGCGACGGCACGGGTCAGTTTGGAAGCGTTTCACATACAGAAATATGGCAGCAAGTGCGTAAGCACCCCCTCTCTATCGCTTTTTGCTGCAGAGCTTCAGTTTTTGGAAGCGACCGTTTACTGATTGATTGTATCTTAGTATCCATTGCTTTTTTATTTAATTTGTTCTAATTTTCTTGTCTTGCTGCACCTGATTCCGTTGTCTGCCGGCACGTTCGTTCATCGATGCGCAATGTCATTTTCCCCGATTGTATCAATCCCTCCCCCCTTAACTTCTGCCTTTCCCCTTATATAAGGTATCTAGATAAGGTATTCCGTCAATAAAATTTAGTTGACAGTCAGCGCTTGTGTCTCATCCTTGGTACTTTGTGGTTGCATGTGTTTGCGCTGTTACAATTTTTATGTCAAGTATGCACCAACGCGCCCAGAAAGAAGCTTTAATGATATCCAGGGTGCTCAGCATGCAGTAATGCCAACATATATTCTTGCAGTTTGGTTGGAACAACGACCCTGCTACCCCATGTCATGCATCCTTGCTCTAGCGATAGTTCTATACGTCTGGTGTGGTATGGTCGTAGCTCGGCTTCTACTTGCAGTGGCCATCCACTAGGCGTAAGTTCAGCAACCTTGCACAGCACTTTGTCCTGTCTGGTAGCCTTGGCGACATCTCTGGCTGACAGCGGCGTCGTTTCAAAAACTGCCAAACAGTCGGCCTCTTCATCCTTTGCTTCACTTGGAAGTGGCAATCTCGATAACGCATCGGGTACTTCCATTTGGGACCCTTTCCAATACCTGAGCTCGTAACGATATCCCGCCAAGATAAGCGCCCATCGTTGCATGCGCGCAGCGGCCAAAGTTGGTATCGGCTTGCAGGCACCTAGAATGCCGAGTAATGGCTGGTGGTCTGTGAAAAGCGTAAAACGACGGCCGTACCGATATCTGTGAAACTTTTTCAACCCATATATTATGGCCAACGCTTCTCTTTGAATTTTCGAGTAGTACGCGCGTTCCGCTGTCGATAATGCTCGAGAGGCAAGCGCAATGGGCCTTTCGTCCCCGTTTGGTTGCACGTGCGAAATCACTGCGCCCAGTCCGTACTGGGATGCATCGCAACTGAGTACAAGCAGTCGCTTTGGGTTGTAGTAGCAGAGTACTGGGGGGCTTCACGTGAGCAGCTTCTTTGTTTTGTGGAAAGCAGCAGCGCATTTTTGGACCAGTGCAGCTTCTTTGTTTTGTGGAAAGCAGCAGCGCATTTTTGGACCAGTGCCACCACTGGCCTTTCTTTAAAAAAGCGTACAGCGGTGCTGCCACGGTCGCCAAGTTCGACAGGAACTTGGAATAAAAGGTCACCATGCCCAAGAATAATTTCGATTCCGTTGCGTTTGAGGGTTCTGCTGGATTCTGGCTGCAGATATCCGGTGGCCCAGGTACCGAACGTCCCTTTGAAAAAACTTGCATTTTTCCTCTTGGGAAAAATGCATCTTGCATCTTGCATCTTTCCATTGTGGGCCTGACCGCTGGAGTCCGATGTGGTGGTACCCCCAATGATTACATCATCAATGTAGCATCCTACGTGAGGAATACCACTGAAAATTCTCTCCATAAGCGACTGGAATACTGCCGGAGCGCTTGCAATGCCAAAAGGCAGACGCTGGTATTGGAAGAGCCCTTTATGCGTGTTTATCGTCAAGAGTGACTTGGAGTCTTCAGATAGCTCTACTTGCTGAAGCAAGACTGCGAGTCGGCCTAGTTGGAACACATTGCGCACAATAAGTTTTAAAAGATCTACTTGCTGGTATGCAGAGGCAAGGACGAAAACGCAAAAAACACTCAAGCCCTCTAAAGCTGCGAACGAGTCTTCTGGTAGCGGAAGCGGGTAATGCTCTGTTTTCAGCACGGGGTTCACAGTGAGCTTATAGTCACCACACAACCGGACGTCTGCCCCTCCGTCCTTTGGCACAGCGACCAAAGGTGTTGCCCAATCGCTCCGTGTTACCCGCTTCACGACGCCGGCTTCCTCCCAAGTATTCAGCGTATTTCCCACTGGTTCAACAAGAGCAAAAGGTACCTTACGTGCTCTGCGGAATACGGGTTTGCTGTCCGGTTTTATTAGTATTTGCGCTTTTTACCCGAAAATTGGTCATAACTGCTTCGAAAAAACAGGCGCAAATTTCTGTTTCAGCTCAGTGACAATGTCTACTGACCTTATGGCAGCGACTTCGTTCCAATTTACCTTTAGTCGACTCAGCCAGTTTCTTCCCAATCGACATGACCACTACTTTCCTGCATCATCAATTCTGGCTGCAGGGGAAGAGGATCAGGGGAAGGGTATCAGGGAGGGGGCTGCAGGGGATCAGGGGAAGGACGCAAGTCTGCTTGTTGCATTTTGCTTGCACGTCAACCGAACCAAGAACTGGGACAAGCTCGCCCGTGTACGTTCGTAAAGGATCAGCCACCACCTCCAGGGGCAGGTGCGCCCAGTTCTGCTGATAGATTGCCTTTGGCATCACCGTTACTGAGGCGCCCGTGTCAATTTGCATGGCCATGCTGTGGCCCTCTACATCCATGGTAACATAATACGCGCACTTGTTGCTGGTGATACTACAAATCTGCAAATCATTATCCGATTCTTCCGTGGAGTCTTCCACCCAATTTAGGTCTTTGCGTGGTTCGGTTCCCCGCCTGCACATCTCTCTGACGGGGCGTTGTTGGCATGAGAGCTTGCCTATTTGCCTGCTTTCCGCTGTCAGGTCCGTCTGACGAGCTGCTTCCTCAGACTTAATTTGTTGCGACTGCTTCGATGCCATTTCGCGGTTCAGAGCAATTTTGCAAGCCCCTTCGAAGGTCAAAACCCCGGCGTCAGCCGCAAACAGCTATGGGTGTCCGCGCATCGCCGCCCCGCTACAAGCCTCTCCCTCAAGGCTTGGTCAAGAAAGTCACTTAATGCGCAACTTTTGGCTAAATTCTTCAGCTGGAGCATGAAGTCTGTCACGCTTTCTTGTTCAAACTGTACACGGTGGTTGAATCTGCACCGTTCCGGTACGATGACTTTCCGGGGGCTGTAATGGTTCTTCAGAACTGCTTTTGCTTCATCGTATGTTTTACTGGACGGCGCATCGGGTACGAGCAGGTTTTTCAGTATTTCGTATGATTTCGGTCTTACGACCGTCAAGAATACGGCTAATTTCTTGATGTCGGCTACCTCATTTGCCTCCACATACGACTCGAACCATTCCACGTACGAGTAAAAACTTTCAGCCTTCTCGTCAAAGCAATCGATTCTTCCCACCTTTGACATGTTGCCGTTTCCTCGAGGTACCGCCGGCCTGGCCTGGTTGCCTGCCGCGCTTGTTGTCAGCATCCGCCACAGTCCCAGGAAGCCATTTGCGTCGGTCCCACCCTCGTCGCCATGTGTTGTGTACTACGTGCGGACGGGGATGCGCCCAGGCACGCAGCGTGACGAGCAAGGAGACCAACGGGCTCCGGAACAGAGAATGCTTTATTCGGAGCAGCGCGTGCTTCTTATACATGCTGGTGATTGCTTATCTACTTCTGATAACAAATACTGAACAACGCCTGTCGGCGCTATCACAGTCACTACCATGTGACAATATCTATATGCGCCACATCCCCAACCAGTGGTCGTCATCCCGCCCTGGCTGGCCTCGCCGGCAACGACAACTGTCCTGCTGCCTCCTATAAAGCTCGTGCCCAGATCTGCACCACTCTGTGAGTTTGGTGACTCTGCCACAAACGAGTCCACTAACCTTCTGCGATTCGCCATGCAGGCTAATGTTTGAGCTGCTCTACTGCTGAAGCTACTTCCTGGCTTGGCTGCAGTGTCATCATGCGCAGTGCCTTTTCAGGGGCCATCGCTCTGCACTGGTGGCATTCTTAGAACATGCCTGTGGGAACCGCCTAGAAGCAACTTTTCTGAATATCTAAATGTACCCCATCCCCAACCACTGGTCCTCATCCCGTCCTCGCTGGCCCAGACAGCAACGACAACCGTTCTGCTAGCTCCTATAAAGCTTGTTCCCCGATCCACATCGTTCTGTGGGCTTGGTGGCTGTGACACAAACACGTCAACCAACCATGCAGGCTAATGTTTGAGCTGCTCAACTGCTGACACTACTTCCTTGCTTGGAAGCAAAGTCATCATGCGCAGTGCCTTCTCAGGTGCCATTGCTCTGCACTGATGGCATTCCTACAACATGCCTGTGAGAGCCGCCTAGAAGCAACCTTTCTGAATATCGACATGCGCCACATCCGCTACCACTGAATCACACCCCGCCGTCGCTGGCCCCGTCAGCAATGACAACGGCCCTGCTGCCTCCTATAAAGCTCGTGCCCCGATTTGGATCACACTGTGGGGTTGGTGGCTGTGCCACTAACGCGTCAACTAACCTTTTGCGATTTGTCATGCAGATTGGTTCGTCAGATAATTTATACTGACACGTGTACTTATCTTTATTGGCCGACTACGTTTCGTCGCCTAACTAATGTTATCCCACAGCGCGGAAAGCGCCTGCATGTATCCAAAGTTTCTGGAAAGTTATCTTTGTTTCTATCCGGTGTCTGTTGTGGCCGAACCTTGTGTTATCTGACTTCATCGCCTGACGCGAATGGTGTAGAACTTTGTGGAAGGCACGCGGGTACCAACGATTAGTCTGGAACATTCGACGACTGCTGTATAAAAGCCGACGCGCGGGTCCCGCAGATCAGATTTTCGACGATCGCCTAGTGTTCTTTGAGTGTCGCCTGCTTTTGAGGCCATAAGTTCGTCTAATAAAAGGCTAGTTTCATTAATCACAGTTCTGCTGCTTTCTTCACCGTCAATGCCATGGGACATCTGGTGGAGGTGATAGTACGTTCATGTGCCGAACGCCCCTGCAAAGCCGCAACCCAAGCCCGAAGCCCGAAGACAAAACCAACATCACCCAAGACCAGCGTGCTAACCACAGACTGCAAGCACTGCCCTCAGAGCACGGACTTCTACCCGAGTCGACGAAGAAGATTGTGGTCAAAACAACCCCAATGGCTGCCCCAGCGTCCCTCGTTATCCTACAACAACCTCGGGACCCACCGACCTTCCATGGAGCAGCGACTGAAGACCCGGAATCCTGGCTGGAGACCTACGAACGAATCGCGAATTTTAACAACTGGGACTCCGACGACAAGCTGCAGCATGTTTACTTTGCCTTAGAAGATGCCGCCAGAATGTGGTTTGAGAACCGGGAGTCGAACTTTGCCTTAAAAGATGCGGCCAGAACGTGGTTTGAGAACCGGGAGTCGACCTTGACAACATGGGACCTTTTCCGTAGCGGCTTCCTGCGCACCTTTACAATCGTCGTGCGCAAGGAAAAGGCCGAAGCCATGCTGGACGCCCGAGTGCAGCTACCTAACGAGAATGTCGCCATCTTTACGCAAGAAATGAACCATCTGTTCTGCCACGCCGACCCAGATATGCCCGAGCAGAAGAAAGTCCGCCTTCTCATGCGTGGTGTGAAGGAAGAACTTTTCGGCGCAATGATACGAAGCCCACCGAAGACAGTAGAAGAGTTCCGTTGCGAGGCCACCAGCATCGACAAGACACTCGAAATGCGGAACCGGCAATTCAACCACCGTACAAACTCTACCCACTACGCAGGAATTCAATCACTGGCCACAGACGATCTGCGCGAGACCATCAGGGCCATTGTGCGCGAAGAACTGCGCAAGGTCTTGCCTTCGTGGCAGCCTCAAGTGGCCTAGATCGCCGACATCGTGAAAGAAGAGGAGCACCGATCGCTTGGAGTTCCTGAGGTACAACCAGAATCGCCGCAGCCCCAGCTAGAAGCAATGACCTACGCTGTCATCAAGGCCCCCCTGCACGACTGCGCCAGGCCCCTTTAACACCACAATTACGTCGTCCAGCGCCGCTACGCGAGGAAGACGGACATTTGGCGCGCTCCTGACCACAGCCCGCTCTGCTACCACTGCGGAGAAGCGGGTCACGTCTACCGCCGATGCCCATACCAGGAGATGGGACTACGAGGGTTTGCCGTTAATGCGCCGCGACCACAGATTGGCGAATGACCTCGCGATATCGCCGACTACCTCGCCGCCACTCAGTGGAGCCCTCGACGACCGTCTCGTTCGCCATCACCAGGGCGCAACCTGTCGCCGCAGCGCCGACCATACATTGGCCCAGCCCAGGGCCGGTCAGCGAGTCCGTATCCGGAAAACTAAAAGCAGCAACCGATGGAGGTGGGGTTGCTGTTCTTCGAACTGACGAAGATCCTCTGCCGCCGAAGACGCCAAACAAACTACCTCGACGACATAACGACATGCCCCCGTCCCGACGAAGGGTGGAAGCAAAGAATACGACGATGAAAGACGACATGACAACGTCACATACCAGCTACAGGTCAACGCAACGCAGCCGTGATCCCACACCAAGACCAAACTGTAATGCGCGACAAAGAACCACCGACCTCGACGTGCCTCTCGAAGATAACGCAGTTACCGCCTTAGTCGACACAGGGGCTGATTACTCCGACATGAGTGGACACATCGTCGCCCAGCTGAAAGTAAAAACTGCATGGGAAGGCCCTCAAATTCAGACCACTGGAGGACACCTCATCACGCCGACTGGAATCTGCACGGCAAGAATTTCCGTTCATGAACGAACCCTGCCACCTTCGTTATCCTCCAACAGTGTTTACGAGACGTCATTCTCGGCATGGACTTCCTGGACCAATACGGCACAATCATCGACCTGAAGTCGAAGACGATAACGCTGTCGAGAGATGGAGCGATACCACCGGAGAGCTCCCGTAGTCACCATGCCTTAAGAGTGCTCGAAAGTAAATTCAGCATCCCGCCTCGCTCCAGCATTGTCATTTCCGTAGGCACCAAAACACCTGCCGACGTAGAAGGCGTCATCGAGGGTGACCAACGTCTACTGCTCGACCGTGAAATTCGCATCGCAAGAGGGATCGCTCGACTGCACGGAGGGAAAACTGAAGTGTTGGTAACAAACTTCAGCCAGGAGTTCAAGCACATCAACAAGGGCACGACGATCGCGTACATCTACGAAATTCTGGAAACCAGTAATGCGTTTGTCCTCTCGGATTCCGCCGCATCTACCCCGGCGACCATGGTTCCCGAACCAGACTGCAACATTAATCCAAGTCTCCCCATGATTAAGCAAGAACAGCTCAGAAGTCTGCTCCGACGATACAAAGGCTGCTTCTCGACGTCATCAAGGAATGAACAGACAACCGTCGCAAAGCAACGCATAAACAACGAGGAGTACGCTCGACCACTCCGCCAGAGCCCTTGCCGAGTTTCGACGTGAGAACCTGAAGCTATTAAGCAACAAGTCGACGAAATGCTGGGCGACGACACCATCCAGCCGTCTAAAAGCCTGTGCGCATCCCCTGCTGTCTTGGTGAAGAAAAAGGATGGAACCTTACGTTTCTGCGTCGATTATCGTCGGCTGGACAAGATCACAAAGAAAGATGTATACCCCCTACCACAGATAGACGACGCATTAGATCGGCTCTGCAACGCAAAGTACTTCTCGTCGATGGATCTCAAGTCTGGCTACTGGCAAATAGAAGTCGATGAGAGAGATTGCGAAAAGACCACCTTCATCACGCCAGACGGCCTCTATGAGTCCAAGGTCATGCCATTCGGACTGTGCTCGGCGCCTGCAACATTCCAGCGCGTCATGGACACGGTGTTAGCAGGATTGAAGTGGCAGACCTGTCTTGTTTACTTGGATGACGTCGTCGCCTTTGCCAGAAGTTTCGACAATCACCTTAAGCGGCTGGCAACAGTACTGGAGGCCATCAAGTGATCATGGCTCACTCTGAAGCCAGAAAAGTGCCGCTTCGCTTACGATGAACTTCTGTTCCTAGGCCACGTTATCAGCAAGTCTGGAGTCCACCCCGACCCGCAGAAGACAGCTGCCATCGCAAAGTTCCCGCAGCCCATCGACAAGAAGGCAGTGTGTAGGTTCCTTGGCATGTGTGCCTACTATAGGCGCTTTGTCAAGGCCTTTTCACGCATCGCCGAGCCGCTGACACAGCTAATTAAATGTGACGTCGAGTTTAAGTGGGAAACGCCGCAGGCCGACGCATTTCAAGAACTCAAACGACGTATGCAGTCGCCACCCGTACTTGCGCACTTCGACGAGGACGGCGATACCGAAATCCACACTGACGGCAGCAGCCTAGGCCTCGGTGCCGTCCTAGTCCAGAGAAAAGATGGACATGGGGCTGTATTCTGTAGCGATTCGCTTTGGAACCGGTTCGGTCTGGCTGTTGCGTATGGATTACGTCACTCGGAGAAAGAGTAAAACGGGGCGGCATGAGGGGAATCAATCAACGAGCTGTGGTCTGCCGGAAGATCACGTCATCATTTTTGTTTGTAGTTGGAGGACGGTATAGCAGTTGAAGGATGTCGCTGGTTTGATAAAAAGCATTGGTTTGTATAGATCACTTCCAAATATAATTTTCAGTAATAAATGTGAGCTTGCGGCGCAGACGGCTATTGAGAGTTGTAATTTTATTTGTGTTGTTTTCTTATTTAGTCGCTAGGTGGTGCGCCATACGTTATGCAAACAACTTGCCTCGCTTTGTTTACGTTTTGGACTTGTTCGCGCGCCAAAACCGAAACGATGTCGTCGCGCAAGGACAGGCGGCTGGGTCCTCATATTTCAGCGACGCAGCGGGAAATACTCGTTTCATTTGTCGAGGAGCACCCCTACCTAGCAAAGGCGTCGTGTGTGTTGGGCCAGCAGCTGACGGCGGCTTTCTGTTGCGTTGTGATGGGAATCTAACCCATCCTTTTTCTTTGCCCACAACCGTAATGGCCTTGGCGACAGCTGTAATGATGCGGCTGACCGAAGGCTGCGACAGTGTAATCGCTTCTTCATTCCCGACGCACTGTTTAAAGCTCCCGGTGGCAAAAAACCGCAGCGCGCACACCACTTTCATCGTAGTGTCGACAGCACAAAATACTTGAAGTCCGAGACGTTCTTCCAGCTCATCGCAAAGACGTCGCACTATGTCTTTGGAGAGCCTAAAATGCCTTCGAAACTCTTCTTCGGCCGTGCCGAACGCGTCGCGTCGTTGCCTCTTGTCGCGTCGTCTTTCGGCGCCCGCCAGCAGCGCAATCAAAGGAGCCGCCATTGCCGTCTCTGTCTCGTCTCGTCTAGGTGCCCGCTCGTCAGCTCGCGCGAGACTAGCCGGCAGCCACGGTTGCCCTAGCAACCCTCGACATCATGCTCGCCACCGCGCGTGACCCTCGAGCAAACCACTTCTCCGCGGTTCCTCTCGTAGCAGGGGAACCAGTTCCTTTCCAGATGATTGGCAGCCTGTGTGACGTCAACAAAATTTGTCGTCCCGCCCCCCCGGGATGACAACAACGAAGCGCCGGCCAATGGCAGCAGCAAGAGCGTATCGGTTCTAAAGCGAACCGCTACAGAATATCGCCCATGAACACGTGATAACATACGTTAGAGGGTCGTTGCCAAAACTGGAAGGCAATTATTCTACAACCGAAAAAGAATGCCTCGCCATCGTTTAGGCTACAGCGAAATTTCGCCCTTACCTATATGGCAGGTCATTCAAAGTCCTTCCTTGGCATATTAAGCGCGGAAGAATTCGCTGAACAGCAGCGAGCAGACCCAGACTTGAAGAACCTCATCGCGTATTTGGAAGGACACACCGACGTTGTCCGTAAGGCATTTAAGTGAGGATTGTCTTCGTTCTCACTTGAAAACAACCTACTCGTAAAGCAGAACTTCTCACCAGCGCGTGCCAACTACATTCTTGTTGTCCCGTCAGGACTGCGTCCAGAAGTATTGCACGCCCTGAATGATGATCCGACCGCTGGACACCTCAGATTTTGCCGGACACTATCGAGGATACATCAAAGGTATTACTGGCCGCGCCTAACCGGCGATGTCGCGCGTAACGTCAAGACATGTGGAGACTGTCAGCGACGCAAGACACCACCGACAAGGCCAGCGGGATTACTACAGCCAATCAAGCCTCCTTGCCGACTGTGGTATAGTGTCTCCCTCTAAGAGATCTCCGTGTTACCATCCATTTATGTTCCGGTGTAGTCTAGCTAGATGTCGCACCCTCGCTTTGGTCATGTGTCGAGCTTGGACCAATCAGGAGGTGCCATCTGGCGTGTGGAGTCTACGTGTAATAAACGGCCGCTAGCCGGCCCAGTCGTTTGTCCGATTTCATCAGGAGAAGTTGGTTCCGCGTCTCCCTCTCTGCGTCGGGCGCTCGCCGCGCGCTTGCCGGACGCCAGGCCCCCGCCGCCTGCCGCTGCCGACACAACACCGACCATTCCAGCAGATCGGGATGGACTTGTTGGGACCTTTTCCGACGTCAACAACCGGAAATAAGTGGATCGTCGTGGCGACGGAATACCTCACGCGCTTCGCTGAAACTAAAGCACTGCCAAAAGGTAGCGCAGCCGAAGTGGCGAAATTCTTTGTCGAAAACATCCTGCTGCGACATGGCGCCCCAGAAGTCCTCATTGCTGACAGAGGAACGGCCTTTACAGCGGAGCTCACCCAAGCCATTCTGCAATACAGTCAGGCAAGGCACAGGAGGACAACGGCCTACCACCAACAGACGAATGGTCTGACGGAGCGCCTGAATAAGACCCTCGCCGACATGCTAGCAATGTACGTCAACGTGGAACACAAGACCTGGGATGGCGTCCTACCATGCGTAACATTCCCTTACAACATGACGGTGCAAGAAACAACACAGATCACGCTGTTTAAGCTGGTTTACGGCAGCTTGACGCCATGCTGCCGCACATCACTGACGAGGAGAATCTTGACGTCGCTACCTTTCTCCCGCGCGCCGAAGAAGCCCGACAGCTCGCCCGCCTACGGATCAAGAGGACCGACAGCCAACACTACAACCTCCAACGACGCTTCCTCGAGTACAAGCCCGGCGACCGTGTTTGGGTATGGACCCCGATACGCTGACAAGGACTGAGTGAGAAACTACTGCGACGCTATTTCGGACCCTACATGGTCATCCGACGTATTGGCGCCCCGGACTATGAGGTCGTGCCAGATGGCATTTCACATTCACAGCGGCGGCGTCCACGATCTGAAGTGGTCCACGTGGTGCGCCTTAAACCCTTTTACGGACGTTGACGAACTTCCTTATTTTGTTGTTTTCATTGCTACAAGTGCTTTTCTTTTTTAAATTTCATTTCTTTGCAGCATCGGGTCGATGCTTTTTAAGAGGTGGGTATTGACATGTGTACTTATCTTAATCGGGCGACCACGTTTCGGCGCCTAACAAATGCTATCGCACAGCGCGGGTTCCGCCTGCATGTATCCGAAGTTTCTGGATAGTTATCGGTGTACTATCCGCTGTCTGTTGTCGCCGAACCTTGTGTTATCTGATTTCATCGCCTGACGCGAATGGTGTAGAACTTTGTGGAAGGCACGCGGGTCCCAACGATTAGTCTGGAACATTCGACGACTGCTGTATAAAAGCCGTCCCGTTTGACCCGCTGATCAGATTTTCGACGATCGTCGAGTGTATTCGCCGCTACCGTTGTTCTTTGAGTGTAGCCTGCTTTTTAGGGCACAGTTCGCCCAATAAAACGCTAGTTTCATTAATCACAGTTCTGCTGCCTTCTTCACCGTCACTACCATGTGACAATATGCTAAAAAAACAAAGAAAGTGTGCAAATGAAGTGTGCAATCTTTAAAGCTTCCTACTAGACCAATTTCTGACAGGTATTTGAACAATAAATCCAAAACCTGCCGCTGTTTTGAAGGGCCGAGCATTGGAGCTAAGATGCTCGGCAATCTTAACGGTTCGTGGCAAATCATGGCCATTTGTGGCTCAAAAAATTCTCTCGTCGTGGTGCACGGGGCATTCTAGTAATATGTGCTCCATTGTATGCCACGTTCAGCCGAAGACGATGGTACAATGTCTCTAAGTCTCGAGGAAGTGGCCGTGGAATTTTCGATCTAATTTCTGGGTCAGTGTAACGCAGGAAGTTATCTTGGTGAAGCGGCAGATTTCAGATGCGGTCTTTTTCTTGATAGGCATATTTTTTCTCCACGTTTGAAGCGTCGGCTTTTATAAAAAATGTTCTTTTGAATTTGCGGTATTGTAGTCCATTTCTGGCAGCTTCATCCGCTCTTTCATTTCCCGAAATGCCGGCATGGCCAGGTATCCACTGGAACTTGATGCAATGCCCAGCAATCTTAGCCTTGTGGTGAAGATAAGCAATGTCAAATGCTACAGGTTGATTATTGCAACGCTTGTGCCTGTTCAACATACTTTATAGGGCTGCTTTTGAGTCCATGAAAATCAGCCATGTCTTTGGCGGCTGCTGTCGAAGTACACACACAAGGGCCTCCTTAATGCGATATAACTATGCTGAAATAGATGATGTCGCTCGCACAATACGAAACAAGAATCGTTGCCCTGTTAAAGGAACAAAAAGTCCGCACGATGAGCGATGTGGAGTTGTAGAGCCATCTGTGTAAATGTGCGTTGCGGCTGCGTATTCTTTGTGCATATATTCCAAAGCTATCTGATAAGTCGCTGCTTGAGGCATTTTATTTTTCGTATTGATTCCAGGGATATATGGCACGATTTCCAGTGGGGACAGTGTCCATGGTGAAATGTTTCGAGGCATAATTTGTGACACCTGAGCAGGAATCGAAATAGATACGCTTCCGACAGCCTGTCCAAAGCTAGATGTAACACAGGTTCTAGAAATATCCTTTAAAAAGTGAATCCTCCTATGAATGACATGGCGGAGGTGAATCCGAAGTGTCTCCTGCGAAGAAAGCACTCCAAGAGGCAGGCATCCAGCTTCTGCTTCAGTTTCTGAGCGGGACCACTCCTTCGCAAGGCCAAGACATACGGGAAGGCAGTTGTTCCGTGCTGCCTCATGTTTGCTCGTGCTTGTGGGAGACATGTTGTGCAGGATCGGGAGGTAATATCGTAGTGTTCCGTCGACGTAGGCCTTATGGAGGAGCACCATTGATCGGCAGTTGCTGCCCCACTGTGATGCGGCTAAATATTGGAATAGGTGCGACGCCAAGGAAAACTTCTCACTCAGTTTTTTCACTTGAGGCGACCATGCGAGGTTCCTATTGATCGTCACCTGATGTAGACTTTACCACATGAGATAGGTTTCTCATAACTAATACGCAAAGATCAGCAAGGACACAGAGGTGATGGTGTCCTTATAGCCACTAAAATAGAACCATCGTTTTTCATTATGACAAAGAGTAAATAATTTTGATTGGAGCAATGTGCTCTGCGAAACAGAAGCAGATCATGCATATAACTTATTCTTGAGTAGCTTTGTGAATTTATATAATGCATAATTTCCTTACAAGTACCTTACACAGTTAAAAAAGATACGTAAACCCTGGATAACGCAAGTCTGCCTACTACAATTCAAGCGAAGGGTAGGATGTATAAGAAGTTCTTGAAAACTCGCGATTCTGATCTTTTTAAAACATACAAATGCCTTCGTAATAAACTAACGAAAGATATCAGAACCGCTAGAGATGAGTATTATTGCAATTTCTTTGTTAACTCAACCTCTAGTACTGACGTGACATGGAAAAAGTTAAAAAGTGTGCTTAATCCTCCCTCCCCATCAAACCAAGTTATAAAAGTTAGTCAGGAAAATGAAGAACTGTCGGGCAGGAAGTCGGCTGATGCGTTTAATGATATTTTTATTGATCTCCAGAGAAATGATTATGACGTGATGGCTGTGGACTACGTAAATTGTACCATGAATCAGACATGTTTCCTAAATGCTGTAACTCACTCCGAAGTAGAGACCGTATTTTTTTCATAAAATAATTCCGGGAGCTGTGACAAAGACGGTATTAAGGTGAAACCTGTGAAATATGTTATGGATGTAATAGCACCGAGTCTCACCCATATATTCAACCTTTGTCTGGCAAATGGCGCCTTTCCTCAGCAAATGCAGATTGCAAGAGTAGCAGTTGTTTATAAGAAAGGTGACAAGAATGACTTCGCAAAGAATAGGCCTTTGTCAATACTACCTGTTTTCTCAAAAGGGCTTGAGAAAGTCATTTTGACCCGGATGAATAACTTCTGTAGTAAGCGTGATATCCTGACACCTTCACAATTTGGTTTTAAGAAACACCAGTCTACCGAACTCGCGCTATTAGAACAAAAAGAATGCATTCTAATATCTCTTGATGACAGGAATTTAGCATTAGGAATATATGTAGATTTTTCTAAGGCTTTTGACCACCTGAACCACAAATTACTTTTAAAAAAGCTCCAAGTATATGGCTTTCGAGGAACGTCATTGATGCTTTTGAGCAGCTATCTCGGAAGTCGATAACAGTATGTTGAAATAAACGGTCACTGATCCAATGTTAAAACTCTCTTCCGCCGTACCGCAAGGCAGCATTATGGGCCCATTTCTTTTTAATATATACGTGAACAACATAACACAGATGGACAGAGAAATAAATATGGTCATATCTCCTGATGACACCAGCTTATTCTTTTCAGCCTCGTCTGCCTCGAACGTGGTCATGAAAGCAAATACAGCACTTAGGCAGCTTGAGAAGTGGAAAAAATATAACGCTCTAAAAATTAACACTTCCAAAACACAGGCCATTATTTGCCGTCCATAAAACAAGGATGTTCATAGTAACGATGATATCATTCTTAATAATTTTAAAATAGAGATAGTATATTCCTTTAAAGTACTAGGTGTACTTTTCAATGAGAAAATGGCATGGGATGACCATACAAATTACGTAGCATCTAAACTGTCACATCTCATTGGATCAATTTACACTCATAAGCACCTCCTCCCTATGAAAGTGAAATTGCTACCTCAGAATTCATTGTTCTGTTCCCATCTAAATTGTTGTCATTTGGTCTGGAGGGAAACATCCCTCACGAATCTACGAAAATTACACGTTCAGCAGAAAAGAATGCTCAAAATAATATACAATGTAGCATATGACCACCCATCTAAACTGCTCTTTATGAAAGACAACATAATGTCGATTCATGATCTGTACGCATACCGCCTAATCTCTAAATATATTACCGAGGTCAAAAACAACGTCTCGTTCATTGCACAACTGGCATCACTGCAGAAAAGAAATTTCACATACACAACCAGAGATACCGATATTTGGTACATACATTCATTCAGAACAGGTTACGGACAACATATGCTCAGAAACACTCTTCCACATCTCTTAAACCTGGGGCAACATTACAATTTAAATCTCCAACGCACCCAGCCAAAAGATTTGCGTCATCTTGTTTCACTTATACGCGAAATGGCGGCACTTTCTGTTTGAAATGTACGACATGATATTGTGCACATCGCTTTGTTTTTTGGAATCGTACATTTGTGTAAAAATTGTCATTTGTTTGTGCACTGTGATATTTCTTTTTGTCTGTACTCATATGCTCGTACTGTTTGCCTTTCTTTTTTCTAAACACCACGTATTGTATCGGGGAGGCGAGAGCCCGTCAAGCTGGATATCTAGCCTTTTCTCTCCCCCTCCCACATGTTTGGGATGGACAATAAAGGCATGATTATTATTATTATTATTATTATTATATTATATGACACACTGGGCACACTGCGGGAAGCGCTGTCTGTGATTAGTTTTACACTGGGCCTTTTCTTGGAAGACAGCACAAGTGTGCTTGCTCAGTGATACCAGTTTTCTAGGCGCGCAAAAAACGACATCAACATTTGCTCTCTGGCCAACCTTCTTAAGATTGTGCGGCACTCCATGAAAATATGGAATAACTGCCTTCTTTACGTTAGCTCAACTTTGAACTTCTGTGAACTGTGTCCTTGCGCGACCAGCTCTTTTAACTTTCTCAAGTAAGCCTTCCGCGACACTAACCTGCAAACATAAGGTATTTCGATTCCATATCCAGCAGCGCTGAGACTGGATACCCGGGACCGAAAGCTTTCTTTTGCCTTGTGCACACAGGATTTCTCTAAGGCATTTGAAAGGCAAGAGACAACAATACTTCTCTTCATGAATTTAGAGTGTGCAGACCCAAATGGAAGTAAACATATTTGAAGAGGTAGCTTAGCGCAAATAAAACTACGGACACAAGGTAGAGAGACAAGGACAAGCGCTTGTCCTTGTCTGTCTACCTTGTGTCCGTGGTTTTATTTGCGCTAAGCTACCTCTTCAAATATGGGCGACCAACTAGCCCAACACTCAACTCTTCTGGAAGTAAAAATTTTTGTTGAAAGTCAGCGCTACGTCTGTGTACTTTGCGTGCCTCCTTTGCCTCCGTCGGTTCTCGCGCTTTAGCCTTGCACTATGTTCAACCAACAAGCCAAACTAATTACTTTGCTGAGGGGTACAAAACCTTAAAGCTCAACTTCTTGTAACAAGAAATGCTAAACCTGAACTTAGTACAAGGCTGACCAACAGAGACAGACAACAGTCAGCGTATTGAGCCTATGCGATGGTAGCTGGAAGCATTACAGACAGACACAGCTAAAACTGTTCCCGGAATAATAAACTGGAAGGCAGTTTTGATGGTACTGAGAACCAGTCCAGATGTAATAACTTAATCTAGTCTATTCCTGATACTAACCCAAAAAAATCCTTTGCAAGTTCCAGAGAAATAGTCATTCGCCATTGCTTTGAGTACCTTAACTTCACATTAGACCCTCAATGAATGTGTACATTGAGTGGGCAGACACCCAAAGTCAAAACTGTCTAATCATCGTTAAATTCACTTCCTTCAAAACCGATGAAGCGGTTTTATCTAATGGCCGTAAATTAAAGGGTGCTCCCTTCTTCATTAGTGAAGACTACTCCTGCCAGGTCCAACTTACACGGAAGCATCTTATCACTCTTTGAAAATTGCAAAACACAAATCTAAGCCTTACTCCTTTCATTACAAAACATTGCATATCAACGCCTAACGATATTTCTTTGACGAGTCTTCCCAAAGTGTCCAAGAACCAACATAGCTATTATGCAGTCAAAAACTGCCTCACTCTGCTACACCTGTCGTTCGTTCAGTTCCATCATTTTCAGTTACCTACACTAACACAAGAAGCATCCTTACAAACCCGATACTATATCAAATCTTGTCTCATCATCCGAAAGTAACCTGCTCATACTCACCGAAACATGGCTCACAGATGACATTCCCGATACTGAAATATTAGAAGACCTACCAAACTTTGAACTAAAACGCAAAGATCAACAAGGACACTGAGGTGAAGGTGTCCTTGTAGCCACTAAAAAAGAACCGTCGTTTGTCTCCATTGACATACGCTTGGATTTAGACATTTTGTGGATCCTCTGTCATGCCGAACCAGAACTACATTTATTTATTTATTTATTTATTTATTTATTTATTTATTTATTTATTTATTTATTTATTTATTTCGGATACTTTCCTGGCCCGAAGGCATTACAGAAAGGAGTGGTAAGTGAGAGAAAAAAAAGTACATAATTATACAATAATAAGTATTACAAAACGGCAGAAAATACAGCAGTCTTGAAATTGCCAACGTCAGAAATGGCAGCGATGGAGGGAGGAAGGTCGTTCCAGTCGGCGCTGGTTTTAGGAATAAAAGAACCATGACACATCTTTGTTCTAAAATATGGAACACCAGCTTTAAACATGTGATCGAAACGGGATGAAATGTATGAAGGTCGGGTAATAAGATGACCCTTTAATAGTGGGTTGTGGTGATACAGCCTGTGGAAAAGACACAGTCTAAAACATTTACGGCGCAATGAAAGCTCCGGTAATGTAAGTGTGATTTTCATGGAAGTAATGCTGGCGTAACGGGAATAGTTAGATAAGATGAAACGTGCTGCGCGATTCTGGATGGATTCTAGAGTGTTTTATCAGTGTGATTTGATGGGGATCCCATACGGTGGATGCATATTCTAGCTTTGGTCGCACTAATGCTTTGTAGAGGATAAGCTTTATCGGCATAGACGCAGCAGAGAAATTTCGACGCAAGTATCCAAGAACCCGGTTAGCGTTATTAGTGACGTGTTTGATGTGCGTATGCCATGATAAGTTACGTGAAATATGGACACCTAGGTATTTGTACGAGTTGACGGATTCAAGAGAAGTATCGTGAAGTAAGTAAACACGCGTATTGTCAGTGTTAGTGCGGCTTGATACATGCATTGTTTTACATTTATTAACGTTTAGTCGCATGAGCCATTTATCGCACCAGTTGGATATGCTTCTAAGATCGTCTTGAAGCTTATCAGAATCAGTGGGGTTAGTTATTTTGCGATAAATGACGCAGTCATCTGCGAAAAGCCTGATAGATGAATGGGAAATGCATTTAGGAAGGTCGTTTATGTAAATCAGGAAAAGCAGGGGTCCCAGTACCGATCCCTGTGGTACACCCGATGTTACGGAAGTGCGAGAGGATGAACATTCATTAGCTGAAACGTACTGAGTTCGATTAGACAGAAAACTTTTAATCCAGTTTAGTACATTAGGGTCAATGTTAAGCATGCTAAGTTTAAGAATGAGAAGATCATGTGAAACAGTGTCGAAAGCTTTTGCAAAGTCCAAAAACACGCAGTCTACATCGAAGCCCATATCAGTATGGGTAAATAGGTCATTAGTAAAACATATGAGTTGCGTTTCACATGAAAATGTTTTCCTGAAACCGTGTTGTTCAGTCGAAAAGAAGAAATTAGACTCAAGGAAATCAATAAGATGAGAATGTATAATATGCTCCAATATTTTGCATGGTATACTTGTCAGTGATATAGGACGATAGTTATCGGGGGAATGAGTGTTACCGGATTTAGGGACCGGAACAACCTTGCCAACCTTCCAATCGCTTGGAAGAACTGAGGAACCTAGAGACTGGGAAAAGAGCATCGAAAGCATAATTGAAGAATATGGTTCAGTAATTTTAAGCATTTTACAGTTAATTGAGTCTTCACCTGATGAAGAAGATATTTTCAGGTTTTCAATCAACTTTTGTATGCCGACCCAATCTATATAAATGGAGTTCATTGGTAAATAGGAGCATTTAGTTACCGACGGTAGAATGGCAGGAGCACATTTGTGAAAGACGGAAGCAAATACATCATTCAAAACGGAACAGCACTGGTTCGGAGGGATCGCGACATTGTCAGAACGGGCTAGTTGGATTGTTTTGCTTTCTTTGCCACCAACAATATTCCAGAATTTACGTGGATTAGACTCTAAAAGTGATGGGAGGGTGTTATCGAAAAAAATCTTTTTTGCATTTGTAATAGCAATAGTATATTCTGCGTGAATGCAATGATATGCTGCCCAGCGTTCGGGAAGGTTAGTTGCTTTGGCGCGACGAAAAATAAGTTTCGTTTTGTTGCGCAGACGGCGCAGAATTCCAGTAAACCATGGCGAGGAAGGACTGGAAACAATCTTTCTTGTAGGCACATAGCGATCCATTAGTGTTAGCAGTTTGTTCTTCTACAATGACCAGTTCTCTTCAACGGTACGTTCAAAAAAGTTGACTGTGTAGTCAGTAATGAATGATTCTAGTTCATTTAAAATAGATGTGGTATCGGCGGCATTGTAATCACATGTAGTTTTAACGGTTTTCTTCGAGCAAGCTTTCTTCTTAAGTGTTAAGTGGAGAAGCGAGTGGTTACTTATTCCTTTAAGGTATTTTGGAGGAGAAACCAAATCTGGAGCTGTTGTAAAAAAGAGGTCTAAAGTATTAGACGAAGTGCTGGCAGTGCGTGTGGGTTCATGAATCAGCTGAGTTAGATTAAAATCAGCGCAGATGTCTAAAAAATGGGTGCACTCGGAGGATGACTGCTTAAGGGAGGGAACACCGTTTTGCCACACTATGTTTGGAAAATTGAAATCACCTATTAAGAACAAATGTGATTTTGGGTATCGAACAACTAATTTGTTAAGGACATCATGAAGGTCAGTGCAGAAATTGGTAGTGGAGGATGGGGACCTATAACACGCGCAAAAGATGAGGTCGCCAGTGGGAAAAGCAACACGAGTGCAAACTATTTCTAATGGTGAGTCAATGGAGATAGTGAAGGAATGGATAGCAGAGCTCACGGCAATCAGTACACCTCCGCCCGTGCGGAAATTGCGATCGTACCTGTAAAAGTTATACGTTTTTTGACAGTCTAGTATTTCACTATCTTTAATTTTTGCTGAAAGCCATGTTTCGGTGAGCACAACTATATCAGCTGAGCATGCGTCGATATGTGATGACAGTGATGTGCGTTTGTTGGCGATACTTCGGACATTTGTAAAAAGAAGTGATAAGGAGTTTGCTTGCTTTGGAACACGAGATAGCTATGCTGCACACAAATGTGAAGATTGTGGACCCGATGGTTTGTTGTTTGTTGGGGTAATCGCGCTCCTAGCTGGTCCGATCTCGCATACTTCATCTGTAGCTGCGCAATAAACGTAACATTTTTTACCTATGATTAGTTTGTTATTTCGCAAAGAAAAAGACTGGCCGCTGGCCTTGCCAAAGTCATTTAGTGCTTTCCGCGATTGACGAGTGGCTTTGCAAAAGTCTTCGCCGACTGAAATACCATCGGCTTTAAACTTCGCTTTTTGCGAGAGTATATGGTCTCTCACCTTGGAAGACACAAACTTAGCTATAACAGGCCGTGTCTTGCCGACAACGTATGTGCCTAGCCTATGAGCCCTATGGATTGCGGCTTCCGAGGGAGTCATGTTGAGACAATTTCTAAGAAAGTGATGGATCTGGACTTCTGATTGAGCCCACGTTTCTGATACGTTGTCTGAGATACCATAGAAGATCAAGTTGTCGCGTCTTGAATGGTCCTCCAGAACGTCTAGTCTTGACGCGAGCACAGCGCTTTCATTTGAAACTGCTTCATGGACTGCGGTAGTAATATCACTTCCTGAAGGCATATTTTCAAAAGACTCAACCGCAGCTTCCACGGCAGTCACTCTATTGGAAAGGTCTGAAACGGTCTCAGTGAGGTTTTCTTGGTTAGCCTTTAGTTCAGCTATGGCATTCATCATCTCGGCATGTCGCGTGTCAAATTTTAACGACAAAGCAGCTATGGGGGCCATAACTTCATGGTGCTTATGTTGAGCTTCAGTATGGGGACCAGGGTTTAATTCTACATCCCCGGAAAATAAGAGCAACATAGCAACAGAGACACAATCACTCAGAGTGGCAGCCAGCACTTGTGGGCAAGGGAAGAGCAGCAAACCGACATTGTTTGTACGTTTACAAAAAAGCGATTCGGGCTGACTAACCTGCACAAGAAAGCAGAAAGGAGAGCTTAGCAGCGACCGCATGGTAGCTGCTCTCCCGTGCCCACTGGAAGCGCCTTGCTGATGCCAGTTGCTTAAATCTGAGCGCTGCAGTGCTGCCGCTGGCGGCAGTGTCCGTGTCCCACTTGATACCGGCGTGAAGATGATGTTTTCCATGCTCAGATAATCAAGGCTGTTGTCAGCTGCTTGTGGCGGTGGATCCAGCAGGAAATTCGATAGAGATGTGGACGTAGCACACGTGCTAGACGGTGACAACGATGAGCCGAAAACAGCAATCTGCACAAGAAAACAGAAAGGAGAGCTTAGCAGCGACCGCATGGTAGCTGCTCTCCCGTGCCCACATAAAGAAATTTTGGCAAATCATTGACCCCCTGCCATCCCTCACTATCTCCTTACCGAATAAACCGGGCGAAATCTCATCAGAAATGGGACACTGCTGACACATTTAATACTGCTTTTTCTTCACTGTTCACTAAAGAAGCGAATGCAACTTTACCTACCTTTCTTGCCCCTTCTATGCCTACAATGCAGGTATCACTTTCTCGGTACTTGGTATTTCAAGTATAATACAGTACAATCTCATTACAACGAACTTTGTGGGATCGCCAAATTTAATTCGTTAATTTGAATAATCGTAGTACTGAAAAACCAATATTTCCATGTCTAATGTAACACAAAAGAGTACGCATTTGGGCTGGTTGGTTCATGATTACAAGCAGTAAAACAACGCTAAACAACAGGAAGAGGAGAGGGACACAGACAACAGCGCTGTCTGCTTATAATGTCACAGAACAACGAAAATTACATACCTTTGCAGCAAATGCATGTGTTTGTACATAAATAATAAACGAGAACGCTGGGCACAGTTTAACTAAAATTTATTGCTTGAAGAAGTCTGTAATCTTCTTCTGGCAAGTAGACAGCAAGCGCTGCAGGACGAACGCCTCCACATTCTTGACCTTCCTCTGAATGTCATCGGGGACATCTTTACAGCGCCCAAGGAATGACCACGTCTTCTCTCGCAAAACTAAAACATCCCAGCTGGAAACAGTCTCTTCCTCTTCTTGTGTTGATCCAGTGTCGGCATCGTCTTCGTCACTAGTGCAATCTTCTTGCTCATGCACTTTATACAGGGTGTCTACGAAGTTGACATTTCCAAATTCCCCGAGTTTCCCAGGCTTTCCCTGAGCACCTTTGCAAAATTTTCTGAATCAGGCAGAGCTTTGTTTAGTCAAGAGAGGCTAACACCATGTTGCCCGATGCTGTCACTCTCTAGTAAGCATGTTGAAAAAAAAATGACTTAATCCAGTTTGAATAGTAAGGAGTAATATCCATTTTATTTAAAAAGAAAACAGAAGGAAGGTGTTAGTAAAATGCACAGTGAAAATAAACGGTAAAACCCATTCCAAATTGAGTCGGACATCTTCAAATACGAATGAAAAGGAGATGCATACAGAAGTAAATATTTTTGAATATGAGCTATTTCTATCAACTGATAGCAAGCTTATCGGTACGAGGCCTGAACTCTGTCACAACGAAGATTCTCTCTCAGCAGCTGTGAAGTCAACCTCAACTGTCCTGACATACTCTCAGCCCGTACACAACATCTCAATCTTGGGTTTCACTGATTTAGAGAATTTATCTAGGTTTGCATGAGGGACACCTGCCTCTCGGCATAAGCCAACACTGTTTTTTGAGCTCAAGCTCCTTCAAAAAGGCGGCGGCACGCTTCTTTTCCCAATAATTCCTCAGTGCGTCAGTCCTTTCTGTTCTCATCCTCCTTCTGCCATGCATTCACCCCATGGATCATTTGAAGCATCCGCTTTGTCAGCTGTAAGTCAACGACCGTGTCCGGACTCCCTAGGGGCTGCAAAAACGTCCGAAAAAAATGAATGCATGTCTTTAACTGTCCTTAAAGGGAAGCTGAAGAGTTTTCCAGAAAAGATGAGTGAAGAGCTCTACGTAATCAACCCTCCGAATTCTAATGTCTCATCGAAATTGAGCGAAAGAAATCGCAAACACATTTTGTTTCAACGAAAAGTGCAGCAGCAGGCTCGGGCAGCTCACGCGCCTCGTTTCGCCTGTGATTGGTCGGGCACCTCGCGACGTCAACATTGGTGTTCTTCCGGACCGGTCGCTGCCGCCACACATGAAGCATGGTGCAAGGTGGTTTGGCGCTGTGGTTTGGCGAGACGGTAATGGTAAATTTCGAGAGCTTGCATTTCTCTGAGGAGTTCGCCGTTGCTCCCTACATGTATACGTAGCCGGCCTCTCCAAGAAGCAAATGATGCTGGTAGCAAGCAGTACTTTCGACGCGAACGAAAGCAAAGTGTTAGCATCTCCTCATGTTAGAAATGTTCTTTGGTGAGTATGCTTTTTGCAAAGCTGTATTCAGCGACCCAGTGAGTTCATTTCCAGGCAAATAACTGTATTGTTATGTTCCTGCATGCCTCCTCGTGGAACGTAAGGAGGGATGAGATCGTCGGCATTTGTGCACTGCCCCAAAGCTGTCGGCAATCTACACAGACAGTTTGCATGTGGGAAAAGTTTTCCGGCTTTTGTAGCATGTGTAGTGGTCTTCATCAGCGTGCCATCCGCACGCTACTCATAACCGGAGCCGTAAAGGTGGCGAATTGCGTTGGCTATGTGAGACTGCAGGTTTCTCTCTGTGCGCGAACGGGAGCGCAGCGTACTGGCGTGTGCCGGCTTTCGAAAACATGAAAATTTTACATTTGCACCGCATTATGGTAGCTGCATGTTGGCTGTTTCACAACACACGTGCGAATAGAAAATTAATGGCGGTTTGCGACGAAACATGCTTCAAGGGTGGGGGATGAACATGTACCTTCCGTTCAGCGTGCTAACACGAAGGACTGTCATTACTGTCCAATTCTCGACGCAGGCCTACGTTGTGTTGCGTCTTTCGAAGCCTTCCCGCCTACCTTGCAAGCATCGAGGGTATGGCATATCACCGCTTCACAGTTTTGGGCCAATTTTTCAATCGAACAAGGACAGGAGCTGCTACGTGGCTGCTGATTCCCGCCATTACTGATGCTCTCATCTGGCAACTGGAGCCACCTTGTGCGCGGTCAACGCCGCTGGTCTATTAAACCCGCCTCCGTTCTGCTGCCAGTCGGGGCTTGCTACTGCGCAGGCACCTGTCATGACTGTCCCTTTCTTTAAGCAGGTTAGTTACCTTATGCTGCTTCATTTCGCAGCAGCAACCCCTTCTTGCTTGCGATATCGTGCCCCCCTTGAATTCGTGACTTTTGTCGACGTTTGCTGACAATGGTTTATTTGTATGCAAATGCTGTTGACGTGGCTTTTACGCTCATTTTGTCTGGGGATGTCGACCTTAATCCCGGTCCTGATCAAAACACTGCACCGTCCTTTGAATCCATTTCTAATACCTTGTCGAGACTTGAAGCATCGCAAACTACCTTGTTATCTGAGGTAACAATGATCCGTGTTGCCCAAAGCAATATTGCTACGGCACAATATGTGCGATCACGAAAGGCGAGCAGTGTCAAGACGACGATGACGATTAGGAGCTAGCGCGGGCTGTTGCCTCTTGGCCAAGCGCAGCGTATTGCCTTGTAGCCTTGTAAATATACTTGTAAATAGCTTTTCGTCGGTGTCTTCCTACGTAACATATCTGGTGGAGGTGGACGTTCCCTGTACCTCGTCACGGAGCTTCGCAGTGGACGGTACGTCGAGCCTTCCTTCATGGCTCCCGGCGACGACAACCCGATTCCGCCGGCTCCTACACCTGCTGCCACTTCGACGACCTACATCACTCTCCCCGCTCCCCGTGATCCTGGCGTATTCTCAGGCAAAGATGGGGAAGACGTCGATGACTGGATCAGCCTGTATGAACACGTCAGCCGCAATAACCAGTGGGACCCTACTATTATGCTCGCCAACGTAGTCTTTTACCTCGGTGGCACACCTAGAGTTTGGTATCGCACGCACGAAGATGAGCTCACCAGTTGGGATTCACTTAAGACACAGCTTCGAGACTTGTTCGGCAACCCCTACGGTCACCAACTTGCCGCGCAGAAGGCGCTTTCCGGCCGTGTGCAAACGTCCACAGAGCCCTATGTCACGTACATTCAGGACGTCTTGGCTCTGTGCCGCAAAGTTGACACCCACATGACTGAGTCAGACAAGGTTTCCCACATCCTCAAAGGTATTGCCGATGACGCCTTCAACTCGCTCGTGTGCAACAACGTAGCGATGGTGGATGCTGTTATAAAAGAGTGCCGCCGCCTGGAACTCGCCAAAAGCCGACGTATTGACCAGAAGTTTGCCCGCCTGCTCAAAACCCCAGCGACATCTTCCTGTGCCGACGCTCCTCGTCCCAACAACACTGCTGATGTTACCAGGATCGTCCGGCGTGAGATCGAGGCCGCCTATCCGGCTGCCTTCGACTCCAGTCCCGCCAACACATCTGCAGTCACGGTCTCACTGATCCAGGCAGTTATCCGCCAGGAGTTCGAAAACATGGGTCTTCACACCATCTGCTCTGCCCATCGCCCTGATACCCGCCCGGCTTCTTCCATTCCGCCCCGTCCCGCATCTTCTTGCCCATCACGTTTCCGCAACCCATCTGAATGGCGCACTGCTGACGACAAGCCCATTTGTTTCTACTGCCATCGAATCGGGCACATTTCTCGGCACTGTCGCAGTCGCTGGAATTCCCCGATCCGGTCTACTTACACTGCCTACTCTCGCTCACCAGGTGGCCCTTCTCGTCCCTATGCCGCACGCTCCGATAATGCCGCCACTGATTCTCCTGCAACGAACCGCCCCTATTCTCGTTCGCCTTCGCCCCAACGACGACAATCTCGCTCTCCCCAGCCCCGTCGCTCCTATTCGCCGACTCCCTTCGGACGCCGCTCCCAGCCGCAAAACAAGACGATGCAGCGCCTCGAGGTGACGCTGCATTGCTCCCTCCACCGCCAAATCCTCTACTGACGTTGCCCACTCATCTGAACCTTCTTGACGTGCAAGTCGACGGTGTTTCTGTGTCTGCACTCATAGACACTGGGGCGCATTTGTCCGTAATGAGCGCTGACCTTCGTAACCGGCTCAAGAAAATTATCACGCCCGCCACGACGCCTGTTGTCCGTGTCGCCGATGGCGGAACAGCTCCCGTTATTGGTATCTGTACCGCCCGCGTCTCCTTCGCCGATCGCTCAACAATCGTGCTATTCACTGTCATCGCCCACTGTCCCCACGACATCATCCTCGGCTTAGACTTCCTCTCCGCACATTCTGCTCTCATCGATTGTTCCGCCAGTACTCTCCGCCTTGACCTGCTTGTTCTCGATCCTGCTGAACCACACCCCAGTCGCCTCAGTTCCGCCGACTTCGTTCGCTTGCCACCTTCGGCCCTGACCTACGTTGACCTAGTGTCATCCCCACCAGTCCCCGACGGTCACTACATCGCGGCTCCTATGCAAGACGTCCTCCTTACACACGGGATCACAGTACCTCATACAGTTTTATCTATTACGGCGAATTGCGTCTGCCTGCCAGTGGTCAACTTTGGCTTGACGGCACAAGTGCTGCCACGTGAGATGTCTCTGGCCCACCTTTGCTCATTCGAGGATCACTCAGTAGCATCCATTGCAGTTGACGACACTTCATCCGATACTCCTCTACCATCGCAGTCGGCACAGTGTACCATCGCTCACTTCCAGAATATGATTGCCCCCGACTTGCCGTCCGAGCACGCTCGTGAACTCTACCGCGTTCTGTTTTCCTACCATGATATTTTTGACTTTAACGATCGTCCTTTGGCCCAAACTACAGCTGTCAAACATCGCATTAATACCGGCGATGCCCCTCCTATTCATCGCCGCCCGTATCAAGTGTTACCAGCTGAGCGTCAAGTTATTCACGCAGAAGTTCGCAAAATGCTTGCTAAGAACATTATTGAACCATCATATGGTCCATGGGCGTCACCTGTAGTACTGGTCAAAAAGAAGGATGGCTCATGGCGCTTTTGCTTGGATTATGGGCACCTTAATAGGGTTACCAAAAAGGACGTGTATCCCCTACCTCGGATTGATGACGCCCTTGACTGCCTCCACGGTGCTCACTATTTCTCCTCTATTGACCTTCGCTCCGGCTACTGGCAGATTGCCATGGACGATCTCGACCGCGAGAAGACTGCTTTTGTCACACCCGACGGTCTTTATCAATTCAAAGTGATGCCGTTCGGTCTATGTAACGCCCCTGCCACTTTTGAACGCATGATGGACTCCCTTCTTCACGGATTCAAATGGTCCACGTGCCTGTGCTACCTGGACGACGTTATCGTATTCTCCCCAACGTTTGCTACGCACCTCGAGCGCCTCTCAGCAGTCCTGGACGTTTTTCGTCGAGCCGGTCTGCAAGTCAACGCATCCAAGTGCTAATTCGGCCGTCGCCAGATTACCGTCCTTGGACATCTCGTTGACGCGAACGGAGTGCAACCGGACCCTGGCAAGATCCATGCTGTTGCGCACTTCCCTGTTCCGAAGTGTGTCAAGGATGTGCGCAGCTTCATCGACCTTTGTTCGTACTTCCGCCGTTTCGTGAGAAATTTCGCCGCCATAGCACGACCACTAACCGAGCTTTTGAAAAAAGATGCCCCTTTCCAGTCTGGCGATAACGAGGCCTCTGCATTCTCACACCTAATCGACATTCTCACAACGCCTCCCGTTCTGGCCCATTTCGATCCTTCTGCGCCTACCGAAGTCCGTAGTGATGCCAGCGGTCACGGAATTGGCGCGGTACTGGCACAACGCCAGCGTGGCCACGACCGGGTTATCGCTTACGCCAGCAGGCTCCTCTCACCCGCGGAGCGCAACTATTTCATCACTGAGCGTGAGTGTCTGGCCCTGGTTTGGGCGGTTGCGAAATTCCGCCCATACTTATATGGCCGATCCTTTTCCGTTGTCACAGACAATCACGCGCTTTGCTGGTTATGCTCACTGAAAGATCCTACAGGAAGACTTGGTCGCTGGGCCTTACGCCTCCAAGAATATTCGTATACTGTCACCTATAAATCTGGCTGACTACACAAGGACGCTGACTGCCTGTCTCGCTACCCGGTCGACGAGCCTGACGACGCCGACAGTAGTAGCGCCAACGGCATTTTCTCTGTGTCTGCCATCGCTAACATCGCCGATGAGCAGTACCGAGACCTATCGCTGCGAGCACTTATCGAGCGTCTGCGTTCTACACCTACCGACGCATCCGTTCGCCGATATGTCCTCCAGGGCGGCATTCTGTATTGAAGGAACTTCCTCCCTGACGGCTCTGACTTTCTTCTTGTCGTGCCAAAACAGCTACGACAGACTGTGCTCTTTGAGATGCATGACGCACCCACCGCAGGACATCTTGGGGTAACCCGCACGTACGACCGCGTCCGCCGCCGCTTCTATTGGCCTGGTCTCGCTCGCTCCGTTCGACGCTATGTTGCTGCCTGTGATCCCTGCCAGCGTCGGAAAACACCTCAGGTGCTACCTGCCGGTCATCTCCAGCCGATCACCGTCCCTGTGGAACCGTTCTTTCGTGTTGGATTAGACCTGCTCGGTCCCTTTCCCACGTCATCCTCTGGGAACAAATGGGTAGCCGTCGCGACTGATTACGCCACCCGATACGCTATCACTCGGGCTCTCCCTACCAGTTGCGCCACTGACGTCGCGGACTTTCTCTTGCGTGATATTATCTTGCTTCATGGCGCCCCGCGACAGCTCCTTACTGACCATGGTCGAAACTTTCTCTCGAAAGTTATCGCTGACATTGTGCGTTCCTGCTCCATTCAACACAAACTGACTACCTCATACCATCCTCAAACCAATGGCCCGACAGAGCGGTTAAACCGTACTCTTACCGATATGCTGGCCAAGTACGTTTCCAAGGACCACCACGACTGGGACATTGCCCTTCCTTACGTAACATTTCCGTACAATTCTTCCCGGCACGACACCGCTGGAATTTCTCCCTTTTATCTACTGTACGGTCGCGAACCTACCTCACCTTTAGACACGGCACTTCCTCTTCCTCCTGCTGCGGTCTCAACAAGCGAGTATGCGCGCGACGCCATCGCCCTCGCCGACCATGCACGCCAGCTTGCCCGTGCTCGACTGACGGCCTCCCAAACCACTCAGCAGTGCCAGTACAACGCCCGCCATCGTGACGTACAGCTTTCGCCTGGTGCGCTCGTGCTCCTGTGGTCGCCCACTCGTCACGTCGGAATTTCAGAGAAGCTCCTTTCGCGATACACGGGGCCCTAACGCGTGCTGCGCCAGGTGACGAAGTGACGCCTGTGACTTACGAAATTGCTCCTGTGGGTTCAACCTCGTCCTCTCCTCTAGCATCTAGTGATGTCGTACACGTCAGTAGGCTCAAGGCCTACTACACTGCTTCCGAGTCCGATCTTTAGTCGCTCTGGGACGGGGTTTTGCCGCCGGGGGTAGTGCTACGGCACAAAATGTGCGATCACGAAAGGCGAGCAGTGTGAAGACGACGACGACGATTAGAAGCTAGCGCGGGCTGTTGCCTCTTGGCCAAGCGCAGCGTATTGCCTTGTAGCATTGTAAATATACTTGTAAATAGCTTTTCGTCGGTGTCTTCCTACGTAACAATATTGAACATCTCATCAACAGTCTTTTCAAGTCATGTTGATGCCTTAGAAAAACTTGCTGAAAATAACCGTTACGCCACTTCAAAGTCAGTCTGCTCCCCTAATGCTGAAATTGCCAAACTTACTGCTGAAGTACATGCCTTAGCCGGAAAGTGCGACGACTCAGAAAACTGTCAGCGCCGCTCAAATCTGCTATTTTTTTAAATTCCGGATGAGAATGGGGGGGGGGGAGGGAGAGCTGGACGCGATCAGAGTCGCATGTTGTCTCATTTTGTGCTGATAAGTTAGCCATTACGATTAACAGCAGTGATATTGAAAGGGCGCATAGACTAGGACATTGCCAGGTTGGAAATAACCGTTCGATAATTGCAAAGTTTGCAAGATTTAAGGACAAAAGTTCGATTCTTTCTGCACCATCAAAGCTGAAGGATACGCCCTTTGCAGTTCGTGAAGATTACTCGGCACGTGTCAGAATAGCCCTCCAAAAACTTTTTGCACGTGCGCAAGAGGCTCGGTCCAGTTCCTTTGAGATTCGTTTTGACAAGCTAGCAATGAACAACAAATTATTCAGTTACGACTATCTGACTGATACCGTTAGAGAACTGAAGTCATAGTGTTAACAGCAAACTCGCTCGCTGTTATCCTGCCACACCACATGGCCACATTCACGCCAGCCTAAAGTACCAGTGTGCGACAGTATTTCATTCCTTCTGGAAACGTACGAAGCTATCTTCCTAAAAAAGACCTAATAGAAGCTGTTATTGATGACAGTTCTGCCAACATTGCAATATTTACAGAGTCATGGCTTACTACTGATATAGACACGGAAGAACTTTTGTCCAATGACGTGTTCAACGCCTTCAGAATTGACAGGGTTGGTCGCAGGGGGGGTCTTGTTCTCTTACTGATTAAATCTGATCTGTCTTCCTTCACAATAATAATAAACAACGAACAAGAAATTCTTTGCGTTAAAGTTTCTTTTCATTTTTGCACAAATATTATTATCGCGTGCTACCGTGCGCCCGACTGCGATAAATATTTTACGAAAGACTTACACAACTTGCTTTTGGATTTATTTGCTACTTCAAGGGGGGTATGGTAGCGCGATTCAAAGACAGGACAAAAGAAGACACAAAGAGACACACACAGCGCTGTCCTGTCTTTGAATCGCGCAACCATACCCCTCTTGAAGATGCATTACCAACAAGCCCACATTGCAACCCTCGTGAACTTTATTTGCTACATTTCCCAAAAGTAACTTCATCCTCTGCGGTGATTTTAACCTTCCTGACATTAACAGGGATAAAATGACAGCAGCTTCTCAGCTATCTAAAGAATTTATTGATCTTCTAACATTTACCTTCACACAAATGGTGTCTACGCCGACTCGCGGTGCTAATATTCTTGATTTAGTTTTGGTTTCCAACCCCGATGCTGTTCAATCATTAACATGTATTTATGGCCTAAGTGGTGTTACAAAATGGTGTTATTTGACCTGACCTTTCAGGTACCAACCAGTCAACCTTCAACAAAATATGTCCGCGATTACAACAAAGCAGACTTCTCAGAAATAAATCGGGAATTAGATGCTTTTTTTGTGTCTTTTGAGCAGTCCGCTTCCTCGCGAAGTGTAGAGGGCAATTTGCTACTTTATAAACAGAAGATATTGTCTCTTGTCGAGAAATATGCGCCACTTGTCCGCATTCAAGGCGATGTCGATAAACCGTGGTTCACCAACTCCTTTAGGAAGCTCGTAAACAAGAAAAGCGCCTTTTTCGGGCAGCTAAACACTCGGACTGTGATTCTAAATGGGAAAAGTAATTTGCGTGCCTGTGCCAATACCATAATTTCTTAAGGCACTCAAAAAGAAATATTATCATATAGACCTTCTTAGTATCCTTTGTGAAAACCCATAGAAATTTTGGAAACTTCTACCTTCAAACCGCAATGCTTCTCACAATATAACTTTGTCATATCCTGATGGATCACCTGTCTCTACTGATCATCGATTCGATGTCATGAATTCTTATTTCTCTTCCGTTTTCACTCAAGCACCCGCCTTATGTAACAGTACCCTTCCTGACTGCAACTTTTCCTGCATGCGTCCAATTGACATCACATCTGAGGGCATTTTGGCCCTGATCAATAATATCAAGGTCTCCAGTGCTCCAGGCCCGGATAAAATTCCCGCTAAAGTTATCAATAGCACTAAGGTGCTTACTAGTAAAATTCTACAAATCATCTTTACGCAGTCCATAACTACAGTACCAATCCTAACGAGTGGAAGTTAAGCAAGGTTGCCCCGGTTTTCAAAAGTGGCGACAGAACCGATCCATCGAATTATCGCCCGATATCACTCACCTCTATTGCCTGCAAACTTCTTGAACACCTAATCTATTCTCATGTTGCCTCTCATCTTGAAGCTAACTCTTTCCTTTTCTGTAACCAGCATGGCTTCCGACCAGGTCACTCATGTGAAACTCAACTCTTTGGATTCACTACTGACCTCGATTTAAACCTTGATTCTCTCTTCCAAACAGACGTAATTTGTCTAGACTTTTCAAAAGCCTTTGACCGTGTACCTCACGAACAACTAATGATCAAAGTGAACAGCTTGTGTCTGCATCCTTTAATCACGTCCTGGATCCGGTGCCTCCTAATTGGCTAATCACAGTTTACAGAGATTGGACACCGTCCCTCTACAGTCACCGAAGTATTATCTGGAGTACCGCAAGGTTCAGTCCTTGGACCCCATTTTGTTTTTAATTTTCATTAATGACCTCCCCTCTGGTATTTCGTCATTCATCCGGCTCTTTGCCGATTACTGCGTGCTGTACCGCCGTATAAACTCGTACAATGATCAGTTGCTTTTACAGCGTGACCTCACTACAATCGGAAAATGGTGCACAAAGTGGCTAATGCAGCTAAACGTAAGAAAATGTAAGTTCAAGCGCATATCGCGGAAACACTCTCTCATGTCATACTCTTTGCATTGTCTTCCTATTGAGCTGGTTCAATCATACAGGTACGTTGGTATCACCTTCACTAACAAGCTTACATGGTCAGAACATATTCAAAATCTGGTTACTGCCACTAATCGATCCCGGGGATTCATATGACTGTCACTATCATCATCACCCCTGTGATCCGTCAACTAGCATGTGAAATATTTACCCGTACTAAACTGGAATTCGCATCGGCAATATGGAATCCCCATCAAGCGTACCTTGTTGAGCTACTGGAAGCCGTCCAAAATCACGTAGCCCGGTTTATTACATCCCAGTACGACTATCGGTTAAGTGTTAGAAACATCAAATCATCCCTCCACATCCAATCATTAGTACATTGTCAAATAATCTCACCTATGCCTCTTTCAAAAGCTCTATTACAATTTCCCGCATTTACGTGACACACTTCTTTTGCCACCCAACCGTACTTCACGCCGTCTCTCAAACAACCTCAGTATTCAACGTCTTCACGGCTCTACTAAATCCTTCAACAGCTCTTTCTTGCCGCTAGCTATTGCAGAATGGATTAGTTTACCGGACCGCGTAGTAATCGAACGTAACCCTACCATGTTTCAAAACATACTAACGAACATTCTGAGTCTTGATGCTCAATGGACTTGACTTATTTTTACTACATCACACTTTCTTTTAGTGCATCGGTTATTACTTTTTGTGTTTGACATTCATTTTATTACACCTTCTTTAGCCTTATGAATGTTGTTTCTTACTTCAGTCATGACTGTTTGTACGTTTCTTTTTCTTATGTATGCTCCCCCCTTATGTAATACGCCAACAAGGGCCTTTAAGGGTCAATAAATGGTGATGATGACGATGAGCTAGCAATAAATCAAAATCCAGGTTTGGACGAGTTCATGTATTCACAAGGTCTTCCAAGACCAGTTACCATCCGTCCGCCCGCACCCGTCCCGCCTTTGTGCGTTCGTTGGCCCGACCTTTTCGAGCTGCATTCAGAAAGCCTGCTAGCAGAAAGTCGTACTCTCACACATTCACGCATTACTGATAATTTCTGGTAGTAATCGTCGTCACGGAAGTGGTTAGAGCACAGCACTGTTACTCTTGAGCGCTTGAAATTCTTTCGATTCACAGCAGCCTCCCATTTAGCTCCAAGCTTCTTGTCGTGCGAGGAGTAATGGAACATCGTTGCGGCCGCTGGTGTTCGTGCAACCGTAGGCTGCACAGAACGCCGGCATGATCAGCCCACCACTTCAATTGATGCTGCGCACATCAGCTACCACTCTACGTACACACAAACAAAGAAATGTAGGTTCGAGCGAGGCAGATTACGACGGCACACACGCAGAAACAAGCGCGGTCAGGCATAGTCGCGGAGACTGCGACGGAGCGGAACACCAGTGCTGACGTTACTACGCCGCAGTTTCCGGTCTCCGCTCGCATCGTCAGCATCAGCAGCAGCGTTCGACGGGGAGTGGAGCGACAGCGCAATTTTAACCGGCGATTACGTCGTTCCTAAGTGAAAAATCCCGCCCAAAATTTTACGTGCATGGTTTATAAGGTTCTGGGCATCCGTATATGAGCGTCTTATTGAATTCGACAGACTCTTCAGCTTCCCTTTAAGGGCTAAAATTGCCACAGGCATGTCCGAAAAAGCTCTTAAGACCTGCCAGTACACTTATTAGGCATATCGGTGCTCGTACTGTGACAGGACACAGGGGTGCACGCGTGAATAATTAAGAAATATATACTGGGCTTCTTCGATTTTCCACTTCTGGCTACCCGCAGGCTGCCAGAGCCAGCCAGAGCGTCTTCGTTTTTCTCAGGTTGCTCTACCCACCGCGCGACGCACTTCCGCCGGGCGTTCGTTTTGCTCGAGCTGGACGGTTCTGGTTACCCGCGGGCTGCCAGAGCCAGCCATAGGGTATTCGTTTTTCTCAGGTTGCTCTGCCCACCGCGCGACGCACTTCCGCAGGGCGTTCGTTTTGCTCGAGCCAGGACGATTTTGGTCTAGCTGCACTCTGGAAGTTCTCTGCCTAGCAGACGACTAAAAGAGGCGATGGGCGCTGGCCATCATCTTTGCGAGGACTTCACGGATTGCAACGCGGGCGCTTGAGGACTTACATTTACCTCGCTCAGTCTACTGTCATCTTCGGATTTCCCCACTTCTAGCGCTATCTTTTTAGGTGCTAACGCTGTGTTCCGCATGGCGAAGCGGTGTGATACGAGCCGTGGTGAACCGTTTGAAGCTTTTGTGTGCGTATGTGTGTGTGTGTCCACTGATTGCTTCTTCGCGGCTGTGAACAGCGCGCCGCGCTCGCATGCATGCATGTTATCTGCATCGTGTTCCACGCAAGTTGTAGACGCTCATGCCCACATTGCGGTACATTTTGGTTTCGTCTTTCACTGGTGGCCTTCCTTTTCACATATCTCGCGTATGTATATCTCTCCTTTCTCTGCACCGATATGTGTTTGAACTGCAGGCCGTTGATCTAAGAATACACTGATTGCACTCGGTACATTAGACACATGTACATTGGCTTATTGCTCTCATGATTGCGACCAATGTTGTTTTTCGTGTGAAACGTTTTGCTGGTCACAGGCGACATGCATTTTCATGCGCCAGCCACGTCCCCAGCTCCTTAGGGTCAAAATGAGGAGCATCATCAGCCACCACAAACTTTCTGAAACCGAAGCCCAAGCAGGTCGGCGCGAAATTTTCTGCATGTGAGACGTACCCGATAACCTGCTTTTTCATGTCTAGTGATGACACAGCGCCTACTCATCAATGTCATCGGTGGGTGACGTGATCGCTGCGAGCGGGGATCCTCCAGCTATCGCTTTCGAGTATACAATCACAATTTCGCGTCTTGTCATCCACCGCGTCGGAGGCCAACTGTTGCACTACCCAAGGCAAGGTTCGCCCAGTACGCGTCCTGCGCCGTGTCACGCGAAAGTGATCGTACTCCTGAATGGAACTGTATATTTTCAAGCTGGCAACGCATAAATGGGCCAACTACGCCGAGCGCGTGCCGGCCTCGCCAGGCGCTGCCACGCTGGTAGCATGTTAACATTTGGCCAGCTGACCGGCGTTCGATTTTGCAAACTTCAGACAAGTTCAGGTTGTCTTGGGATCCCAGCCCACGTGACTTCCTGTCAGAATCGGAACTAGCTGGCTGCCATCTGGCTGCCAGAACTCCGAAAATCGAAGAGGCCCACTGTGTCCCGTGACAATTTCCCCTTTTCACGCTTGTTATGCTTCACCGTGTAACAATGCTGTATTGGGGCGAAGCTAACTTTCGGAGACTGGCATTACGCAACGCGTTGTGCTCTGCGAGCTTCGAAGCCAATCGCGAGGATTATAAAGGCGGAGTCGGTGCAGTTGCTGACAGCGGCGAATTCTTTAAATGAAAAACACGGCGCCGCACGGCAAAACGCTTAATAGCAAACGTAGAAGCAGCTAGGCCTAACGTTGCCTTAGTGCTGGCTGCGGCTGCCAGCGGATCTGCGTGCGAGAGT